>NW_005054314.1:5906890-5914001 GCF_000277835.1 Geospiza fortis
CCTAAGCTTGAATTTAATTCTCTTTTGGTTCTGCATTGGGCATTTAAAGTGAACAAACTTGTAGCTGATTATCTGCTGATGCTGTTTCCATGAGACAAAACTGAAGTGAAAATGCTCTCAATAGAAAGTGTCTGACTGGAGGGTGAAAGGTCTGAACATCCTACAGGTATCTTAAGTAGCCCTTTCCTTGAGGTATTTTCCAGTGTGCTTGATGAAAGTGCTTGCTATCAAAAACTAGAAGTATTGCTCTTCTAGTAGAAAGGCATTAGTAATAGACCTGTTATACAACCTGGATTTATGACTTCAGAACTCCACATACTGGAGTAATGAATGGTGTGTGAAAAGAATATTTGAGTACTTAAGAAACTGGAAAATGCACTCAGGATGAATGGTTGAAATATTTGTTTTTACTTGAAATTCATAATCATGTTGGGGTAAAAATTTGTTTGATATTTTGCAGTTTTTATTAATTAGAGCCTTCTGCACTTTACTGTGAATCTCTCAGCTGTGGCTGAGCAATAATCATACATTTCCTTATCCAGCTTGACACTGCTGATAGCTCTTGTAATTCATTCTCTTGATTATGTTTGGCAACTCATAATTTGCTGGTAGCTGGTGTATCAGAATAAGAGTTCCTGGTGAGCATTCACACCATTTAACTCCCATGACATGATTTAATTAGAGGAAATTACCTGAATGCTACCCCTACTTGCTTTCCCTTTAAAGGGGATGAAAGGCAAACTGAGTGCCAATCCTATCAAAACAGGGAAAAGGACAAGCAGCACAAGCTTTGTTGGACAGGGAACCTGCAAAAACAAGGAACTCAATCCTGTGACTTTCATGCTGATCTGTCTCTTAATTAGATAGGATGTAAAATAAGCTTATTGAGATATGACAGGAGAATTTTTTTTAACTTACCTATAATATGATAAATACTCTATTCTTACTTGTAATCAGACATTATCTACTTGCATTTGTTCACGCACATTTTTGCCTTTTCATAAAAGCCTTTGCTATTCCTTTGGTTCACTTTTGGTTTGACATGTGCATGACAAAAATCTGTAACACAAATGAACCTGTGATGAATTACAGCAGTTCATAATTTGAACTGTACAATCTCAGCCAGGGACTGAATGTGCCACCTCTTCTGCCAGCTGGCAATCTCATGGGAGAAGCTCTTCACACTATAAACAGAACAAAACCAACAAAAGGATCCCAAATCCAACCAAATAAGAAGGAACCCAAACCCCAACCCAACACTTCATGCATAGTGTAGAGAACTGGAAAGGTGACCTTAGGTGGGATTTCTAACAGAAGAATGCAAAAATGTGTTAATTTGCATTTGCACTGTAGATGCCATGTGTGGTAGAAAGGAAGAATGAGCTAAGTAATGAACTAAATAAAGCTGTCCCCGGATTTCATTTGTATGAAGATATTTTTGCTAGACAATTTTTATCACACAGAATCTGTTTATTGCCAGCTTGAAAAGCATTGTGGGATTCTGTCCAAGACACTTCAGTTAATTGACTTTCTGTATTTGCTATATTAATTGATTATATTCAAGAGAATTTTGGGAACAGGAAATGCAATTATGAGAACTCTACAGAGAACTCTTAATATTAAAAAAAATTATAGTTGTGGGTAACTTTTGGGAAATATTTTTCTCAAGGGGTAGATACCTCTGTGTTGTGCTTAGGATTCCACACGTGTGTTCATATGATTATGGCCTGCTTTACAGACTCCTCCTCACAGAAAAGCCTGAAGTGAATAGATAACAGTGCACCAGTCTGGTGTAGAAATCTCTAGCAGAGAATTGCCCTGTGAGATGTTTTTGTGCTAGACAAAAAGCAAAAGACCAACATCTTTGCTTCCTCATTTAAAATATCTTTAGGCCTCTGACCTGCCTTTTTGGGATAAGAGAAACAGAAGTGGATACAATGTGCTACAACCTTGTTGACATCTTCCTGCTAGAAGCCATGAGTGACAGCAGTTAATCTGAAAATCATTTAACCCTCACTCTACTTTATCTCTTTATGCTTTTACACCAATTTTCATTTATAGTTCATCAGTTTCTAAGGATTGAATGGAATGTGTTGTTTATTGACATCTGGCCCTCCTATTTAGATATGCAGGAATGTAGAAATAATTAATGAGACATTAATAGTAGAACTGAGAATAGCACTCTCAGCATGAACATTCTGTCAGGAGATGAAATGAAGATTTTCTGTGTGGGTAACATAAAATACAAGAATCAAAAAGATCCTCATGAATAAACATGATGTCTTAGAAACATCATCATTTTCCCTGATCCTGTTGTTTCCTATTCCTTTTAAAATTTCTAATATTTTATTTTTAGAAACAGTGTTCAGATGTTCCTCGGATGGTAATGTTAGAGTTGCTAATGGCCCCTGGCATGTGTTACCATGATGTCAGGGTGTTTTAAAGGCTTTTTAGAGTCTTAGTATTTTAAGTCCAATCTACTTTTTTTCTGACATTACCTGGCACTGGTGTAGCCCAAACAGATTGTTTGTAAGTCTTGGAAATGTTGATGCAAAGGGTGCACTTTCATTTAAGCCATAGATCTTTGCAACAGGAAAATGATTGCAGCACATGTTGTAGAAAGGTAATTCATTTTTCACTAGACATTCAAATGAGCAGAGGTTGTAATTTTCAGCTTAAGTGCTAAAGGTGGGGGAATCTGTAGTTATTTGTTTTAGTGATTAAAATACAGAACCACAAAGGACAAAAGATTCCCTGAGCAGGAGCAGAGTTGTGCTTCCCTTGTGGATTCCTGGTAGTCAGTGAAACTACAGAAATTTTTTTGGCCATCCCCAAAATATGTTTGTGGTATTGTTTGAGTTTTACTTTTATTTTAACTTTAAGTAATATAGAATATATTTGGTGAGGTATTTTGAATAAAAATAGAGAATGCTGATTTTTTTTTTTCAATCAGTTCTCATTTTGGAACAAACCATCATTTTCAATGTTAGAATTATTTACAGGAGTAAATTTGATTTTTCTGGTCCACCCTTTTAAATAGGCTGAAGTAGAACTTTCAGGACAAGCTACTTTTTCTTCATAATGTGTAAAAATCTCTTGATTTCGCTTTCATTCGCTGAAGTATCTATTTTCAGTCTTTGATTGAACCCCCTCAATTATACATAACTCCTCCTCCTTTGGATCCTTTGGATCATTGCCATTTGTATATAACTACTAACCAGAATGATATCTTCCTCCTTTTTGATCTAAATAGCTTCTCTTGATGGCTCTGACTTTCCTAGGCAGGGCATTTTATGTCTGCAATACATGATGAGCATGTTTCAAACTCTGTCTTGCCACTGTATTGTTTGGTTGCTGGAGACAGCTCTGGAAATTCTGTTAACTGCCTGAATATTCCTTCTGTACTGTCTTTAACTAGAAAGGTAAATTTGCAGCTCATATTGATGGTGCAGGGTTAGTGACAAACTGTGCTCTGCCTAGAAGGTGGGGCAGACCTCAGACTTGTGTGTGAGAGATTCAAATCAGTTTGTTCTGAATTCTCTTACATTTCCAAAAGCAGAGGTGATCACTGAATCCTGGTAGAGGAAGACTTTGGTTGGCATTCTTGCCAGAGCTCCAGGATGAAAATGCTGTGCCTGTTACCTAGTTGAAAATTACTTTTCTGGGATCAGGAGGAGAATTTATCAGGAACTTGGTGAGAAAACATGGTGATTTTTGTTAGACGTCAGAGATGTCATCTGAGACCAGGGAATTTCAATTTTTAGCATAGAACTCTTGATGAGAAGAGTATTTTGAGGCAGGGATAAAATCCTGACAACTGTAAACCGTGTAACTCAGTGCCTGTCAGTAATTCTGGTATTGAGGGGGTTTGCTAAGAAATTCCTTAAGCCTGTCAAGAAACATTCTTGGAAGGATCAATAGTTAACTACTGAGCTTCCTGTCAGAAATATCTGAAAAAAAGTGTGATGGTTTAAAAAAAAAGGAAAAATAAAAACTGCACAAACAAGAATTTGCAGTTGTTACTTCACTGGAGTATTCAACCATGTAATAGTCACAGTGATCTTCTTGCCTTTTATATTACTTAAAAGCCACGGTGAAAGGAGGAAAAACAAACTCCCTCCAAAATCCTATGCCAAGGGTAGGGTTGGGAGATTGCCTCTCTGAGATTTTTTTTCTCTTTGAATGTGGTTTTGTGAAACATATAGCTCCAGAAATAAGTTCTGTGTATCTAAAAAATAAATCCATTAAATTACTAATATTTGCAACAAATCAAGTCATTTAAATAGAATAAAGTTAGAGAATAACTGGACTGAAGGACCTTTGGGATGTGGTTGGTCTCAACTTTGCTTAAAGCAGAGCCAACATTGAACATCCAAACTTACAATTTTGATGAGGTTGCTTAGGGTCATGCAGAGATGTATTTTTATTATTTCCAGGGATGGAGATTGCACGACATCTCTGCAAGGCCTGTTCCGCCACTGGAAGTTTTTTCCTAATATCTAATCACAATATTGCTGGTTTAACTTCTGTCTGTTCTCACCTTTTGTAAAGTAACTCATCTGTCTTTTAAATACATCCAGGGATGCTACCTCATCCTTTTCCCTGGGCAGTCAGTTTTAGTGCTTGATAATCCTTTCAGGGAAGGAAATTTTCCTAATATTCAATCTAAATGTTCCCTGGTAGCTGTGAACAACCAGCTTGTCCAGGAGAAATCTGTGGGAGATGCTGTTCCCAGCACTGAAATCAGGCTGACAGATCTGAAGTTCCCCAAATTCTCCTTCTGGTTGTTCTTGTAGATTGGCATCACATTTGCCAACTATTACTACTACTACTACTACTACTACTACTACTACTACTACTACTACTACTACTACTACTACTACTACTACTACTTATTATTATTATTATTATTATTATTATTATTATTATTATTATTATTATTATTATTATACATATCCTATTGGAAAGAGAAGTAGTTCGAGCTCAGCCAGCTACAGAGGAAAAAAACTACAGGAGGCCAAAGAAGGATTTCCAATTCTCTTGCACTTAAATGACATCTGTGAGGAAAGATGCATTTTAATGGAGTACAGAAGAACTTTGGGAGAGTGAAAAAAGCCTGACAGTAGACCCAGGCAGCAAAACCATGAGATTTTGAGCATCATAAAAAGGATGGTGGTACCAGCTCACACTGACCACCCAGTGTGTTCCATCCCCAGCTGAATCCTACTGTCCTACAATACTGATACTGTATTATTTATTATTTGCATTGTATATTATTTGCATTGCAGTATCCCCAGCAAGGCCTCCAGGAAGCCCCACAGGAGTATTTTCATGTTTGGTTGATTAGTTTTGCATCTGCATAAAAATATTTGCCTCGTTGCCTGAAACCTCGACTTCAGCATGGAAATGCACAAAAAGCAGGAAATAAATCTGATCTTTCTGCTTTCCAGCTCCAAGCTGATCAATGCTTAAAATCATTTACTAATAATAATTAAAGATGAAGTTAGTAATACAAAGAATGTCTTAAAATTACATTCAGTGTGTCAGATTTCTGGAAGATCTGAGTTCTGCAAACCTGTTGAGCAGTGAGCACAGGCATCTGAGCCAAAAACTCACTTATTGCTCCAAATACCCCTTCCAAATCTTAACTACTGTCTCTGTGCAATACCTGGCTATGAAAATCACCTGTGATGATACCTGCTCTGCATGGCTGTGGTTTCACCACAAAGGCAGGAACATTTACACGTGAAACTCATTCTGTGGGTAACACTTGAAAAAATAAATATATGTATATGCATCTCCAGAAGAAAGCAAACTTGACAGAAACATCAAGTTTGCCGTGCTGTGTTTTCTAAACACACAATATTGTAGGCAGACACATTGTCCCTACACAATACACTTTGGCACAATCACAGTTCATTCTTGTGTAAATAATTTGGGATAGCATTAGAAAAATTGCAAATATGGCACTCAATTTTATTACGAAAACAACTGATGCAATAGCAACTATTGCAAAAATGGGATGGTAAATAGGCTGGGGTTTTACCAAATTTCTCCTTGGGCCTTTCTGATAGTTAATGAAGATATTTTATTGAAGCCATACAGTCAGGCTGAAGGAGGCTCTACATCCCACAGCAGGAAAGGTAGATACAACTAAGTCAGCTAATTTGGCATATTAATTCATTTGAGGGAATCCAAAAAATGAATTTCTGAATTTTGATATTGTGGACCTGGAATAACATCAGTGGATGCAGAAATCTGTCAAACATGGAAGAAAGGATGGAATAGAACAACTTTTACCACCCATTTGTTCAGTGAGCTTGAGCTGATGAGCATTGCTTTATTCTCAACAAATGAAAAACACCCACAAGCCATGCAGTGGGAAAACATGAATGGCATATTTGGGATCTGCCAAGTAGAATATAGCTGGAAAAAAATTTGGTCCTAAGTCCCAAAGTATAGCAGATCTGTGCCCTGATTAGCTTACATTCATCCAAACCTCCTTCTGTGCCCTGTGCTTAGATTAGGTTGTGCACACAACCTATTTTCTATTTATGCAACATCTGCTCTGCTTTGAGATTGTGAGCAAGAACATTTCCAGGCTCCAAAGCAGGATGAGATTACAGACTGGCAAACTGAGCTGGATAAAACAGGGCCAGAGCCACAAAGATTTAGGTTCAACTCAGATTATTTAAGATTCCAAAAATGTCTCTATTTCACATTAACATAAGTGATTTCCCATATTTATACCTCCTTCCAGTTTTGAGAAGGAAGAGAAACAGAGTGCTTAATTAGTAGAAGTTCATCTAGTGCTGTTCTTTCACATGACCAGAGTGACAAATCTTGTGGCCATCATGTGTAGTGCCATAATTAAACCTTCAGCCCTGATTATTCAGACCCTGGAGAGTCATCTAAGCCCTGTCATGCAGACACAGTGATGTCCTCCTACCACTGGGATGAAGAGGGGAGTACAGGAGGCCTCCAAGCACAGATCTTTCTCCCTTGATGCCAGCATGAAAAATGTTCATCTTGTGGGAGCACTGAGGGGCTATGAGAGGGGAAGAGTGCTGCTGAAGCAGGGGAGATGGCAGGGTAACACAGGTAACACAGG
>NW_005054314.1:5928261-5944935 GCF_000277835.1 Geospiza fortis
TGTAATTTTCAGCTTAAGTGCTAAAGGTGGGGGAATCTGTAGTTATTTGTTTTAGTGATTAAAATACAGAACCACAAAGGACAAAAGATTCCCTGAGCAGGAGCAGAGTTGTGCTTCCCTTGTGGATTCCTGGTAGTCAGTGAAACTACAGAAATTTTTTTGGCCATCCCCAAAATATGTTTGTGGTATTGTTTGAGTTTTACTTTTATTTTAACTTTAAGTAATATAGAATATATTTGGTGAGGTATTTTGAATAAAAATAGAGAATGCTGATTTTTTTTTTTCAATCAGTTCTCATTTTGGAACAAACCATCATTTTCAATGTTAGAATTATTTACAGGAGTAAATTTGATTTTTCTGGTCCACCCTTTTAAATAGGCTGAAGTAGAACTTTCAGGACAAGCTACTTTTTCTTCATAATGTGTAAAAATCTCTTGATTTCGCTTTCATTCGCTGAAGTATCTATTTTCAGTCTTTGATTGAACCCCCTCAATTATACATAACTCCTCCTCCTTTGGATCCTTTGGATCATTGCCATTTGTATATAACTACTAACCAGAATGATATCTTCCTCCTTTTTGATCTAAATAGCTTCTCTTGATGGCTCTGACTTTCCTAGGCAGGGCATTTTATGTCTGCAATACATGATGAGCATGTTTCAAACTCTGTCTTGCCACTGTATTGTTTGGTTGCTGGAGACAGCTCTGGAAATTCTGTTAACTGCCTGAATATTCCTTCTGTACTGTCTTTAACTAGAAAGGTAAATTTGCAGCTCATATTGATGGTGCAGGGTTAGTGACAAACTGTGCTCTGCCTAGAAGGTGGGGCAGACCTCAGACTTGTGTGTGAGAGATTCAAATCAGTTTGTTCTGAATTCTCTTACATTTCCAAAAGCAGAGGTGATCACTGAATCCTGGTAGAGGAAGACTTTGGTTGGCATTCTTGCCAGAGCTCCAGGATGAAAATGCTGTGCCTGTTACCTAGTTGAAAATTACTTTTCTGGGATCAGGAGGAGAATTTATCAGGAACTTGGTGAGAAAACATGGTGATTTTTGTTAGACGTCAGAGATGTCATCTGAGACCAGGGAGTTTCAATTTTTAGCATAGAACTCTTGATGAGAAGAGTATTTTGAGGCAGGGATAAAATCCTGACAACTGTAAACCGTGTAACTCAGTGCCTGTCAGTAATTCTGGTATTGAGGGGGTTTGCTAAGAAATTCCTTAAGCCTGTCAAGAAACATTCTTGGAAGGATCAATAGTTAACTACTGAGCTTCCTGTCAGAAATATCTGAAAAAAAGTGTGATGGTTTAAAAAAAAAGGAAAAATAAAAACTGCACAAACAAGAATTTGCAGTTGTTACTTCACTGGAGTATTCAACCATGTAATAGTCACAGTGATCTTCTTGCCTTTTATATTACTTAAAAGCCACGGTGAAAGGAGGAAAAACAAACTCCCTCCAAAATCCTATGCCAAGGGTAGGGTTGGGAGATTGCCTCTCTGAGATTTTTTTTCTCTTTGAATGTGGTTTTGTGAAACATATAGCTCCAGAAATAAGTTCTGTGTATCTAAAAAATAAATCCATTAAATTACTAATATTTGCAACAAATCAAGTCATTTAAATAGAATAAAGTTAGAGAATAACTGGACTGAAGGACCTTTGGGATGTGGTTGGTCTCAACTTTGCTTAAAGCAGAGCCAACATTGAACATCCAAACTTACAATTTTGATGAGGTTGCTTAGGGTCATGCAGAGATGTATTTTTATTATTTCCAGGGATGGAGATTGCACGACATCTCTGCAAGGCCTGTTCCGCCACTGGAAGTTTTTTCCTAATATCTAATCACAATATTGCTGGTTTAACTTCTGTCTGTTCTCACCTTTTGTAAAGTAACTCATCTGTCTTTTAAATACATCCAGGGATGCTACCTCATCCTTTTCCCTGGGCAGTCAGTTTTAGTGCTTGATAATCCTTTCAGGGAAGGAAATTTTCCTAATATTCAATCTAAATGTTCCCTGGTAGCTGTGAACAACCAGCTTGTCCAGGAGAAATCTGTGGGAGATGCTGTTCCCAGCACTGAAATCAGGCTGACAGATCTGAAGTTCCCCAAATTCTCCTTCTGGTTGTTCTTGTAGATTGGCATCACATTTGCCAACTATTACTACTACTACTACTACTACTACTACTACTACTACTACTACTACTACTACTACTACTACTACTACTACTTATTATTATTATTATTATTATTATTATTATTATTATTATTATTATTATTATTATTATTATTATTATTATGAAATACCCAGATATGGCTCATTGCATTGTGCATTTTTCCTCAGCAAATAAAACTACTATAGTTTGTGTTTGTGTATATGTGTATGTACAAAAAGCAAAAAAAAGTGATGTAAGAGTTTATTTAAGGTTTGAAAAAATATATAAGCCTTGCATTTTGTTTTATTCATGAGTTAGAGGGTGATACTGTTGTTGTTGTACTGTTATACTATATTTTATTACCATATTGTCATAGTTAAAAATAAACATATGGTTTACGATGTCAGCTGCATTTTCACTGCAATTTCCTTACACTTTTTAGTTTCTGACTATCAATTACTTCTAATGAGTATTACTATCAGTGCAAACCTAGTTATTCTTTGGTTTGTTTGAAATAAAAAATACATATCTAGTGGAGTTTATGACCTAAGTTAACAAGACATGAAAAATATTGCATTTATATTCCCTTTAACACACGCTGAGGTATATTCATTAAGAAATCGTGTGTTAATGACTTTGCATTTGGTTTTTGACTAATAACCTGTACATTCTGCCATTTCCTTTGGTTTTCCCTATTCCATAAATCATTCTCATCACAGATGAGGTTAATTGTTTTCTATTTGACATCTCTAATAAATAGGCACTCGATAGCTACAAGCAGATTGGATGTAAATGCACAGGTAAAGCTCTGCTTAATAATTCCTTTTACTTGGATTCAAATACGAGACCTTTATAAAGTTCAGAACATATATTGAGCTATATAATCTTTTTCATTGCAGTTTTATCACATTTTACAGTTAAACTAACAGATATTTAGGTAACAAATGATTATATACATAGGAAAAATCTTTTTTTTAGGATTAAAGGGTATTTTTATTACCTTAGTTAGATAATCTCTAAACAGGTATAAAGGGAGTTTTCAGTTATGTTACTGATACAAAGCTCCATAACTTGAGTCTTATTTCTTCTTGATTGCTCCAAGCAAAAAAGATGCAAGTTCTTCTCAACACAAAACACTGAATCACAGCAGATCCAAAGAGAAGCCCTGTCAATGGAATGGTAGAACGAGATGGGAAAATCCAAGAAGAAAAGTCATCAAGAGTGTTCTTGTCACTGGAGAAATCAGAACCATTCCTTGTTTCTGCTGTATTTGAGCAGCCTACCCTGACCACTGCAACTGTTTAACTTTAAATTGCTAAAATATTTGAGCAAGTTAATGCTCATCTGAACTGTAATTAGCAGTTAATTGACAGTGCTAATATGAGTTTACCTTTTGCATCAGCCATGTTGGTATGAACGGGTCGTGCAAGGATCCAGTTCCTTTTGAGTTGATGGAGAGTAGCTGACACTCTGCTGAGGTTTATTTTGAGACCAGGTGTGATGCACTGCAATCTTAGACTGCAAAACCTTCCTCACTGGTCATAATTTTGAATATATTGCTTTCCAATAAAAATCTATGTTCTGCAGCACTTCTGTGCAGTTGGCTGCCATAAAGAAGTGCTTCCAGTCCCTGACAACAGCAGAGCTACAAGTTCAGGTATCTTGGAAAATCAAACCTTCATTTCTCCTGATGGTTGTGCAGGATGTGTTGGATCCAGATCAGTAGCTGGTAGTTGGAATAATGCAGGCTGTGTACCAGGAGATAGATTGACTCATGGCAGTGCAATGGTCCTTAATTCCTCCCCACAGGAAGAAAACATGATCCTGTGTTTGAATTATTTCCTGCAACATTGACTGCTGGTCTCCAGACCGATAATGTTAAAAGAACTTTCCTACCTGTCCGTGATCATAAAGTTTAACTTCATTAAAAGATGACTTTCTAATAATAAAATATTTTACATAAAGTATTATTAGGGAAATCTTTGACAGTTTAGCAAGGAAATGTGGCTGTAAATGCTTTTTTTGTGGTGCAGACAGTCATGACTGACAGAAATACACGCTTGTCCTGACAAAGTGTTCTTGTTGCTGTTCCCCAGTGGGTTTGGGGATGGTTTATGGCCTCTGGATACCAGGCATGGAGCTTACATCACTAAATGTTAGAGATGAAGTACTTTTGATTACTTTCCATGGACCAGACTACTAAAACAAATCTCTTTGGATCTGTACGTAGGATCATAAATTTCATTCTGTCTGTGGGTTATTAAAAGAGGCACTCTGTGCCCCACAAGCTGGACTAACTGAAATGGCTCTGTAATGATTTAAAGTAGAACAAAATTTTACAAGAAAGCATAGTAATTTTGCCAAAACATAATTTTTTAAATCCTTTTTCTGTGATACCCTTGGCCACATAAATATTTTTGTGCAGCATCGCGGTTAGGTGAAGTCACTGAGTTTGTGTAATGGGTAAAATTTGAGTCTGATGCTTTTTTTGCTTATTTCTGTTATGTAACTACTAACCAGCTGCATATTTAAATTTACCTTTTAACAAAAAATCGTAGCAAATTTAAGGATTTCTAGATCTCTTATTTTAGAGAGATGACATCTGTACTACTCCATTAATTCTCAAATATTAGCACATACTTCCCTGTATTATGAAGTAGTTATAGCTGTCCCTGTGACATTTTTAATTTTGAAAGTTAGTCATAATACAATAATATTTTGAATGTCTATGACATCTGGGACTATGCATAGCAATTTGTGATATGCATTATTGAGCATATCCCCATAATGTTATTTGAGGATGATGTTATGTGCTTTTTTATTTTTCCTTGGTTGGAAAGTCATCTGTTTTAGAGTCCATCCCTAGAGGCTGCATTCTCAGAGGTTTCAGGATGTTGCTCTGCATAGCAAAAATCTTATTCTGCTGCTGCTTCATTAAAACTCTCCTGGATCCTGTGTTGCTCTGAAGAGAAGTAAAGCACTCTTAATCATAGAATGATAGAATGATTTGGGTTGCAAAGGACTTTAAAGATCTTCTAGTAGACAGTGTCCCTGCCTGGGTAGGGAGGTTGGGACTAGAAAATCAAATGGGATTCTGAGCACTGTGCATGGGTGTGGAAGGAACAGGATCTTGTGTTCTGGTTTGCCGTGATCTAAGGTGCCAATTGTCATATCAACTGGGAATTAGCATAAAACCATAATGTTCTGTCACGGAACACAAAGACTGCCCCCCAAACCAGTCACAGGTTGCCCCACAAATCCAGTACAGGTATCTGGACTAAATGTGGTTTTTGCTGCTGTGTCTCCAAGTTTAGATCTTGCTCCTGGACAGTTATCTTATGGAATCTATTCCTGGCCCCAAAGCTCAACAAAAGCTGGCCAGAAAGATCATTGGGTGTGTGAATGATTACTTTGACTTGTGAATAATCAGGAACTTCTGTTCCAGGTTGTTGTATGATTTGGTTTGGTTTTTTGTTGGTTTTTTTTTTTTTTTTTTTAACTTTCCCGTGGTGGGCATGCGAAATAGACTTTGGGAAAGAATAGATATTTTTGAAATTTAAATGAGCATCAATAGGGTGAGAAGGGGACCAAATTGAATAATAATGCTTACTCATGTGTGTTCAGGTTTGCTCAACCATAATTAAAAGATTCTAATTGGTTTGCATTAGTTTTGGATATGAAGCAGAAACTGCACATCTTTTCCACACTATTTGTTACGTAGTGATGCCAATAATATATGTATTTAATTCAGCTTTCAGTTGGATATAACCCAAGGCCGTGCTGGGGAACAATTAGAGGAAGGACTTGTATGAATAAACTTGATTGCTGTTAAGGTTTACATGATTACTTTCTGTAAAGGTTGCAATTACTTCATCTCCTTCATTCAAGCTATCTTTGTAAAGGTCAGGAAAAAAGTGGGTTTTGGGGGTGGGGGAAGGTTGTCCTTTGGGCTTTTTTGGAAAGAATTTCATCTCAATGACAAATGGTTCTTTGCTGATAGGAAGGAAAAAAAAAGAATTAAGTGGTTCAATAAGGGGTGAACAAATTCTAACAGGAAGAAGGTCAGAACTTTTCTAGTTTTGATGCTGTCTATTATCTGAGTAGAACTTCAATGATTGCTTCAGTGTTAATGCTGAATTCCATGATTAAGGCTCTTTAGACACCAGGGGGATATTTTGGCTGTACTGGCCTTCATTCAGCTTTAGTATTGCATTCATTCTGAGTCTGTAGGTTTTTGGATTTTTTAGGCAACTTTATGTTTTTAAGTCCATTAACACCATTCCAGAGTCCTGTGGAATTGATCCCATTTGGTTTGTGCTATTTCTTTTGTGAAGCAAAATATCTTCACAATCCAGTGTATTTGTCAGTAAAATATGGGACATTTCCCTTTATTTTCCACACTGAGCTATGCTGCCCATGTCCTTCCACATAAAAAGTAACACCAGTTTTGTACCTGTAGCTCTTTATACAGACTTGATTTAGATTAGATGAAGTACCAGACTGGGATTTCTCTCAACCTTTATTTTTGTCTCATTTTGGGTTTTTTTTTTGAGGGGAGGTGTGAATTCCTGATAATGTAGAAGAACTAGGCTATTGTCCTGTCTTGACAATATAGAATGGAAATTGAAAGTAAGGGAATTTCTCACACTCAAAGTATTAACAAATCCAGTCACAGTGGTAAGGCTAAAGAACCAGTCACAGCAAACATATTTAAATGAAGAACAGTTTTGAATGTTTTACCCAAGTGTGAAGTTGGGTTTGAATTGGTCAGTTGATCACTGTGTGAAGTTGTGTAGTCCTTGGGAAGGTATTTTTGAGGCAAGAGTTCTCAAACAATTTATGGTTTTCCCCATCATACAGAAAACTGCTGATGTGATTTATCTGCTGTAGCTGTCAAAGTGTCTAATCCAGGCAAATTGCTTAGGCTTCCTTTCAGTCAGTAAAAAACTGTGAGGAAGTGATCAATTCCTTTTCATGGAAGGTGAAGTTTATTGTCTTTAGACATGGCCATTTGGTTTTGTGGATTGTGGGGAGGAAATGGGGCACCCTCTTTGAGTAGACCTTGAGGTCTTAAGGTAGAGTGGGTGCTCTGCCATGGGCTGTGGGGCTGTGCCAAATTTGTCTGTAATAGTGAATGTTGTTTTGAATGTTTATCCTTTGCTTTACTCTTAGCATGACTCCAATGTTTTGACAAGTTCCATGATAATAAAATGCTGTATCAGTATGTGCTTTAGGAAGCAAATGTTAAATATTTTCAGATTATTTGCTCATGGGGCTTCATGCTCTTTCAATTCAATTCACAGTTCAGGACAAACCTGCTAAAGATTAACAAGCAGAGAAGCTATCCTTATATTCCAGTGATCCTCAAAAGCTGAAAGAAACACTTTTCATAGTAAGTATACAGTTATTATTGGACTTGAAATTGTGAAATACCGTTTTGCTAAACAAAGTTCTAGTGTATAATATATTTTGCAGAATTGAAATTTGCATAAAGATAGAATGGAAGAATTCTATTTTCAACTAGTGCTAAAATATGATTTTTTTTTGCTTGCTGTGAGTGCCGGTAAAATACCATACACTAAAAGTGTCAAGTCTGCTGAAAGATAGCTCTAAAGCACTTTTACTTTTAATCTTCTAAATAGGCATGAACACAGAAAAAGGTATTCATAATTTGTAGTGCAAACCACAATTCTTTATTAAATAGCTTCTATTTATTATTATTTATTTGACTATAAAACCATGCACTACTTACCAAAATAACTTGCAAACTTAGTATTAATTTAGACCTTTGCAGTGTCCCATAACTCTCTGGGTTAAAAGTGCATAAAGGTGAAATATGAAATTAAAAATATGCACTATGTATAACTTCCATGTCTTGTCTAGCTTTCTGAAATTTGAAAACTCCCCAAGAATTTGCATGCATTTGTAGCCTCCTAAGGTGTAGAAGTCACCACTCACAAATGGGAAAAAAACTTTACTATGGTGCAGATGTCTCCATGCTTGTGGACTCCACCAAAAATTACCAGACCAGATTGCCAGTGCGTTTGCTGTACTTGGTGTTTGACAGTTTATGCTGAGAGACTGACTAATGAAGTAAAGAATTAGCCCACAATCCCACAAAATGGGAGGGATCATATTTGATAGGGGGGTGTAAGATTAAATCCTGCGAGAAGATGCCTTGAGCACTCTGCTTTGTGCTTGATCCCTTCCACCCTCATTAGCTAAAGAACCAAAGCTGGCTCTGTGTGAGTGCATCCTCCAAGCTCCACTCCCATGGGCAGTGCAGAGAGCACCCACTGACCCAGAAAACACCTCTTTGTTTTTTTGGGACATCACAGGAAACCAAAGTCTTCCCCACAGCTTAAACTTCTTTCTTTTCTCTCCTTTGCATCCTTCAGAAAATGGAATATCAATTCCAATTTCTTATGTATAAATATCAAGTCATATTCAGTGAGGATAAAGACCTTCCTGACATCATTTCAGTGTGGCTAGAGGCACCACATCATCATTTGTATTTAACCTAATTTAGTACTTCAGACAGACTTGAGAGCTTATCTAAGAGAATTAATCAGCTGGTGAGGCCTAGAGAGGCAGCTGAGTCATTTTGATGTGTCCCTACAGCAGCAAGACTGTTGCAACTTCATTTTCTGTACAAAGGACACAGTTCTGAGGCTGCTTTACATCTGTGTGTGGCTGTGAGACTACTATTATGGATTTGCTAAGGATGCAGAAACCCTAGCTTAGGAACCTGCTCTGAGTTCTCACAAAGCTTAGCCTTGTCAGTCATCTGTAGACAGATGTGGGGATTAACCACTTTATCTAATTAGGCTCCTTGATTAGTGGCTAAGCTTTGCAGTTGTACCTCTCTGCTCGTGTTCTTGCAAGTTTGTTAATGGCATTCAAGCCATCCAGAGGAAATCCAGCCAGCACATCTGCACACTCTGCAAACAAATCCATTTGCAAAGAGCTGCCCTCAGTTAGGTCAGTGTCCTGCAGCTCTTTGTGGACTATTCTGCTGCTGCACACAACATGAATTTTTCAAGCCTCTCACTCATTCATTTTCTGTCTTTCCAGCTCGTTAGTGTGAGAGCAATTCAAAGCTGGAGGCCAACTTTCAATGTTCCAAATTATCCTTAGGGGGGCCTAGGGAGTGAGATTTCCCTAGGCTGAAGCTGACCTTCATGAACCTACTGTCAGTGCATAAGATTTGGTAAAACATGGTATCTACTTAAACTGCACTTACTTCTGCAGGAGTAGCTGACTTATTTAACGCTCATACATGAGGCTGTACTTACAAGGAGTTTATTTCAGCTTAAGAGACTCAATCTTTCCAAGAATTCAGATGTCCTTCATTTCAAGTAGCAGATAGCTTATTACCTTCTAGTAATCTATTACTTCCTAGTAATTTTTTTTTTGCCACATTTTTCACGGCAGAAAAATCTCTCTCATTTTTCTGTACTCTTTTCACTAGGAACTTTTCAAATAAGGGCCATCCTCTTTTATCCCTGAGCAGGAGAAGGAATTTTTAAAGCAATTTTCATATATCATTGAAGAGTTGAGGTAGAGTTACTTAGGACATACACATCTTTGCAGACTGTTCACTTCTACCCCCTTGTGATAATTCAGTGCCTGAAGAAGTCACTTTGTGACCCAGTTACTTGAAGAAGACATCCTCAACTGCTCAATATTGAGGCTTTCTATTCTGTCTCTTCTATCTATTTTTCTCTTCTTTCTCTTCTATCTCTTCTATTCTGTTCTTTCTCTTCTATCTCAATCTTCTATTGAGATTTGCTGTGCAGAATTCCTTACAATCTCTCCTGAACCAGGTTCTCACAAAGTGGTTCAGGTTACTTATATGTTGTCATTCTATCCCCCAAACTAAACCCCTTTCTGAACCATAGTGGAGGGCAATTACCTGCATGTAGTGGTAGAACTTGTGGGCAGTGACCCCTGCTGATGAGGTCTACCCAAGATGAGGGTAGAAACGTTCCTAACCTCGGTCTTTTGAAGGCAGAACAGCCCAGAGCTTCAATTTACAAACACTTAAATTTTAATGTCTGTATAATAGATATTTCTAAATGTATTTATTATCCTTATATGTTTGGGAGCAATATTGGTTCTACCATATCTTCCTGTTTTATTCATGCTGGTATATGTAACTATGGTTAGAAATATTGAATTATTCCCTTTTGAACTTAATTTTCTAAGTTATTTTTTTATAAGGGGGCATTATAAAAGTGTGTTTTGAAAATTGTGATTCTGCAGTCAAGGAAAACATTATTCCTGAGCTGAGACTGCGTGCTTGGCAAAAGAGCAGGTATCTAGGACAAACTTCAGAGGATCAATATGATGCACTGACTTCAGCTGGCTGCTGTCATCTATTAGTTTGATGCCTTTTTCTCTTGTGCTGAGTGGACCCTGGCTAATTACACATGATTTCCCCAACACCAAGGAGGATGCAGAGACAAAAACATCCAGAACTTAAAGCTGTGCTGCCCAGATTCAAAAGGTGGTCCAAGAGAATCTCTTTTGACAGAAAAATGAGTTCCAGTGTTCATATCCTTGCACTGGTTTTTTTTTAGTTTCACACCAACTTTGGGGTAACCTATTTTCAAACTCAGGATAGGGAAATTAAGTTTCCCCAAAAGTCTTCCCTTAATATGTAGGGACTGACTGATGAAAACAATTCCAGGGTAATGTGCTGCATATTAACTTATATTTTAACATCTTCAAATACTTAAAGGAATAAAATTAGATAAAACAAACTCCTGCTATTTAAAAGGAGTGGAGCCTAGTTGAAATAAATATCTTTAAATGATTGGATTCTCCTACCTGTTCTGCTTTAAAATTATGACTAGTTCTCTGTTCTCCAGTTCTTTTTATTTACTCTCATATGGATTTATTTAGTCTCTTCTACTGCTAGAAATAATCTATTTTAGCCTTTTGCATTTGGTAGGGGGAATTGAAGATGATGAATGGAACAGGTAAGAAATAAGTATTGATTTAGTATTGTGTTTGCAGGCTGCTTGGCATTCTCTGGAAACATATTACATTATATTCTGAGTTAATAATCAATTAGTAATAAGATTTCCATAATCCAGTAATAGCTGCAATAAAGGACAATTTACAGAGCTGGATATTGTTGGCTATAATAGAACATGTAGCATTGCTTTTGCCCACCATTGAATATTCCCTGGAATTTATCTTGTTGATAGAGTAATGAAAATGGTATTGACTATATTTAGTAAATATTACTGCATAAAAATCAGCAACCATCTTGCCTTAAAATAAACTAGAAATAAATTGAATGCAATTAGTTTTCTTCTTTCCTCTTGTTATTAGAAGCTTCAATAAAGTCTAATTGTAGGTAGGCTGAAAAACAGACTTTGGGGAGCTGTTCTGAGTACAGGACAACTAATGCTTGTGTGAGCAGAGTGGAAAATTCTGCACTCTGATGAGGTGGACTTTTATGATGCCAAAACATGGAAGGCAGAGGAAAATAAAGTTCTGCTCATTTTCAAGACTTTGCTAGTAAATTCCTGTCTCAGTCAAGATGATTTAGATATTCATCTCTCAGGCAAACACCCACACCCACAGGCTTTCTTTTCCCATTCCTTTTGAAATGTTCAGAATACAGAAGAGGATTCAATATCTATTGAATATAAAAGTAGATATTTTGAAGCAGTTGCCACATTTCACAAAATCCAGCAGTTACCATCTAGGTGCAACTAGATTGTAATTATTTTCTTTCTTCTGTAAGACTGATTTATTTTTATTTGCAAATAACCAGTCTATTTTTCTTCAAGTTAAATATAATTTTTTCACTCAGTAAGCATTTATACACTGTGTGTAAATATCAGAAGTAAGAGACAGCTGAACAATCTAAGATTTTTAATGAAGTTGTTATGATTCTGTCATGTGAAAAGGGGAGATTTCCTTGACCCTCAGGGTTTGATTTGTCTGCCAGTGCCCCAGGATGGTCGAGACCTTTGTGCCTGACCAGCCTGGCCGTGTCCCACCAGAGTGATCCTTCACTGACCATTTCTTCTGGATCACAGGGTGGCTCAAATGACTTTTTCAGGGACACACCAACAGCACAAGGGAGACCCCTCAGCCTTTATTCAGTATGTTCCCTGCTGCTGGCACCTGCCAGCTCTTGTGAAGGACTCACACTCACATTTATGGAAGAACAGCTTTTATTAATCTCAAATCGTGCCAGGTTAAGGCTTGCAGATTGCTGGCGATGGTATCTGACTCCAAAAATGTATTCAAAGCAATGCACAGAGAGGCTCTAATCCCCAATAAAAACGTGCACAGGGGGCAGGTTCAGCCTGGTGACTGATCCCAGTATTTACAATGGTGTCTTTCCTAACTTTTCTCCCATCCCTGACTTCCTTTATACTATTTCTTTAGGTGGACCTTGGGTGACTAGTCATACATGCCTCCGTTGCTGATGGGTGTAAAATTCTCCCACTTTGGTTGTAAAGATAAAGATAGAGTCAATAAAATCTAGAGCAGATGCCCAGTGAGGGGTGGTCATACCTTGGGGGTGTGTATTTTGGGAGGGGGTGTGTGTGTTAATATTACAATCATGCTATAGTAAACCAATTTCCTCTGAGGAGAGCCATTTCACCACAGCTGTTGTTCAGCTGCAGGACATTTTCCCTCTCCCCTGGCTGACAGGCGGTTTGGGGTTTATCACCTACAAAGTACCATCGAGTTTCCCTTCTGCAAGGATTTCAGAGCCTCCACTGTGTCTCCACTCCTCTGTTCCCTCCCTCTCATCAGGTGCTGCAGTTTTATGGGGAATCATCATGGAATATTCCAACCACATTCCATCCGAGGAGAAGCAGCTGTATTTTACTCTATACTTTCTGTACCACTGTAACTTCTGTCAGGATGAGAATAAAACTTCTCAGTTTCCTTCAGTTTTACCCCAACTATGTTTCCACAGGTACCATACTGAAATGCAGCTTTTCACATACTCAAAATTATAATAATTATGTTTCTTAACTTTTTACATGCCAATAAGAGAAACTCTAGACTTTCTGAAGCTGATAGTTGCGGTATGCATCCATGAAACTCTGTGCTGACAGTCTGAATTTTAGTAAGAGATACTTTACACATCTCTGTACTGTTGTGGTAAATTGTAACTTCAGATATTCTGTCTAGAAATCTTTTTTCCCTGTTTTTCTGCATAAGACATTTACTAGATCTGTATCTTGAACCTTTGTTCAGCCCCAGTGAGTTCTGTCATTATTCCTGCACTGAAGGAGGTCTTGAAACTAAAGCATTCTGACACAGTCCTGCTTTCTTGTACAGCTATTTCATGTCTTCACACACCATATTTCAAACTACTGCACTGCAGCATGCTCAATGCTTTTTTCTCCCCACAAGAAGTTACCTTTTGTTGTTGAGGTGAAAATTTTGTACATGGTCAATTAAATGTGTGAAAGCTGTTTATAACTTTACAAGGATTTATTAGGGGATGGAACACAGTGAGACATGCTTGATTTTCCTCATATACCACAAGATCTTTGTCTAGCACATTTTATAAATATTTGGTACTTCAGCTTAGCTGGAAACAAACACAATCTGTGTAAAGGACTGTGTTTCCTTTCACCCATTACTTATTTCTGGGAAAGTCTGAATAGATTGATAGCTAGGTAGAATTCTTGTGTTCAAGGTGGTAATCAGTGAGGCCACTTACAGAAATCTCTTCCCTTCCTCCAGGAGATACAGATTATGAAGTTACCATCCCTCTGGTGTTCTTTCCTGAGCTGAGGTGCTGCAATTAAACCATTCCTGACCTTAGCCAAAATGCCAAGTGATCTGACCAAGTCAGTGCTCCTGAACTGAGTTAGTGCCACCTAAATTGTGCTTTTCTATGGGCACGTTCACTGGACATGCAGCCTGCTGTGGGTGCTGCTCCTGTAATTCTAAATAGCTGAGGAAAGGCTACACCTCCTGTGCTCTGTGAAGTGTTTGTCCTTCTCATCTTCTAGAAACGTTTTGTTTCATAGAATTGAATGATGTGCCCCCTCTGAATGTAGGTGCAGGCATTATTTACAATGGATTGTTTTGTTAACTACCTCACTGCATGAATTCACGTGTGTCATCAGAAGAGGAGAGAAGGTGGACTCTAGCACGTGGTGGGAAGTGGTGACTATGGACTGGGTGGGATTTGTCAAAGTAAAGCTATAGCACAGTGCTAAAAGGTTGAGCCCTGTCATCTTTAATAATTTTATTATTAACAATATATTATTTTTAAATGGCTGCAAAGCTAATCTCTTTGTTGTATCATTTCAGTGTTGGTAAATTTAGGTTGGGAGCATGAGGAATTTAAGGATTCTTACCAGATCTGTTCTCTTTAGAAAGGAAAATTCTTTCAGGTAAATTGAAAATACTTTCCAATTTATTGGAAATTTTGATTTTGAGTAATTATCTGATTTAAAAAAACATTGCTTAGAAATGCTAGTTGCATATATGGTGATGTTCCTGAATGCACTTGCAATTGCTGGACATGCAGAGTTACCTGTCCAGTCTGTGCAGTCCCAGTGGGTGCCAGACTTTGTCTGCTGGTGCTTTTGGTGTGGGTGAATGCATTCTCCCAACAGGGTGCTCCCAGCAATGCCTGAAGGCACAGCAGAGGTTTGTGCATTCTCTCCTCGCTCAAAGGGAGGTTTTGCAGCAGCCAAATGCCCATTACTGCCTCTCCAAACTGTGTGTGCCTCTGGGAGGAGCAGAGGCTGCTCAGATAGGGAGGAGCTGCAGGGAACCAAGAGCAATCCATTCCTGCAGTAGCACCTGAGTTAACAGGTCAAAAGAGTCACTTTGGGGATGTCACTGAAGCTCGAAGGATGCATTTTCTGTATAAAAAGAGTCAGACTTAATTTTCTCAGTTTTGTTGACCTTCCTCTCAAACAACAGTGTTTAGGATTTGGGAATTTGCAGTAGAATTTCACAATCCAGAGCACCTGCCCCTCTCAGTGATGAGCTCTGTGAGCTGTGTCATCACCACAGAAGTCAGAAACAAGGAATACGGAACAGCTGATACAGCACTTGCAAAAACTTCCTCTGAGTTTAGGGATCGGCTTTCTGTTCTCAGCATAAGTAACTGATTGGGCCTTGATTTTTCTTTTGTTGCCTTTTCCCTCTTTTCTGATTTGACACAATGGGTGGCTGAGGCCTTTAGTTATGTTGGGCTATTTCAGAAAATTAATTTACATAATTAACATCCTTTGAATCTGCTTGAGATAAAGATCTAATTAATCTAAACACAGCAGGCAAGTGTAATGCTAAGGCAAATGGTAAATCTGTGTTTAGGAGTATTGATTCCTTTGTTGTGATGCATTTTTAATTCACATTTAAAAATGTGAATTAATGCTTTAGGCCATTTGTATGCAAATCCATTCCAATTATTTTCTGATGATTTACACTTGGAATTTGTGTGGGATATGTTGTAAATGAAATTCAGTAGGACTATATTTTTTCTTCATAAAATTAACTCCCCTATTTTCAGAGTGTTAAATGCTGTGACTGCTGTTCTTTTCATACCAGGCTGTGGATTGATAGTAAATAGAAGCCACACAATATATTTAAAAATACAAAGAATATGGTTTCTAAGGGAAGTTTACTATATTAAAATGGTAGATGTTTTGTCTATGCAGGCAAAACCCTCTAGGTTTCTGAAGAATTGTTAAGAATACTCAAAAGACTATTATTTCAATTTATGGAACTGAAATGTCAGGAATTAATTTTTATAACAGTCTTTAGCTATGTTCTGTTAAATAAAAACTATTGGATAAGACACTGGAAGCTTTCAAAGTGTTTTCTGCTCATCACACCATTGTAGCCCAGACTCAGCAAAGCATATTAATCTGTGAACAAAAACAAGTCTGGGTATAAGTCCTTTTCTAGATGCAAAACCACTTCAACATATGGACAGATTCTTCAGTAATATTACAGCTTTTATCAGTGGTTTAAAGGGCTGGCAAACTGAAACATATTATAAAGCATCTGGCTTGCAAGGGTCTGAATGTAAATTCTGTCTGTGCAATGCCAGAACATTGAGGATTTAGGAATCTGTACACTTCTGAATTTCTTATCTGATTTTTAGTTTTATAAGTGGAACATGCAAACATTTTCTGCCCACTGAGATGTTTGTAATCCCACTGCTAATAATCTGGAAAAAATGTAAGTTGCCTATTTTGAATGCTCTGTTGATAAGCATTTCAACAGGATGATTCAAAACTTACACTGTACTGGATTATCTGTGATAGATTTCTCTGTCAAAGAAGCATTTGCATATGACAAGTTTTTCTGTGCTACTATGCCATTGAATTTTTTTTAATAAATATTTTTGTGTCTGACAGCGTACTCCTGCATAGACCATTGCATGCACAATGTAAAAATGATTACTTTTTTCCATTTGTTTCTGCCTAACTTACAACAAGTTCAAAGCTGCACAGTTATAATACAATAGGGGAATAATTATTTTAAAACAAATTATCTTTTCAAA
>NW_005054314.1:5944964-5971757 GCF_000277835.1 Geospiza fortis
ATAAAAATGATATGCTGCATGTTCGAGAGAGGTAGAATAAAAAAGGCATCCTTGATCCTTGTCAATACTTCCCCCTTTTACAAAAACTCTTCAGAGACTCAAGATGTATCATTATGTAAAATTGCCTTTTCTTTATGGCTCATTCAATAACATATTTCCATATTTATAAAAAACACATGGAATTTAAAACTGTGGTGGATGTAGCCTTATAGCTGAGTTCAATCACCAGCATTTAGAACTATATCTTGTGTGTAGTTTCCAGTTGTGATATAAAATTCAAAACACGGAAAATCAAATCCTTGAGGGGAGGAAAAAAAGTATTCTTCAGTTTGTGAGGGACATACTCGTTACAACTGCTCGTTTCATGAAATGGTAAAGCCTGATTTGGAAGCAGCTTTTCCAAATAACTGCAAAAACAAGCTTAATCCATAGCATCTGAATTTTATCACGAACAAAATTAAATGTCTGTCTTCTAAACTGGCATACTGAAACTTTGGTGCCACAGACATGTTTTATGAAAAATCCTTTCCTTAGGATTTTTCCTCCTGAGAAGCTGAGAGGCCTCAGGAACAAAATGTAAACAGTGGTTATCTGCTGCTGTGGAAGGCAACAGCTGCATCTGTGATTGGTCTCATGTGGTTGTTTCTAATTAATGGCCAATCACACTCAGCTGGCTTGGACTCTGTCAGAGACACAAGCTTTTGTTATTTATTCTTTCTTTTTCTATTCTTAGCTAGTTTTCTGATGAAATCTTTTCTTCTATTCTTTTAGTATACTTTTAATGTAATATATATCATAAAATAATAAATCAAGCCTTCTGAAACATGGAGTCAAATCCTCGTCTCTTCCCTCATCCTAAGACCCCTTTGAACATGGTCACACTTTGGCTTGGCTTCTTTGGTGTCTGGAAAGAGGAGGATGCTTGGCTGGGGCAGGGGTGGCTGAGCAGGAGCCTCCTGCCCCAGAGCTGAGGGGCTCTGCCCTGCCCTGCCCTGGCTGGAAAGGCTGTGGAAGGAGCTGGTATGGCAATTCACAGCACAGATGGGTGCTGTTTGTGGAGCCTGAGCAAGGAGAATTTGACCCAGGAGACAGAGAAAGTACAGAACAGATTTGAAGGGAGATAGCTTTAGAAGAATGTCATTAATCTAAGGTGACAGAGAAGGAGAGAACTGTATGGGGCAAGCTGAGAAAACATCCTGAATGGATGATGATTTCTCTGGCTGTCTGAAGAGGAGGCAGGTTTTTCCAGGAAATGCATAAATTTCTGGAAAGAACCTGAGAGGTCTGGAGTGACTTATCTGTCCACATTTCTCAAGCAATACTGAGTAAATTATATCTTGTTTTTCATCTCCTATACAGCTATTCTTACCTATAGGTAAGAATTCTTTGTAACAGCTTGGAAACCTCCTTGTAAAGGGAGAAAACCCCACTGAGTCCTGTGTAATGTCAGTATTTTTTAATGTAGTTTTACCTTTAAGAAGCACAGTTTTTTAAAAAGACTTACCCTATAGGAAAGATAATAGAGTAGTGCTCTTTATGACTTAAAATACATGATTTGAAAAGATGTCCCAACACATCTGTATATAATTTGATTAAATATTTTCCAGTACAGTGACTTATTATATAAAATCTAATACAAATTAAAAGTAAAAAAAACCCACCATTGCTTTGAAAACTTAGTGTGTACATTTCTACTTGAAAGACTTAACCACACAATACAGGATTCTTATGCCTTTAAGTGCCAATATAGACATTTCTGTTAAGTTTCAATTTAGTTTAAAATAGTATTGAGTAATTTCTGACTTCACAATTGAAAGAGTCATGCTTACCTGGTTTACATGCAGCAGTACGCTCAAGCAGCAAATCTCAAGTATAAATTAATTATTCTATGCCTAATAAAAAGAACCTACAAAAGGAGATCCTTACTCCCTTTAACACTTATTTATTCAATAATAAGTCAAAGGTTTTAAATGTCATTAAATGAGAGTAAAAGTTGCCAAGGAAAATATGGTGTATTGTCTGGAATTGTAGCACTAAAATTATAGTAAAAAGTACACTAATGCCAATGAAATATCTCCTATGAGGTAGTTCTCATTTGTTTTGTCTTTTTCACGTTTTCTGCAGTCATGTTTTTTCTTCCTTTTGACTTTTTTTTTTTATGGCAATCCTGCAAAGATGAAATGAAACCTTCTCTTTTCCTCCTGATACTAAGGACAAAGGCTCTCTCTAAACATGACACAATACAATTTTGGTAGAAGAAAAAGAGTGCTGTGCTCTATAGAAGAGAGTACCCATAGGGGACTACAATGAAAAGACAGTATCAACTTGATCAGAAACAAATGAAAAAGGGACTGTGATTCAGTGGTGAGTTTTGTGAGTTTTCTCTTTCTCTCTCCTTTTTTTTTCTTTTTTTTTATTTTTAATAATTCAGGAACAAATCCCACTTTTAGCATCAGGAGCCAGCAGTTCCCTTCCTAGATAAGTGTTTTAGATAAAAATTTATTCAGTACTCAATTTCCAACAAAGAATGGAGGCAGCAGAAGAGACAGAAAATTTACCCTACCTGGCATGTAACAGTTCTGATAAATGCAGCTCACAAAGTTCAGTGCTTCTGTTTCCTTTGATGCCCAAAGAACTAAGAATTTGGTCTTTGATTCAATTGCTGCCATCAGCAGCTTGTGTGTTTTTGGTGCCACTGAGAAGTTCCATGCAGGACATGAAAGTCAGAGAGACTCAGAGCAATCAACCCCAAGGCCAGCAACCTGCAGAGTGATGCAGCTTTTGTCACTTAGGGAGACTGAAAGACTAATATTCATTTAATGTAGACTAGGCCCTGCTTATGCCTTCTGCTCCTATTTTGCTGTCATAGGTATTTCAATTCAGAAGCTGGAAAAATTAGGCTAAGTAATTGGCTGTTCATATCAATACATAGAAAGAGCACAGGGCAATGCAAGCTTAGGGAGATAACAGAACTAAGTAAATATAGCTTTCATGATGGAAAACTTAAATTGCTTCTTCTTCAGTGTGACCAGGCATGAAAATACCTTTGCAAGGATATTACCTGATTTGCATCTTAGTAATAAACTCCTGATCTCAAATAGATTTCATAATTGATTATTCTTTAATATGTTTTTAGGAGTGATGATTGGTTTCTAACTTCACTCTGCTTTGTCTTGAAGTGGATATACAAACCTTAAACTTGCAACTGTAGCTAAGGAGTTTAGTACACTCTGCTTCTAGGGAATAATCTTATTTTCCTTTTACTGAGATCCTCTGTATGCATCGAGTGGGCTCATCCTGTTCCTGAGAATCTTGTTCCCTTTTGCTTTTCCTTGGGACTTGTGCCTTGCTGGCATCAGAGCTGCCCTTTCAGCAGGGGAACAAACACCCCTCGCTGCTGAGGAATACTGCTGGGCAGGGGGAGAGAGGGAGGGACCACAGCAGCACATCCCATGTGTGTAAGTGGGAGTGATGGGGAACCATAGCAAAGCTGGAGATTGTTCTGCTGCTCTGCATATACTGCTGAAACAGGGAGGGATTTCCTGACATATCAAATGCTTTGTCTCTGTCTAAGTTAAGGTCTGTTTGCTTAACCATTCAAAAAATATTGCAACTCATTATAAGTTAGAAAAACTTTTTATTTCATGTCAGCATGCATCTAAATCTTAAATCGTTGCCATGATATCCATTTTCTCTACTTGTCTAAGCTCATGTTTTTCAGGACTGAAGGAAATAGAATTAAACAATAAAACAAATATTATGGTGTTCTGTGTGTTGTGCTGTGCTGGCTGTACAGGGTCTGACAGATGACAGTCCTGAAACCTGTGTGCTTATCTAATCTCTTTCAGAAAGTTCTTTTGAAAAGAGTGCAACTGGCAGTATCTGTGCTAAACAGCTTTCTGAATTCTTAAAGTCTTTTATTCAAAAAATTGCAAGTGTGTGTTATATTTTATGCACATATATATGTATAAAATGATTTCTGTTGGAAGAGATCTCTAAGATCATTGAGTCCAACCATTAATGTAAAACTACCAAGCCTACCACTAAACCAGTTCCTCAAGACATGTCTGAATGTCTTTTAAACTCCTCCAGGGCTGGTGACTGAGCCACTTCCCTGGGCATCCTGTTCCAGTGTTTGACAACCCTGTCTGTGAAGGAGTTTTTCCCAATATCCAATCTAACCATTCCCTGGCACAATCTGAGGCCATGTCCTCTTGCTCATTACTTGTGAAAAGAGACTGATCCCCACCTGGCTCCTTCCAGGCACTTGTAGAGAGTGATCATCTTTTTCTCCAGGGTAAACACCCCCAGCTCCCTCAGGTTTGTATGTGACAATTTTTAAAGTTGTTTCAATGTTATGACATAACACAAGGAATCTGACTTAACATACAAAAAATGTAGGAAGAAAATGACAAAACAATTATTTTTTCTTGAGGGCAAGGCAGTATTAACAAAAAAACACTTAGTCTTTGGAGGGGAGCAAAAATAACATCAGGATTATTGCTGAATATTATTCATGTTTATGAATCATGTTATGAAAAAGATTTCCATACAGAATTTTACACAGCCTACATTTTAAACAGGTTATGAAGCACAGAAACATGCCTAGTCTAAATATATTCTTCTTACAGGAAGGTTCCTCATTTTTTTCTTTTCTGGTGTAACAGTTCACCAGAGCAGAACATCATGTAATTAAAATACATTAAATTTAGCTCCCTGAGCACTTAGTTTTGCCATGGTGAAGAGCAGAGGAAAAGTGGTATATGATTAAAAATAAGAATATGAAAAATAATGTGAAGAAGAAGGATAATAGAGCAAGGAAGGAATGGGAGACTTAGGGAGTTGTGAGAAATCTCATGTTGCATGACAAATTCTCCTTGCCAACTGTTCTAAACCCACAGCCTTTAGCTGTGCTGAGGGCCTGGTAATTGACTTTATTACAAAACGAAGAGGTAAATTGGATGGTATTGTGACTAGGCTGCACTGCTTAAATTTGGATTCTTTTCTTTATGGGTAGCTAGAGAAACAAAAGGATCGCCCCACTTACCAGTTTGGATAATGCACTGAAATTCAGAGTACAAAGGCTCAGACCTGAGAGCTTGGAACCTTTTGCTGCAGTGTGGGGGGAGCACAGCCACAGCTCCCTGGTGGGATTCCTGGTTTATTGTACACTTGAACTCTGCTCATGTCCACCTAATGGCCTGACCCTTCCAAGGCATTAAATTCTTCCACTTTCTGAGGTGAAATCCAAAATTAAAAGCAAACTTTCGAGTCTCAGCCTTACTCTGCAGTCTTAAGGGTTGTTTTTAGCTTTATGCTGCCAAACATAAGGGCTGACACAACAAATGTGTCAAATCCTCAATTTATCACCTGTATCAGTGTTGTGTAAAATTTATTAATCCCTGCAGGAAATAAAAATGCAGGGTTTTGGTTTGTATGCTCACTGTGTCTTGTAGCTGGAGTGAGCAGAGTTGGGGAGCTGAGTTGCTCCCAGAGGCTTTCAGGCACAGCAGGTCAAAAAGCCACTGTGCCACAGTCAGGGTTATAGATGCTTTCTGTAAATGTAAAAGATTCATTTTGATAGACATCTGAAGTCAATATAATGGAAATTAATTTCTTGTTTAGCACAAATATTAAATGTGCCTTTGATACTTTCAGCAAGATTGTGACAGGTGTTTAAAATGGTTGAGTAATTTCATACAAATATCTCTGACTATTGCTATTTAATTTCACTGCAGAAATCTTGCAGATATGCCAAAAAGTATAATCCTCAAAAGAAGCTTGTTGCAGTCACAAGAAAAGATACTCTTGTAATTGAGGTGCCACCTGGGATCACAGGAGGTCTGCTCTGTCTTTTTTCCTCAGCTCTGTGTCTGTTTTGAGAGTGACCTTTTGGGAATGTTCTGCAGTCCTTGTAGCACTGTTGTTCACTCAAGGCTGGATGTAGTGAGTGCCCTGTGAGCAGCTGTGGAATTTATACAGCATCAAAAATGCAGCTCACACGGTCACAGGGTGCAGATCCAAGGCTTCACAATTGAAAATCAGGCTCGGAAGGCAGAGCAGCAGGATGGATCCCAGGGAGCTGAGAGCAGCAATTCATTATTCCTGCCTCTTCTCCCTTCCCTCCACTGCTGTGGCCCAGTTCATTTTGCTCTGTCAGGCCATGGATGTCACTGTTTTACCATGCTCCATTTTCAGGGCATGTTAACATTCCATCTCCAATAGAGTTGAACCTGCTTGAAGAGTCAAAAAATGCTCCCTGGTACTGTTTGTATTTCTGCAAATCAGCCAGTGTAATAGAGTTGTACAACCAATGCTACTGCTGCTTCTGCTGCTTGCTTACCAACTGCTTTCTCAGCCTTAGCAACTTTGCAACATGCAATTAAGAAGTTAATTACTATTTTAAGACAGGTTAGGGCATTGCTAAAGTAAGCAACAATGTGTATATGAAGATTATCAGATTATTTAGTGATTTTTGATTTACAAGTGTTAATACTGAAAGGTTGATACAGTAAGAGTAACAACTGGTTGTGTGCACAAGAATAATTTGTAATAGCCTTTTTACTTGGTGCCCTAACTTAGGGTGCTTTGTAATACTTATACAATATCTGGGATTCAGGATAGCACTGCTGATTCAGTAACATCCCATAATGTTCCTGCCCCCACCTGTGTTCACCTGCACACCTTCTCAGACCTGAGAACTGGTGTGTTACTTCCCAAAAAGATGTGAGACCTCTATTCTGTCAGAGGCTGGTGTTTTTACAGCAATGCATGTGTTAAAAAGGGGAACTGGAACAGAATGGGCAGGGTTGAGACACAGCTGCCCATGGATGAAGCTCTGTATGGAGGGATGTGTTCAGGTACAGCAAAATGTCACTTTGTGCCTGGGAAGGGCTGAGCTGCTCGGGGTGCGGCTCAGCACAGGGACAGTGGCAGCTGCTGTGCAGGACCCAGGCAGAGACACTATTCAGAGATATATAGGCCAGATGTTATTCCTGGCAGAAATTATTGTCCTTTCTGTGAGGATCCTTTCTTACAGTCTTTGCTTTGTTAGATTTACCTGATATATAAAATAGTAGGAGGGAAGGAAAAAAAGCTTTCTTCTGCAAAAAACCCTGTATTTTTCTTATAGGGCCTTCTCAGCCAATTTTGAAGAAGACTGTTTGAGTCTGTGGGAGATAAGTTTGTTGAAAACTGTCCCTTTACTTCAAAGGTCCAAGTTAATGTTGTACTATTTTTTGTTCAAGGCCAGTTAAGAAAATGGGAGGGATTTTGTTTACAGAATTCAAATCCTATTGTAACAAAAAACACCAAACAAAAAACAACACAACCCTAAAAAGCCTTGCTGCATTAAAAAAAGATCAAGATTTAGTTTTCTGTTGTACTTTGCAGCACAACCTTAACTGTGTTTTTGTCCCAAAGACCAGTGTAGCAGGCAGATTGCCATATTATCTGGCTGTGTCTCAATAATGAAATTTTCTGGTCTTCCAGTAGGAATCCTTAGGGTACAGACCTGAAAATGAGATTCATGCATACTATATTATTTAGACATTTTAAACACCTATATACTGAGGCCAAAGGCTTTTAATTCCTATTGGAAAACTAAGACATATCACAAAGAAAAAACTCCAACAAATATTTAAGGGTTATAAATAGAAACATTAGCTATAAAGATGGGGGGGGGAAATCAGTATAGTTTTCTCTTATTGAATTTTTTTGCTTAGAACCTTAATAGAGGGATTTAAAACAAATTAAATATCTGCTGTTATTAAAGTAATTTAATATCCTACGAACTCAAAGGTTTTTCACTGAGTGTGACTCCCTCATAGCTTGGTCACTGACAAAGCAAACTACCCCACTTTCCCCTAGGGTTGCTACAGCAAGTTATCTAGCTTTGCTTTGCTTTTTTTTTCTGTGCTTTTGTTTGTTTTTGTTTATTGGTTTTGTTTTGTTTTGTTTTGTTGGCTTTTTCCCCTCTCCTTTTCCCAGGTGAGGCTCCATGCTTAGCTGCATGCCTCAAGTTCCAGCTTCTGCTGTTTCTGCCACTGTGCTGGGCACCAGTGCACACAAATCAAAGTTATGGCTGTGATTGTTTCCTCATGGTGAACTCTAACAAAAGCCCTGCAATGCTAAAGCTATAAAATATTCTAATTTCATGCCTTATTTTCCATAAACTGAAAAATAGGGGCCTTAATCTGTGTCTTTTCAGTTTATTATTGAAAGTGAAACTGCTGATATTGAAAAAATTAAACCAACTGGAGAATCCAGTCAGTTGTCTGTGAAGGAAGGAGACAGGGAGACATCTCTGATACTGCCTTTGTTTTCCTTCAGCTCATCTCTTTTGGAAAGGAATCCTTGCAGAATGGTAATGGCAGTTTCAGAGATTTCCATGTCTTCCTCATTTGCCCTGCTCATAAAGAAAAGGGCTGGAGCAGCCCTGGAGTAGAAATGGGTGATCAATTATTCTGCCCCCTTGCTATCATGAGTCATTTACTCCAGCACATGTGTGATTCCTAGTCTACCCTGAGGGGGAAAGATAAATGCTCTACTTGCCTGAGAAAACGAAAATTTAAAAAGTCACATTTCTATTTCCTCATTTGTTCTGTTTGTGGAAGAAGGAGTGAACAGAAATCTTAAGTTTCCTCATCAGTTTTAAGGAAAATGGCATTAAAAAGTCATTGAATAATTATGTATGACCAAAAGCAAATTTAGTGGCTTTGCTAGGTGAGGCTGAAAAAGCCTGAATTGTTATAAACAAACTGCTTGGTAGATCTACATCTTTCTGGAGCTTACTTTCCTATGGCATTTTGAAAGAATCTATAGCAATATTCTGTTTGTTTCTATGTTTAAATGTTTGCATTGCCTTCATTAAAAAAAAGCAAACAAAAAAGTCTGACTCACGTAATATACCTAGTTGTAAGAAGTTAATAATTACTGAAATTGGTTCTGTCTTATTGAAATGTTCTTTCATCTCAAGAATTAAGACATCCTATCAATTCAAGAAGATTTTTTCTTTAGAGAAAGAATTCTCTAAGCAGCATTTGGCTGTTGGCAAAGATATTGCATTGTTATTACTACCTTTACCCACTGAGGTTTGCTGCATCCATTTTTACTAAACTCACATTTCTATAAATGGTCTTTCAGTTGTGCATCCTCCCTGCACCTGCAGAAATGGAAATATTATTTCAAGTAGTTTTGACTCTACAAGGGCTGAGCTTGTGGCTCTCTGCACTTTCAGCCCTGATTCTGGAGGAGAAAAGTGGGAAGGCCTGCAAGAAGGAAATTTCATTTTCATCTTTAGAAAAAGATGTAATTCTAGAATAATCCCAGGACTAAAACCTTAGGGATACTGTCACTGAAGACAAAGTTGGTTCAGTGACAACTTGCAAAGGTGCTGCATTGGAAGGGACTGGTGGATTTTGACAAGGAAGTAGATAAGAACTCAGATTTATTCACTTTTTAGGTGTGTGCCTGATGTACTCAGAACCCAGAGAGCACAAACAGGCTTGTAACCTCATGGTGTTTATGGCTTTGGAGGGGTAAGAGAGAAAAAGAATGTCCTGTCTTCAGTAAAGCAGGAGTCAATATTGCTTGTGCCTGAATTATGCATGAGACCCTCTATTTTATGAAAGCTGCTGATGCTATAAGCAGTTTGTTATCCCTTTTTCTGTTTCAGATATTTACCTCCCACTATTAATGTGATCATTTCATGTGTTGTGTACAGTGTAACTCATACCCATTACCAATGCTTCATCTACTTCATGAATGTAATTAAACAGCCTGATCCGGAGTGCTGAGCACAGAGCTGGATTTGAAATGCTCATGGATACTTCATTGTAGCTAATCTTTAGACATGGAAAGCTATTAGCACTGCTGAATAATAGCTCAGAAGTGTCTTTCATTTTATCTATATCCCTAATAGACTTTGCTGCCATGGAAAAAAAAGAATTCTAATTTTACTAGGAGAGTCTTCTGCAAGCTAATTTTATGAAAATGCTAATAACTGTGGGAGTGCTTGCGAGAATTTAGAGAAATTCCCATTTTTTTGCAATATATCTCTTTAGCGCTGTTTTAAAAGAAAAATGTGCTAGTTGGTATCTGTGGTTTGGTCTATTTTTGTATAACTTTCATGGCCACAGATATTTTCACCATTTAATGTTGTTTTAAAGCTCCTAATGAAGAGAATTTTTAGTACATCTAGGTATTAACGATGCTGGAGATGTAAGCTAAGCAAAAATTAAACAGTTTACTTTGCAAAATGAATCCCAAAGGATAAAAAAAAATCCTTTTGTGTAAATTATAAATTTTCAAAAGTAAAATGAGAAGTCCACAATTTTAATAGTTAAATATTCTCTGAAACAACCCTTGCAGTGGCATGTGCTAACTTCTTTGTATCAAATATTGTAAAATATCAGATATATCCTTTTGTAGATGAACTACAGTATTTTAAACAATTTTCCTGCAGGTTTCCCCACAGGGGAGAAGGAAAGAAATAATCAGTAATAAACCTGCACATTCATACTTTTGTCAGGTTTAGAAAGTCTACCTTGGTAGAAAGGAAATATTATTATTCTTGAAGAAACCCTTATTGATTCTTAGTAACTACAACATGATAAATTTATATGTTTCTATTTTATAGGAAAAATCTAGATTATATTCTTAATATTTTCACGTCCTTTTACCTCCCAGTAACATACAGACATGATGATTTGTACATCTCTGAGGGATTTTCTGCTGCTCTCTTGGAAGAGTAAATCCAATACAGCTGTACAAAAACAGTCATTTTAATAAGAAGTGCAAAATATTTTGATTAATACTCCAATTCTCTGCCGTAGTGCCACAGTACCTTAAGGCCTGAGTTAGCACTAGCAGAGAAATCCACTGTAAACCACTGACTTGAAATACAGATTTAACCCTCAATGTTTGTGAGGATTCACTTTCCCAATTTGAAATGCACTTGGCTTCCAGTGCTAGGTGTAACATAAATACTCAGCTTTGACTTGAAAACATATAATCTATTTCCTGCTAATGTTTTTCCTCTCCTTTCTCTTCCCCAGGCACAAAAAAAATGGTCTGAGATCTGGATTTGTATTTTTGTTGCAGAGGAAATGGTTATGCTGGAGGGAACTGCAGAGACATGACAAATCTGAGCTCTCATAGCTGAGGCTTCTTGCTCTCACCGCGTGTCCTGTGTCTCTGGCAAACAGGTTTGCAAATCAGATAAAAGGTTCAGTGGGGTGCTGTTGGAGGCTCCCCTGGCTGGGGCCATCAAATGTGTCCTCTCTCTCATATTTTATTGTGGTAAACATTTAAAAAATCTTATCTTTTTTTTTTCATTAATAAGGATTTTTAACGTTGAAATTCCATGCTTGGTAAGGAAGGACTAAAGAGATTACTAAATATATTCTTTATAAAAGTGGAATAAATAAAAAGCATATATTTTCATTTTTCAGCTCTAGAATAAATTGTCCCCTCGATTCTATATGTTTTTTTTAAAATTAGGATAGAAATTTCACTGTTATATCTCATATTTTTATGAGATTTTTGTAAGACAGTTATTATTTAAGTAGTGAGTGACCTCACTGAGCCCCACGATAGCCAGGGATATCTGGAACTTGATAATGTCAAAGGACATATCTTCCATGTCCTTATCTGATTGACAGCTGCCAGGTTATATTTCAGTGTTAGTTTTATAGATCATTGCATGGAACAATTGCTATGTCAGGGTAATCTATTTCCAGTTCTATAAATCAATTGTTTGTCAAATACTGAAGGTAAATCTTGAGGCCATAGTGGATATCTCCTTCACAGTGACAATTGTTAAAGGTCTTTGTGTAAGAGTTATCTTTAATACAACAGGAGCTACATGGAGAATTTGTTGGCAGGCAGGAACACAGTGTGGGCTTTTTAGGAGAGAGACTTCTGTGCTTTTCAGAAGAGGTGTTTCAAATCTATAGTGATGATCCCAGTCAATATCTGTTCCAGGTAGAGTCTTTCTGTTGCCTTCACTGGAGTTTGAAGTGAATTTTAGAATTCTTTTTGTTGACTAATTTAAAGTATATTTTGGAATATATAAATATAAACCAAAACCTGTTTTTTATACACTATATATATGCCAACTACTTAATCTGTTAAATATCATATAACAAAGTATGCCAGCATGACTATTAGGTATGAGGGAATGTCCTTCCGTTAAAGTATGAAGAAGACGATGATGAATTATTTGAGCAGGAAAATGGAGTCCTAAACTGCTCTGGCATACAGTAACTCTGCCAGTGGGCACTCTGCAGCAAAGCCATTTTTCTTAACTAGTCAAATTTCTGACACTCTTAAAGCATGTACTGACAGGAGACAATTTTGGTGTGTTAGATTTATTGTTTGGAATCATTGATCTGAAATAAAAACAACCAAAGTATCAAAGTAAATGAGGAGCAACAAAGATTATAATTGATTGGTTTGGTTTTGGTTTTGTTTTATTTTTTTTTTCCTGTGCCACTTACTATATTTTTTAATGCTTATTTCTGGATTATTGTGATCTATTCAAGGCTTAGAGAACCAATATATGTTCAAAGTAGGACAGAAATTCTGTTACCTTTAGCAGTAGATGGAATTAAATGGGGGAAACTGTAAATAGTTAGCTTTATTTTTAATTAAGCTTATGGTTGTAGGACTGATGTTTGAAGCAGTCACAATAGGGAATTTGGGTTTAAAATACTATCAGAAAATAATTGAAACAGTAGTTCTTGGTCTCTCTCACAGATCTTTGTGGTTTTGCTGACATGTATCCCTCCTGCCCTGGGCTTCTAAGTGCTGCAGGGTAGGGAAGAGCCTTTGGCTGAGGCAGGTGCTGCTGTTGCAGTCAATAGTGAATCACAGCTGCCTCTGATCAGGTGGGGATTTTGGAAGGTTTGTCTGACAATTGAATAGTTGAAATCTGCCTCAGCCCAGTGTTAGTCATCAGCTCAGCAAACACAGATCTTCATGATCTCAGCCCTGTGTGCCCTCCCCACTGTGGCTTTTGGTTGAAGACAGATTCAATTTAAGATCTCTGGCCATATGCTCACAGCTCCCCATGGGACTGGCATTAGCAGCAGATTAAATTGCTGTGTGCCAGACGTGTCCAGTGACAGCAGATTGTGACTTGGACTTCTCAGAAGTATGGGATGCAAAGCCTTAGTGGGAATTTGGTTTAGTTGGTAAGTAATATCTTGTAAGACAAGTATCCACGGGGCTCTCTGTAGCTATTCCTTTTTGAAATCCTTGAAAAATCAACCTTAATTTAGCATTTTCCCAAATATTTTTTTAAATCTCTTGCTGGAAGTATACACACTCTTGAAATGTCATCCTCTTTAATTTCCTTGAAGTGCTAAAATAGATTTTAAAAATGGGTTTTCAAACAATTCCATTTTATTATTCTAAGGAAGAAAAAAAAGAAAAAACAACCCTGAAACCAAAAAGAGAAAAAAAAGGTGTTCCATAAAGATTTTAAAATACTAAGGAGACATTTTTTTGGGGAAGATATATGAACCCACCTACATTTAGAACAAAATGTTCTGGGTTTTTTTTTAGATTGTCTTTGCCTCAAACCATAAAAAGGATATGGCCAGGGAAGCTTTCCTTTGAACCTGAATTAGGTAATATATGTAATAAACCATGGATCAGGAAAGTGTTGCCAATAAGGAGAGCCTTTATTCTGCTTCCTTATCAAAAGTTTGGGCTTGACTGTCCTTAACACAAGCAAAGTAGTGGTAAAATTCAACGGGAAAGGAAAACCAAAGTGGGAAAGGGGGAGTGTCCACAGCCAACTTCCTGTGCAGGTAGCGCTTGATGGACGGGGTCACAGTGCTGCTACAGCTTCTTCCTGGTGAAACATGGCTGATAGCAGTGAAAAATCACCGAAAGTAGCAATAAAATAACAGGGCTAAATGCCAGGCTAGCAGAACTTTACACATGTGTTGAGAGCTCAGGAATCAATAGAATTGATTAAGAGATTTCTTCTCCTTGCAGATGTGTAGCAAACATAGAATTGGACTCTCTTGGGCACCTCAGCATGAGATTGCACTTGAGAAGCAACAGTTCCTGCAAATTTGCTAGGGAAGCTTCTGTACAAGGCAGGCCAGTTCTTTCTCCCTTCCTTGCAAAGACAGCACTGAAAATACTAAAATTTGCTGCCTTTGAATTCAAAGAGAAATTTTTAAATATGAAGTCATGTCAGTAAATGAAGTATCCAGAATCCTGTTCAGATTCCTGTTCCTCCAGCTGAGTGTATTTTTTGTGCAGGGATGATTAATTTTTTGCAAATGAATTTATATCTGTGGATCTTTGCATCATTTTGGTCATGAAAATCAGATTGAAGCACCAAGAAACATCTACAAAACAATTTCTCTGATTTTTGAGGTGACAGTGTTTTGGCTGAAGAGAAGCAAGACCAAGAATAGTTAATGTAGGTTCATGGTTTGCCTTTATTTAATTTAATGGTAAATGAGGTTGTGATGAGGTGACTGACACTTCTTATCTGTTGTACAGGAAAATGCAAGACTGCAATCTTGACAAGCAAAATTAAATTAAAAAGGCTTTCTTTAACATCATGCAAAAAATGACTACATATAAACAAAATAGGCCTCTATAAGGTGTTTAAACTGAGCAAGCCTTTAGGTTGAAAAGGGAAAGGACAAGAAACTCTTCTTCTTTGTTAAAATATTTATAGAAATCTACAGCAAACTTCTAGAGGTTTTTGAAGTTCAAGAATATGTCATATCTGCCTCCTGAGACCAAAGGATCCAAACTTAACTTTTATATTAATCTGTAAGAAAAGGAAGCTTTTCAGTGTGGGTCTGAAGAAAAGAAACCATTTCATCTGTATCATCTCCCTGACACACATCCACATCTGAAATCACCTGCCTAAAGCCCACAGAACTGAACTTTCTGAGGCTCAGGGGAGGGGAAATCCTGCTTCAACAGGAGGCCAGATCCTGTGACACTGGTGTAGCTGACGCAGTGGCTGAGGGGTCTCACTGTCACTCAACTGCTGTAAACAGCCTCTGGAGTGCTGAAGTGATTGATTCACTGCTGCAGTAATTGCCTGTTCCTTCCATGAATCTGATACCATTACACAGAGTACCTCTGATGTGTGACCTGGGAATCAGGGATCTGAATTGCCACACAGAAACTGGGTTCCTTGGAGAACCTGGGCTCAAGTGGCTATTTGACACAAACTCCATCCAGAAGCAGGAAATGCTTTTGGTGGTTTTCTACTGCCACCTCAACTTTACCTTTTTTTACATGTCAAAATGTTTTCAGCGAAACTTGACAAGAGTTTCAAATCAATCCTACAAATGAAGTGGATCTAAGTGGTCTGGTAGAGTAGAAGAGTTTTTGATGCATGTTCATGTTATATCATATTCTAGAACATAAAGAGAAAGAGCACCCAGTTCAAGAAAGTATCAGTTCAGTCTTGGTCTGTGTTAGACCCAGAAGAATCTGTGAAATAGGAGCCCACAAGAAACCAGCTTCCTCTGGTTCTACTGCTGGTGAAACTGCTTTAATTATGCCACTGTAAGTACACACTGAAGTAATTTCCTGGTTGTGCTGGATCTAGTTAATATCTAATGGTATCTTTCAAAATAAATTAGCAGTTTAGCAGTGTGTTTAGTGATACTCTGAATTAGGATGCTAAAGATTCATAGTAAAACTCTTCTGAAGAGTTCAGGGACTTTTTTTCCATCACATTAACAGTATCACTTTACACTTCTATATAATGTTTGCACACTCTGTCACAAATTTCCATGTGCTACTGGATAAATAAATTATTTAAGGAACTGTTAAATTATCTAGATGAAGAAAAAATCCTATTTATTTACTAAAGAAAAAATTGCTACTAGTTAAACTCCAATAGCTTTAGTAAACTACAGGAATTAAGTATTGACAGTTGTACTGACAATTAACTAATTAGATACTACCTTGTGGAGCATAAATATGCTTTCTTATTGTGAAACCTCAATTTCTTTTACTGTAAATGCCCAGTTTGTTATATTTGTTATGAATTTGTTTTGCTATAAATGGTTAGGTCTTTCAATGACAGGGAGCAAGCAGATTCTCTAATTTGCTCTGCCTAGAGGGTAATCTACTGATGAGTTTAAGAGTCACAATGCATTAAAAGCCTCAGGATTGACTGCCCAGAAATAAATAACCTTGCTAGCACTGGTCTGTTGAGCTGGATGGGTGACATTATTTATTGCTGCTCCTATGGTGCCATGACTGTATAGGAATGTTAAGTAGCTGTGTACTTGCAAATATCCCAGCTTGGTGCAAAGTGAATCAACCACAGGACAGCATTTGTTAAAACAAGACAAGACAAACTTTTATCAGTCACTCTTGGAGAAAATACCCATGTTTGTGCTACAGCCAGCTATATGATGAAGTCTACATAATGCTGGTTGCAGTAGCCTTAATGCCTTCTGATCTTAAAATAAAAAAATAAAGCAGAAAGAGGTAAATGTTGTCTATTTAGGCATTAGTAGAGAATTTACTTGAGGAAGTCAAAAGTTCTCCTTAAGCAATGTTATTTGTCAGGTAAAATTCCTTGAAATACAATAAGTTCAAGTTAAAATCACATTCTTGTATGGAAGTAACGTGGCAGAGATAGGAAGTTGTATTGCTTTAGAAAACTACACACTCATGTCTTTTGACATCCTGCTTTTTTTTTCCTTTCTGTAGAATCTGTAGGAACTACATTTAAGTAAAATCCCTCAGAATAATTTTGTGCTTTTAAGGCACAATTTGCTGGCATCTTCTTTATCTGTTTCGTAAGCTTGTAACATTGCCATTGAGTTTATTCATATCTTTGGGCTAATCCAGAGCTGTTAATTCTGGTATTCATTGCTGTTTCAAAGCCATTTGACTTGGGGGAGAGAAAGGAGATGACAACTCACATTTGTCCTCCAGGGTTTCAAAACCAGACAATAGATATGAATAAATGTAAGACAGCTATTTTTATTCTCATGTGTCTATTACAGTCATGCATGTAGAAGAGACATCCACCAACTTCATAGCTAAATACACAGCCCAAAGCTGATCTGTCACCTTGCTTAATGAGACCTGTGTGAAATGGCAGGGCTTTATTCTGCAATAAACCAATGAAGCACACAGTTCTCTTGGTGGTGGCTATTGTCAAAACAATTGATGTGTCTCAGAGTGCTTTCTGTTTATGTTATCAGCAAGGATTACACTCTGTCCTTGTCTTGTGATGTTTTCTTCTCTCCACACAGTAGTAAATGTATACATACCTGGATCTGAGCCTATGACTCATTTGATTTGCCTTCAAAAATGCTTAGAAGGGAGGCAAACATAGGAACATATTCTTGAACAAACCAGCTTTCGTACAGTGAACTTATCACCTGGCTCAAACTGCAAACTGTGACCAATCAAAAATGGAGCTAGATGAAATTTGTTCTTCCTTACACACTACACCTGAAATTGATTACTCTTTCTGCTACTTACTGCCCCATAGAAGGGTCATGACCTCCAGTTTTCCAAAGAGAAAAAGGAACTGTTGTATAGGTTCTGGTAGGGCAAGAAAAAGGGCTCCCACTTCCACTCCTTACTATGCACATCTGTAAATCCTGAGTGGTAAATGTCAGCAAAACCTGTGCTAACAGAAGCTGGTGTTACATGGTAACTTTTAATAGCAGAGTCTTGTCATTTTTCCACAACTCAGTGTCCTGGTTCATTTTGGCTGACCAAGCCAAATCCTCCTTTTATATAAATGAAGCAAAAATTTCTGCCTTAAACCACAGAAATTCCTGAAGGCTCACAGTGAAGAGGTTTAGCTGAAGTAGTTTAACATCAACATGTTAATTTACAACAAAGGAGTCCAACAGCAGCATTGGGTATCACTTTCCAATATACCTGCAGAGAAACTTTGTCCTTTTTGTCTCTGCCCATGGCAGGGGGGTTGGAATCCCATGATCTGCAAGGAAGGTCACTTCTAAGCAAAATCATTCTATGAAAATATTTTTGATTCCAAAATAGAGCATAGGACTTTGCCATGTTAGTTGTAATTTTCCTTTTGCAAAATGTTCTCCAGTATAATACAAATCTGCAAATGAAAATGAGAAATTTAAATGATGATTTTTAGAGAGAAAAAACCATGTACTCATGCAAATTGTCTGCCTTTCCTTCTAGATACCATGTGGCAACAATAATATTGTTTTTCAAGTTGAGTTACTGAGCAGCAAAACTTGAGGGGAAATGTATGTAATTTACTTGTAAAAATAGGAACTGTTCTCTGGGAAGCCTGAAGTTTCAGTTTCAGTCTGTTGCAAGCTCTGCATTTTGATGTCTTGAGGCTGAAATGTCTTTGGAAGGGGTGAAGTGATGCTTGTGGGTGGGTGACTTGGAGCTCATCTCTCCCAGTCTGTGGACTGACAGACCTGATCATATTTTTCATAACCATTATTTGCTGGATCCTGCCCCTACAGTGCTTCTGTGACTGATGAAAAGATTGTGATTTCTCTGTAAATGTTGCCTTGCTACCAAAGGGTAAGAATCCAGCAATATGAAGCATTGAAAATGACATCTGCTAGAAGGTATCCTCTAGTCAACCAGCAAATCTATCAATATTAAACACTAGAACCCATAAGACATAAGTTTTTTTTTACTGTAAACCAAATTCCTGTGGTTGAAGGAACTGACAAATGCAGGAGAAATTTCTGACCATCTTTTTTGACCTTATTTTAGGATTTGTGGGAGGCATTTTTTAATGTAAAATGCCGATTTGTACACACCCCCTCACCCCCCAAAAAAAAGTCTGTAAAACATTTTGCATGCAAAACTAAGTGAAAAATCTGGCCCAAAGTTCTCCCAAATTTGTAATCAAAAAAACTGTGTGGATTGTTAAGAAGCATTCAACTCATGTATGACAAGACTAGGAGGAACCATGCAGTCTCCAAATCCATCTGGGTTTCTCAGTCAGTGGTCTGTAATATAACAGAAAGCACCTACAAAACTAGTATGAGAGAAAATATTATATTCCCAATAAATCACAGAAAATGGAACAAAAATATTACACTTTAAGGAATTTGTACAATGGTATTTGTGGGTACTGGGAGTCTGTGGATGGCTTCTTACTCTCCCACAAATTTTTTGCTAACACCTAATTGTTGCTATCCATTAATGTGCACTCTGGTAAGAGGTCAAGTGCCACCCCTGTGGGTGACTTATTTCCATTTCCACTGTGGATCTCAGGCTCACTGACACTCTAGGAGAGTTGATAGTAGCTGCCCAGTTGCCCAAAATAAACCTGTGCTCCTAATGCTGCTCACAATGTCACTTGTGTCACCACCACTGCTCTCTGCAGCAAAGGCCACACTGTGACTGATGGCTTGTTGGCCCAAGCTCTGGTGCCACACTGTTTGAAAATTAGAAACCAGAATTTATTACTGGAAGTTCTTTAGTGGTGAGGGAGAGCTGGTGATTCATGTGCTCAGCTGTGGCAGCCAGGCAGGCCAGAGGAACCCACGGCCTGCGCAGATGCTGCTGCCAGCAGCACGTCGTGCTTCCATCATCCCACTGGCTTCCTCTGCTTTGAAATGAAAAAAACTTCACTGGGGCTTGGGGCCAGGTTCTGCTCTGGCTCCTTCAATTTTTCGTGCATTTGCCTCTGCTTCTCTTTTTGCAAGAGTTTTTGATTTTGATCTGTAATTTTACAAAAGCCTGGCTCTCCCCACGCTGTTTGTTTGATGTGATGCTGCCAGACAGATGCAGAGCAGCTAGGATTTGTCTCAGTGCTTGACCTGCTGCAATAACAATGGGATCTCAGAGCACAAGGTTATCTCCTTGATTTTCCTCACAGTTTCTTATGCATTCCTGTGTTTTGCAGATTATTCCTGTGGATCTGGCTCATCACACCTCCAATACAAGTCCTATTTTGGTTGATGGGTCAGTTCTTTAACAATTTAGTAAGATTTTGCCCATCTTTTTTCAAGAAAGTCAGATCCTGTGAGCTCAAGGCCCTGTGTCTCTGATCTGATCACCACATGTGTCCATCTGGTCCACAGAATCAGCAGCTTCAGTGAGGATTTGGGGTTACAGTCTGTTTCATTTGGCAAAGTCTTGGCTGATCTTGTGAAACTGTTGAAAAACAGTTGTTAATATATTATCCTGTATGTGAGTGATAAAGTTTGCATATATTGAAGGTAGGGTGTAAAAGGTTATGGGTGAGAAGTCCCCAAAATTAAAAAATATCACTGAGTTTTCATCTCTACACATCCAGAAAAAGTCACACTCCATCCTTCCATATTGTAAATGAATAGAACCTATGCTATAATGCATGTTTTGGGGGTTTTAAAGCTTGAAAACATTTATTTAAGAATGTGAAGTTTTAAGTAAATGGTAACTTTTTTTATACAGGGTCTCTGAGACATTATCTTGCCTTTTGTTCGTACTTTGATTATTTTCTGATGTTAGTCTTTGAGAGACTAACATTAGAAAATTATGAGCAAGTTTGCAGTGAAACTTTTCAAATTGTTTTGAATAGTATGTCTGAGCCTGGCTTAGGTGAGTATGCCATGTAATTTTCCACATCCACTGTTACCCATATTTGTTTTCTATGCTTAACAAAATTAGCAGGCAGTAATATGTGTGTGCTTATTTTTGTCTAAAAGAGAGGTTTAGTGTGAATGTCTGAAATGGAGCAGATCCTCTCAACTTTCAGTGATACACTGTCCTACCTACCTACTTAAGAGACACTTCTAAAGATCTGATTCTTTTCTGGGTAAGAACATTGTAGGCTTAATGCAGCTCTCCCACGTACATCAACCAAATGGAGGTGGCATGTGAATTAATTAAAAATAAATCTTGTTCTATATTTTATTTTTAATCCTGTATTTTATCTTCAGTTCCTATCCATTGTAAAGTTCTCATCTTTTTGTCAGTCCCAGTGAGAGGATTATTAGAGATGTTATGTTGTTAAGCAGCATATTTTTTTTTAATTTTATGGGGCTGTAAAACAATGCAAATATCATTCTTTTAGGGCTACTTTAACAAAGTAAAATGTTTGAGTCAGAATAAAACAGTCATGTAATGAAAAAATGAAATAATCCACATCCCTTAGCATTTTGAACGCTATTTCTATGGTATTCATTTAAAAATTTTAGCTTTATTAAAACATTCACCTCATGTTGATTTATGCTCTGCACCCTTTCCCTCCCTCCCATCCCTGCACTCCAGCCTGTCAACACAAGGCAGCTGGAGTTGAATCTAGGTATTATTCCTACTGTGTTCCTCTCTGAAGTATCAGGGGTGTCCTTCATAGCCTTTCTTGGACACTCTTCTGTAATCCTCTCCTTATTGCTGCTGCCAAGGCATTACAAGTTTTGTTCTGTATTTTGCATTATTCTCCATTTCAAAACTGATGAATTGTATCTACATGTTATAACTGATGAATGTGTTATTTCAGTTTTTCTGTCTCTCTGTTTCCCTGAGGTGCACACCTTTCTTAATCTACTTTCTAATGGAAGGTTTTTGGGGTATAATTTGAAGCATCTCTTCCTTATTCTGCTCAATATTTTGGACATGTAAAAAGGAATAAAAAAAAGCCTGTGTTGTCAGTGTTCCTTTCTCTGTAGTGTTGTCCCTGTTATTTTTGTACTGAACTTTATTTCTATTTGTGATAGCTGGGTTTATATTCGGTAAGGCTTCAGCTGCGTTGTGTTGTTGTGACTGTGGGTTTTGCTGTGATGAAGTGAAGCTCCCACAGTGAAATCTGCACTATTTGGCTTGTAATGATTTTATTACCAGGTTTCTCCAGAAAGGAAAATATTGTCTCTTTATGCCAAGAATGACTATTTTTAGATTCAGTTGTTTGCAGTGGGGTTTTAGAGGATATTCATGTGCACTTGGGAGGAAAATAGGTATAAATCACTTTCAAAGGGGAAAGTTGAGGTCCAGATACTCCCCCACTGAACCTGGTCAGAAAAGCAAATACTTTCTGCATCTCTTCACTTATCTAGATGGGAAGATTTGTGATTAAAAAAAAAACAATTTTACTTCAAAGCTGGCAGAGACATATAGCTGTGTCAAAATTTACTAAATTGGGTACATTAAGTCTATCTTATCAATCTGGTTTTGAGTCATGAGACTTGTATTAAATAGGAATTGATGCTCAGATGATTCTTTTTACAGAAGTTATGCTTAAAATAGATTTGAGTGGGTTTCCATTTTTTTATGGAGTATGATTTCTTCCTCTCTCCCTCCTCCTTTCCACCCTGTTCCACAAAAGTAAGCCCATGGGACAACCTACATTCAAGTTTCTTCTTTTTATTTTATTATATAAAAAGATAAAATTGATAAAATACCTATGGGAATGCCAAATAAGTGTGCTATGACATTATTTTACAAGACAACTTGTCAAACTTAAACTCAGGTAAGCTGCCATGTCTTCATGGCAAACTTTCATGTCTTCAACCAGGGAGTGGTGTTCTCTATCACCTCCTCTGGATGAAGGCTCTACATCTCAGTGGTGTCATGAGGAAGAGTTCTCTTCAGCAAAGAATGATTTTTAGCTTCCATAGATTTTTTTTTTAACTGCAGTGTTTGCCTTGGTCCGTGTACAAGAATAAAGGGAGCAATAAGTCCTGGCTGCCAGAAGCATCTCAGTCCTTCATTGCCTCCATCCATGTTTTGAAAATTTCTTCAGCAGATTATTTCAAAAGGGTTCATTCCTTTCCAAAAGTTTAATTTTTGTGGGGTTTTTGCCTTTTGATCTTGGCATAAATGTTTGATTCCTTTCCTCTGCTTTCTCTACTATGTTTTTTTGCAACTGTTCAGTTGAATATGTGAAAGTTAAGCTTTCATTGCCTTAAACTGAGAGGCCCACACTCCTGGGCACTCTTCAAAATGTTCATACCTTCCTGTCACTCCTCATCAAAGTAACAAGGAAGAACAGTCATTATTTTCTTACTAGGGTGCTCCAAGGGTGATCATTTACTGCTTATAAATTTCTTGGAGGGTAAAAATCCTTTACTTTGTATTGATCCTTCTATTTTAAAGGTCTAAGATATAAAAGAATAGTGTGCCATGAATGAATATATAATGTTATCTCTGGGATTTTTTCAGAAAGAAGTAAATATCCCCTTAAGGAAAATGACTCCTTTGAGTGCTCATGCACTGCTGAGTGGTGCTAAAACAGCTTTTTGGGTTTAGATAAGTGTCACAAGTGTTGCCATTTATGAGGGGGAACAAATAGGGAAGTGTGTTGGGAGTAAACACTGGCAGATGCCTTTTCCACCAGGTCTGGAATGGTGAGAAGATGTGCAAAAAGATCCTCACTCTGCCACTGTGTGCTCAGTGCTGTACCTACATTATTCATTTCTGCATTGCCTCTCCCTGAGCTGGGAAAGCACACAGGTCTAGGAACCCAGTGCTGCTCCTAAAAATCCTGGAGGAAAAACTTTTTCTTTGCTTCAAAAATGCAGAAGTTGTGTTTTTTAGTGTTTCAAGGTGTATCAGAACAGTAAAGATTTAGATTGTTGCCAGTGAATGGGGAAAATGCCCTCCAAATGGTGAATGATTGTCACAGGCTGGCTGGGGCACAAGCATATTGACTCTTTTTAATTTTTCTTTCTTTTTGTAAAGGAAGAATTTTTTTATTATTATTTTTTTCACTGTTGAAAACCTGCTTGTCCAAACATGAAAGTATTTTACCATTTTTGTGCTATGACTGCACTTACATCTGGGAAGTCTGCCCTCCTGCTGCTAATCCTTCAAGACCAGATAAAGGCAATATTTAGTGCAGCTTTTGTTGACTCATGGTTTCTTTCAAACTAAATAATGACTTTCATTGTATATATCTGAAAATAAAATAAGTGTTGTAAATGAAGCTTTGGTATTTTTAATATTAGCAATTTGGCTAAATCACTGAAGCTTTTCCTTTCAAGGCTTTAGTAATTATTAGCTGCATGCCACAAATCATCCAGCAGTTCTTTTTCACCAGAATTTAAAAATCTTCTTAGAGATATCTCTAGGCTCACAAGGCAGCACTTTGGCAGCCTCTTCTTCTCTTCCTCCTGCTCCCTGCCTGATCACACCAACACCACCCAAGTCCCAGGACTGGTTTTGCAGCAATTTTCTCCAGTGTCTCCATTGCTGCAAAAGAAGAGTCTGCAAATTTTCTAACTCTTGATAGCACAGGACTCTAAATGGCAGCAGAAACTGGGAAGTGACTCCTTGGCAGCTGCTTCAGCCTTGGAAATTTAATCTCTTTCATTGGTACTTTTGTCTTTCATGTGGAGTCTAAATAAGAAACTGTCTGTCTGAATGTAGTTACAACCTACCTGAACTGCTGGGGTTTCCTGCATCTCCACAGTCACTGTGGCTAAAACATTTAAGGACCAAACATCTGAAATATTCAAAAGTTGCCATATACAAGTACATTCTGTAGGATATCCTATTAAATACTATTAATCCTACCAAGCCCTTAGAAGCCATCTCTTAATGATGTTTTTCTCTCTCTAAATAGCTTTTAAAGACTGTCAGCTCTATCACAAGCTGTTGACTTCACTGCATCACAGGGCTGTTTATTTCTACATTAACCACATGACTTCTGAAGGCCCAAATGTTGGATGACAGAGAAAAGCCAGAAATGATTAGTCTCCACTTTATTCAGTGTACAAACATTGTAACATCTAAACTTTCTAAGTTTAACTTGAATTTGATTTATTATACAAAATTATGAAACAAATTTACGCCAAACTAAGAGCTTGGGGTAACCTAATCCCAGGTCTATGTTTCTTTTTGATGTTAAGTTGGATAAAAGTACATGGTTGTTCCCAATCAGAAAATAAATAGCAGGATTTTAACTTCACTTTGTCTAGAAGATAAAAAGGCATGGCAATAACTGTTGTTTGTAATGTCTGGCTATAGGAAAACTATTGGTAGAAGAGAGCTGGTTTTAACTGGGTCAAGCACCAGTGACAGCTAGAACAGTCTAAAAATCCCTGAAAGTTATTTCAACATTAAAAAGCAAAAAACCAACCAACCAACCAAACAAACAAAAAACCCAAACAAACAAAAAACAAAACAAAAAAAACTTTAAAAAAGTCCTGGGGAAATTAAAAATTTTGTATGCATCCCATTTTCAGTTTTAGGTCCCAGCTTTTTTGGGTCTTATATTTTGCTGGCTCTATGAATAAGGGATCTGTTCTCATAGACCAACCTCATGTTAGTACTTTATACTATGATTAATTTCCCCTACTGAGTTAATCAATTAACTAAATCTCTTTCCCATGTAAAATTTCCATGTATTTGAACATACTCTTTGCTGTTCCAGAGCCTTCCACTCTTGTAATATCAGTCTTCACATCGTGATTTTCTGTTTCAGGCTTTGCTATAAAAATATGATTTGCAAAACTCACTTAAAAAGTACAGCAAAAAAGATATTTTAAGGAAAAGTGTTGATCCACTAGAATGTCAGTGATTTGGAATTACTCAGGCAGGACTGCTCTCCTACCACAAATATTAGCAAGATTTTCTTACCCAGCTTCTCTGTACTGGTTTCACTTTTCTTCATTTTTTTTTTTGGCACAATGATATCTATCTGTGCTTCACTGAATTGTTACATAGGTTAATTTGTAATTTTGTGAACGTTTGCATGATGCTGCAAGCATGAGACATTCTATTAATTTTAGGAATTATGACTTTTATGATGACTTTCCTACTCTTAATTAGGGGATTTGGTGCATGAGCAAATAATTCCAGCATAGACAGTGGTTTCTGTGATAGCAAGAGATTAAGCACCTTGCATTTAGCATGCAAACAGGCTTTCAGAGGAATGTTTCCAGTGCTGACATTTGAGCTAACTAAATTACTGTTACTGCTCCATAGCACAGAGAGAAAACTTAATTTAGAAACTGAGTTCCTGTGACTCCAGGTGAGACAGTTTGTAATTCACTGGTCCTTGAACAAGGAAAATGATCCCACTGTGGTAAAGAATTTAGCTGGTTATATGTAGCTGAACGTTCGTAATTGTTTGTCTTACAGACCTCGAGGTTGGAATGGGGCTGAGTTAGTGCTGCTGCTGTATTTAGTGATTTTGTTCAGCACTGGGGGCACCAGGACGATGTCTCTGCAGTGCACAGAACGGCTCAGGTAACAACAGCAGTGCAGTCCCCTGCCAACAGGCTCTGGGGTTGTGGCAAGGCAGGCTTTGTAATACAGCAAAGAGTTTTAAAGCCATAATGTCAGCGCAGTTAGTAGATGAATGAGGTTACATTATCTATTTACTTATATGCACAAGTAAATAAGGATCTGTGCACTCTTCATGGCACTTAAACTGAAATTATGAATTAGCTCACCTAACACCCACTTGAGTAACAGTGGTTGGGTGAGGAGAAAATAAACATTCACTTATTGCAACCTTCTTATTATTACCTTGATTATGATTCTGCACCTTAAAATGCAGGACGTTTTTGTGAGGCTTCTACTGGAACAAAGGGAATGCCTTAGGAAAATTACAGACCAGTTGAGATATGTGCTTATGCCTAAATATGCCACTGGAGACATGGAGCAGCTGATGTTGCTTGAGTTTCCAGATAAGTTGGATTTAGTTTAATCCTTGTATGAAGTTATGTATTGGCTTTTTCTCAAGACCACAATTACAGCGATGCTTACAGAAGGCACAGCAGCTAATCTCCTGGCCTCCTGCAGACAAAAAGCAATCTGCTTTCTATCCTGCTCCTTGATCATTCAGCAGCAGCTGGGAATTTGGTGCTCAGAGCCAAGGGCCACTGCTCAAGG
>NW_005054314.1:5971774-5993465 GCF_000277835.1 Geospiza fortis
CATTTGCCTTTTTGTGAAGCCTTCTAATGCCTCCTTCTACAGACCTCAAACAAAGAGATGTCATAAGCTGGAATCCTGCAGAATATTAAAGAGATTCCCATCATCTCCCTTGAGGGTGCTAGTGTTAAAAGCTGAACCATCAGCTACAGGGAAGTGAGAGAAAATGTGCTAGCCATCGAGCTGTTCTCACTTTTCCACAGCCTTCTCTTTAAGTTTGGAAGGGCAGGGGCTGATATCTGGCACACAGAAGTGAATATAAACCATCAGCTGGTAGGTCTGACTCCCTGGATAAGAGAAATACATTTTGCCACTCAGGTGGCTCTAATAATCAGCTCCATGGCACACTTGGATCTGGCTGCCATAGGCTAGATGAGATGCTCTCTTCCAATCTGCAGGGTGTTGACATTTCCATTCTAAAGTGAGAAGGAACTAAGACCTACATTTTTCATGAGAGCGAGTGAAAAAGCTGTGCTTCAAGAAGCTCTGCAGGGAATTTACAATCTCTAAACAAGTAGAGATTTAAATCTGGTTTCCTTTTCCCTCTATTAATTATTTTAATTGTGAAGTTGTTGGGTTTTTTTTGTTTGCTTTGGTTTAGGGTTTTTTCCCCCCTTTTTATCCTGCTGATAGGTACATTCTTACCCCAACTTCATTAGAACTGGCATATGTCTGTGAAATGCATATTTCTTATAAATTTCTTGTCAAGGTCCCTCTTTCTTTATTAAGTACCCAAACTGTTCCACTCCTTTTTGCTTTATAAATACAAGCAGAACAAAAGTAGCTCCTAGCCAATTACTGACAAGAAAAATGTTGTTGTCTTTTACTTTAAAAACTCAGTCATGAAGTTTCTTTCTTCTTTTGTCAAGATGATGGTCTTCCCATTTGATGGTGTTGCTACATGTCATCCATTTGATCAGTTAATTTTGAAGGAGAGAAAGATGGTTAGAGAGTGAATGAGTTAAAAGTAGAACTGCCGTGCCAAAAAGTGTCTGTTTTTCTCTCTTGTTTCTCCTGTTCCTCCCTAAGCACACCTCATTTAGGACAGGAAAATGTCTGGTCCAGCTGTCATGGAAGTGTTATTTATAAGTACAATTTTGAAAATGAATATATTATGCTTTTTATAGCTACTGTCAACAACTACCAGGACAGAACAACTTGTGCATCTGGCGTGGGAAGCCAATGTAAAAATTAAATTTAAGAAAAGATTTTCCTTTCTTGGTCTGCTGTCAGAGGTAACAACTGAATTTGGCCTTGATTTTATCTTCCTTTCCACATTCACAGAGAACCGTCTGGCTGGAACACAGGTGGAGAAAATACATGGGGAAAAGTAAAGAAAAGAGCAGCAGAACTGTGAGTTCTGTTCATGATATCACCAATGAGAAACTCCATGCTCTGCTGTGGGATTTTTCAGCTGACATTTCATTTCAAGCCAGTTGAGAGGGTGATTTGGTAGAAAATGGTTTTCTTGACTCTTTAGATTCTTGAGACTTCAAACACTTTTATTTGCTTTGAAAGGGAAGTATGAGACTTTTCACCTTAAAAGAGCAAAACCAACAAAAGAGTAGAGATGTAAATATACCCCAGTGACTGGGGCACTCAGAAGATGTAGAAATGCATTTTGCCATCTGTAACCACCTCTCAATATTTTAGCCAAATGTATTAGACATTCTTTGTGGGAGAAAATAAAGTTAGTGTAGTAAAGTTTTAAGTTGAGGTAACTGTTTAATTAGAACAAATGTATTGTCTATATGTACAAAGCTTTTTGGTTAATCTGGCAGAACTAATGACAACATGTACATGATGGTAATGGAGATATATACTGTTCTAGAGTAAATATGATTGGCATGGAATATGTGATCTTGTTTTCAAAGAGGATTTTCCAGGTGAGAAAAGTGAGGAATGCTGGCCTTTGGGTTGGGCTGAGCCCCTGAGGCTGGGAGCTGTCATGTGGATTCTTTCCTTGGTGTAGCAGTGCTTGTGTACTGTCAGCACAGCTTTCAAGTGAGTGTGGGTGTGACAATAGCCCTCAGCTTGAGGCACCACCTTTTTTACCATAATAAATACATTTCAATTGCTAATAATGGGCCCAAGAGGGAGAGAGAGAAAATTTTATTAAATATATCTCATAACAGAAAGCTTTTCATCTGTTAGCAGGCGAGCAAATTACTGTCATCAACGATGTGTGAGGAGATTGACAATGTACCACTTTGGAGAGGGAAAGGCAGGAACACAGCCAAAATCAACATTACAGAGCAAAGTTGCTGTGTAGTCACATCATGCCTCTTCTTTGACCCACAGATTTCAAAAAGAGAATCATTACTTTTATCATGGATTTTTCTGACCTACAGTTCATACTAGAAAGGCACCTCATTAGATTGTTAGCAGCATGTGCTCAAAGCATGGGGAAAATATTGTCAAAAACACTTCACCTGACTGCCCTTCCCTTTGAAATGCATCAGCAACTTAACTTCCATTCTAAAAGTAATTATCTGTTTATTTTAGCATTCTTAAATAATAACTATGACCAAATAAAAGCTTTTCTATTAATTTCTCCCCCTTTATACAGTGCCCACTTTTGGTAAAAATATTTTGCATCAGTAGATGCTTGATATATACTAAAGTAAGGTTTAATCTAAATTTGTTCCTGAATCCAGTGATAAAAAGGTAGCTAATACTTCATTCTGATTTTGCCATGCTAATTTAAAATAGTGTTTGCACTGAAAACTCTTTTGCTTTGCTGAAAGCTGGGAACATCCAGAGTTTAGTGGATATTTCCTTTAACTTCAGTTGTTCCAGTTTATTTAACCACCTGAACATACACAGGCTTCAAAAGCCCTGATCCTGAAGTGTCATCCATGGCTTCTATGCCCAAGTGAGCAAACAAGTGAATTGAAACTTGTATCTTGATTACTTAAAAAAAAAAATAGGTGCATGTTTTGAAGCATGGAAAATAGATTTTGCATACCATTAGGTTGTAAAACTGATTTTTTTAACAAAAGAGAGATACTGGGAAAAAAACCCCTCACTTTTTATACAACAAAGTGATTTTTTTTGGCATAATACCCAAATGAGATAAAAAGTAAATGTCAACATTTCAGAAGAAAATCTCTTAAAGTAGTTAAGATGAAACTGTCAACCTGTGTTTTGACACTCTGCCATGAAAACAGATATGATCCTATGAAACTTTTCTGTTTCATGCTTTCAGCCAACTCAAGAAAGCACCAAAATACATTTGGTTTCATTCCCTAAATTTAGAAATATCCCTTTTTTTCCTTACTTGCATAAGGAGTAATCAGAAACTGCTTGTCAAACCAATCACTGTGTGATCAGTTTAGCTCTTACCACATATGTCTGAGTTTTTCCAATGATTTTGATTTACTGTGGACACCTAGTAGTTACTGTAACGTTTATCACTCAACATTGGTTTTTGCTTACATTTTAATCCCTGACTATCACTGTTGGATTGTCCTATCAGCAGTTGTTGGTATGTTTGTCAGGTTGTGGCCCCCATGCAGAGCTAATTAATTTCTTCATCGAGAATCATAATTAGCCTGGTGAATTAAAAATTCTGTTACTTAATGATTAAGACTGCCTTGAACCCTGGGTTTAGCCTCAGGCAAAGCTATTAACTATTGAACTGCCTGTGCATGGTGATTAGGCTGCATTTGGCTTTGCTGCTGTTCCCATGGCTTTGTGGTCCCCTGGTTATGGGCAGAAACTTGTGCTGTGTAAAGAACTGAGATAATCCATGCCCCAAGGAGATGGGGGTATGGAAATGAGAGTTATCAGATGATTATTGGCAGGTGGCAAGCGCAGAGAAGAATAAGGTGTTCCTGAAGCAGTGTAGACAGTGGGTTCAGTGTCTGAGGTCCCTCTCAGTTCTCTTTTAGCTTCACACTAAACATTTTACAATGGCCTGTAAAATCTACTAAAGACACATTCACAAGCAATGTCTGTGCTAGCAGAAAAGTATATGGATTTGGTCCCAGGTCATTATTGCAATGTAAATAATAAATAAGGTAACAATTAATCCATCCCTGTTCTCTGTGGGCAGAGAGATGAAGCGGATCATCACTCACAATCATCAGCACTGTGCATTGCACATGGAGGCAGTGAAATTTTCATCACTGGGTATGTGTAGAAGCATCTCCCCATTTTCATCACTGTGTATGTGTAGAAGTATCTGCATTAAATCTAGTAAGTAAAGTAATAATTGTAGTTTTACGTTGTCATACTGGCTGGCCACAGAGAGTGCTCTTACCCCTGTCCCTGCAGTGTCCCACATGCTCAGCATTTTCCCAGCACTGCAGTTGCTGCATTCTGCAGGCAGAGGTGCCTTGGCTGCAGGTTACAGGTGTCCAAGCCAAGCAGGTACCCAGGGGGGATTTCAATTCAGAAGTTTTTCCTGTTTCATGTTTTGCCCTGCAGTTTTGAGTTGTATGAGTTTTTTTCAGATGCAGTCTAGCAAGATCATAAATTTGTTTCTGGGTTTCAGAGGGTCTTCATTGGCACCTTGGGGTTTTCTGGAGATGGATTGCAAACAAAAGGAAATGTTCTGTTGATTTATGAAGTATAGACACTACATATTTCTAGGTTTTGAAGAGCTGTTTGGCTAAATCCTTGAAATATTTGCCTTACCCTATTTAGGTACTTTGGAATTGGAAATTGTGATGATTCGTGGTTTTGTTAAGCTTTTGTTCTGCCAGTTCTGCTTTTCATATTTACTATTCTTACAGTAGCAGCTACAAAATCCTCCCACAAGCAGACTCTCACTGTGTAAATATGACACTCCCTGCCCAAAGGAATTTACAATCAAAAGGCTTGAACAAACTGAACTGAAGGAAAAGTACCCTTTGAATGGGAACTGCAGCTTGTTTAGATCAGGCAGGGCTGTAGCCATTAATTCAGTCTGGGACATTTGGGGTTCCAAACACGTGGCAGTTCCTGCACCATCAGGTGGGATGTGAATTTACAGAGCACTGCCTGCTCTGCACTGACCTCCCAGGTGGGTGCTAACTCAGAAGGTTTTTATTCCCCTGGAGCAGGGAGTGTGCTGTAAATGACTCTCTGAAAGCTGCTTCTGGCATGGGTTACTGCAGCCTTGAGGCTGCTGCAGGATGACCTAATTCTGAGCCTGTCCCCCTGTGTGTGATCACCTGGGCACAGTGCTTTTAACCCACTTTGCTCCGCAGCTCTGAGCCATGACAAAAAGCCTCTCCTTTTTGGGGCAGAGGGAGGTTGTTGTTCCTGCAGTCTGCCCTCACCCTGTTCACATGAACTGCACAGGTACTTCTGAGAGAGCTGCTCCTACACAGGGGGGATTCAAAATATGAGCTTACCTCAGAGCACTGGGCTGTGCTTTCTCTTCAGCTGAGGCTGGGGTTTATCTGGAGGCCATAATGCTATCAATCAGCCTGACTGGGAACCTGAACACAAACTTGGCACTGGAATATTTTTCTCTAGTGACAGCCTTTTGCAAGTCTAATCTCCAGCAATCACTTCCAAGTAGCACACAGCAATCAGAGCACTGGCATTTCAAATGGGACAAAGCAATTCTTTAGCAAATAGAAGACGCATAATCTGCAATCAAATATACTTTTTAATTATGATTTTTTTAAATAATGTCTTTTCCCATTTATCTGAGAGCTGTTTTCAGGAGCTTTGGCTATTTAGAGTACAGTGATATAATTTATTTCCATTCTGAAGAGAATTGAAAGCATTTGGGAGGTGAACTAAGAGATGAAAATTTTGTGTATTTGTGAATGTGCACATTAAGAACCAAAAAAAAAAAAAAACTCCTCTGGGCCAATTCTGGGATAAGATACAAGACTCATGTAGTTGAGATCTGCTACTCAGATGTGCAGAAGAACAAAACCTGCTGAGTTCCCTATGCCTCCCCTGTCCAGTGCCAAAAGTCTGCAGGACTTGCCTGCTGAAGGAAGGAGAGGGAAGCATTTGAGGATGCTGCTACTGCCAGCAAATGCTGAGCTGCTGGTTGTGCTGTGTCTGAAGGATGAGTGGCTGCAAACCACTGCCCTCCTTTCCTCCCCTTGTTCCTGCTCTGACTGCCTGGCTGACCCGAGGCATCGACTGCCAGACCTGTGAGGACTGTGCAGGGCTTGAAGACTTTTTATTCTGGCCTTGATTCCTTTTGCTCTGTCCAGCTCTGTGGTAATTTGTGTGAACCAGATGTTGCTTGGTTATCTGTGCATGACTTTCCAGTTAGATGTTCTTTATCTGTCATTATATATTGATTACATAAAGAACATCTCAACTTTCAGCACAACAAGCTGTGTCAAAATTGTTGCAAGTGGCAGTGATTGTACATTCTGCTGCCTGAGGAGGTGCTTGGAGTTCTTCCAGCTTTTATTTCCTGTATGTCCTGTTGGCATTTATCATCCTTTATGTGCTGTCTGGTGTACTACTTCTGCAGCCAGTGGCCAAACTTTCAGCTGGATGAATCAGCATAAACTTCAAACACAAGTGTTTTGGCACAATTCCTTTTGTAAATTCCAGTTCCAGGAGTGAATTGCTATTTTAAGATAAACACCATAATGCTCTTACATTTTACTTTTGGACTCACCTTTATCAAACCAAAACCTTGGCAGGGAGAACTGCTAGTTATGATTTCAGAATAACTATGATGTGAGCAGCTAAAGCAATTGGGGGAAAGCTCTTTCTGAGCAGAAGAATGCAGTCTGCAGTTTTCTCTCGCATTTGTTGTTTGGAGAGTGCACTCTGCCTGCCTGAGCTGCTTTCCTGCTCTCCATTCCAAGGCACAGCACTCTGCCTGCATTCCTCATGCACTGTGTACCTAACAGGGGACATGGAATCTGAGCTGAGGTTTAACTACAATAACAGTGCAGAAAATCTCCATCCTAGGAACGGACAGCTGCTGCATCTCACAGGTTGAAACTTACACCAACCCAACTTGGTGCAGCTCCAGAGCACTGCAGAAGTCTCTGCAGTGCCAAAAATGGCAGAGTCACACTCAGTTCTGTGCCTCTTCTGGGCTAATGCATTCAGGCACCTCTGCAATGCACTAGTGACTGCTTCTGTGCCCAGCTTGATGCAGATTTGTCTGGGTGTGCCTGTGCCCAGCAATGTTTACTCTCTGGAAAAGTTACTTGGAATTCCTGGAAGGCAACTAAATACTGCTCAAATACTTATTACTAAATAAATAATAATAATTAAACTAAATACTGTTTAAAAATAGCAGTTAATAGCAGTTTACTGCTATTAATAAGAGTAGCAACAAAAGAGTGTAATGTAGCCACAAGTACTTTAAAATTACTTCAGTTTTCAAGAGTGGTTACATTACTTTTCCATTGCTCTCACCCCTTCTAAAAAAATCTGCTGGAAATGAATTCTCTAGTGCACTTGTTCAGTCACTTCCTTGGATATATACATAGTCACAATCTCTATTGGAATTCTTAATATTAGTCATCAGGTATGCTAATAGAATAACTAAGTCAAGTCATCAAATAAGTTAATAGCTTTAGTTTGTCATCCCCACACTTTAATACTTTCCTAACAAGACATGGAAGTAATAGTTAAATTACAGTGCATATAGTAAAAGCTTCCCATTATTTCAAAAGGAAAAAAAAAACCAAAACCCTGACTGCTTTTCTGAGATATTAGCTGCTTTTCTGAGATATTAGCTTCCTGATGGGATCATCTTTTCACATGTTTGTCATTTTAAATGGGAATATGGAATGAAGACAGGTTCTTTTGAGCAGAGGATTGAGTTGGCCATAGCTCCAGCACACATGTGAACTTACAAAGTTGAAATGAACTTGGCAGGGTTGTTTGTACCTTCCCTGGAACCAGCCACAGTGGTTCCATCAGTTTTGTGGCTGTAGGATATTAAACACTGGCTCTGGTGCCTGCTGGCATGGCTGAGCACCGTGAGCATGAGCAGTGGCCAGGCTGTCACTGGGATCCTCTTTGCCAGGGTGTGTGCCTGCCTTGGAAGGATTTATCTGAAACCCACTTTGGATATGTCTCTGTGCTGTCTCATTGTACAAATCCAGGGAAACCTTGTTCCTTTGCATGAGGAAAGACATAATTCTGTAAAATTCCTCAATTCAGAGAGAGAGGACTCTCCATAGCATTTCTTTACTGAAGGCTGATTAAAACCCCTTTATTTTTTTTTTTCAGTGCAACCATTCACTTGAGCCTCTGACATCAGGGCATCAGTAGTTGTTTCAGCTGCTACCATCATCTAAGAATCTCCCAGGAGAATTTCAGAAAAACAGGTTTTTACCAGAGGCTTGGTTCTTTTGTCTTATCTATCTCATGCTGTTTTTACTGAGAGTTTCAGTGGAATTGTAAGTGCTATGTCATGTCCAGCACCAAAATAATAGCACTTAATTTTTGTTTCACCCTACCATTCTGGGTATTTAAGTCACAATTTTTATTGAGTTTCACCAGGTAGCTACTGAAGACAGAATTTATAGCAGTGATTTTTTGTTTGTTGTTTGGGTTTGCTTGGGTTTTTTCCTAGAAAAACACTATTCCCATGCTGGTGAAAAAAGGTACATCTCAGATACACATTTAAAATTCTTATAGTAAATAGGATCAGGTGAATTGTAAAATATTTATACACAGTGCCATGGGATGAATGTGAATAAGGGATGCTGATCATTCTTCTGGTACTGAAACACAGCTCTCTGACCTAATGTAGAAGTTGTGCCCTTTAGACTTCCCCTTATGGAGTGAATTTTAGTCCATTTCTTCTTCTCAGCACTTTTGTTTTGATATGGTTTGGAACTTAGTATTTTTCAGGACTGTATATATCTGCAAAACTTTCATCTAGGACTTTTTTTTTTTAAAATAGCATGTAGTCAGATGCCCACACAACCACACCACCTGAATTGCTAGTGGAAAGACACCAAAAATTTGCAGTGACACCACCCTATTGTATATACAAGTTAAATATGATTTATGCCATCTTCAACATGAAATTGTTCTCTTGTTCAGTTCAATTTTAAATATTTGACAACAAGAGTTGTACTGTTCTTCTGTGTAACATATCTTTTCCACTGGAACGTTGAGATTTTATTTGACAAATGCTATGATGATCTTGGATCTGTTTCACCAACAATTCTTGTTGTCTACACCATTCTCATATTTGTAGACAGATATTGGGGTTTCAGCAATCTTGAAATATAAAGCAAAATTAAAAGAATGAAGGGGGTGATAATAGTTAGATTCAAATTTAAAAAAAATATAGCTGATTGGATTTTATGGGAAGGAATTTCCAGGGAGTGGAAAAAACTCCACAAACCACAAAACCAAAAACAACAACAAAACCACCAACACACACATGCACACAAATCCCTAAAGAACTCTTAAGCAAAAATAACATGGACAAAACTCATCTCAGTTTTTGAGCTGCCTGTCTCTGGCAAATGTTTTTGAATCCTTCTTTTTCCCTGCAGAAGAAAGGGACCTGGTATCATTATGAATTTCTCAAAAGAGAGTGAATTATTTTGGGTAAAGCAAATTTTTCCTGTAAATCTCTATTTTGTGAAAAAGGCATTGCTGCAGGGAAGCATTTTAATGAGAAATTCTTGAGTCACTTTATTCAGCATCTAGGGAAGACAGGCCCACAATGATCCATAATTTGAACTGTGTCCTTAAAATTGAACTGTATCATCTGTATTCAGACAACTCAGAAGAGAAAGAATCAGCATTGCAACAATAATTCTCACTCCTCACTCCTGTGGGCTTGGGTTCCCCACGTGTGTTGTTGCAGTCACAGGCTGCATAGACACTCCACAGAAAGAGACATATGTTGCCATAGAAATGTAAGGTTTTGCTGTTTAGCAAGTGACACAGAAGCTCCAGAAACCTACATTCAGTCCCTGCTTCCTGCTCTGTATCTATAGTGAAGCAAATGTAGTAAATTTTAGGCTCATTTCCCACTTGCAAAATAATGCAATAATTTGTCTCAAAGAAAGAATGCAAAGTTAAATAATAAAAAATTAATAATAATAATAATAATAAAATAATAAAAAGGCCCACAAGTCTCTTCTGGTAGTGGAAGCAGCTGGAATTTTTTAAGAAAGCAAACCATGTCAAGAGGATAGTCCTAGCAGCAGAGTCTCTCCACAACCTCTGTTTTACCTATTTCCAAGCTGAATCTAATTCTTTTTCTCAACCATGTTCTTTCCTGATCAACTCCTTTTGCTCTGAATATTTTTTCAAGAGATATATTCCAATTTTTCTACAGGCAAAACAAATGCAAACTGCCAAATGCTTCTCAGGCATCTATATCCTTCTGAATATATGAAGTGGCCAAACAGATTTCTGTATTATCCCACACAGTTTTGTTTCTCCTTTGCTGCCCTTCACCAACTTGTGTACTGCTGTTACTGCTCCTTGTTTGCTTCCCTTATCTGCTGCATTCAAGACAAGTCATCCTGGATTTATATTTCCAAGTAACATTTGGTGACAAGCTGTGGGTAGTGTGTTCCAGGAGTCCAGACACAATTGCACTCATTTCTTTGTCTATTACACTGAATTTTCTGGCTCTGTTTAAGGGGGAAAAGGTCATCCTTCTGGGTATGACTTCCTGTCCATCAGCTGAACCTGTGAACTGGGTTTTGCATGTTACAACTTTCCTTTTTGCTGCTGCCTTGTGTTATCTTTATGAAAAAGATGCAGAAAGGGAGCCAGCCCCCCTTTGCATCACCATGGCTCTAAATGTCATTTAGCATTAATGGCTGTCAAATCAGTCCACTTGTAACTATACATTACTGTTACAACACCCTGTGGCACATGGAAAGCAGATGTTCTAGGAGGAGAAAACTTAAGTAATTTAAAAGTTAAATCACAATCTGATATGTTTTTTTCTGGGTGACACATAGTGAACAGAGTCTGAGAGAATCCAAGCCTGCGGGAAATGGATAAATGAGGTCATGAATAGGACTGAGAAGGCTTTTCTGACTTCAAGCCTGCAAGTCCTGTGCCTCAGAGCATCACAAGGGTTTGGGAAACTTGGCCCAGCCTTTTGGCTCTCTCACGCTGAGGATTAATCCTGGATGTGCAGGGATTTAACCTTGTCAGTGCAAGAGCTGCTTGGCTATCAAGGACTCCCCTGCACCTTTCACTGTTCAGAGAGGGAAAGGTAAGTGTGAAATCATTCTTAACTTCCATCAGGTTGTTTCCAAGGTTCCATGATTTATTAAAAGACAAGTTCTTCAGCATCCCTCTTGTAGATCGTGAAGTAGAGGAGAGATTTCTATGCTCTGGAAGATAATGTCTTTACCTATTTGAGGTGAAAACAGATGAGCCACTGGAATTGAATGCCTTTGGTTTTGAACTCTGGCTGCAGTGCTTATTATGGAATTAAATTTGATGAAGATCTGAACCCTGTTACCCCAAAATGTTTTAATTATTGGAACTTAAAAATACTGTATCTTTGTAATTGAAACAGAACACAAGTATTGACTGACCCCATATCAAGAGGCTTCTTGGGCCATTGATCTGTGTTGAGAAAGTTTTCCTCATCCAAAATAGAAAATGGTTCAGTTCCTCTAAAATGTTATAAGGAAGTACTACATTAACCAGAATTAAGTGGTTTGGTCTAGTAAGGAGCTGAGGGAGCAGGGTTGATCTATATTTTTGATGTATCATAAGTGTGAATCCGTGTCTGCAGTTATTGCTTCAAACAGCAAGGGTGAGGCAGAAGTAGCTGAGTACATGCTCAGATCTTAATTCCTTTGCCTAACATGAGAAAGCTTTGGGGTTTTGCTTCTGTCCATAATGAAATTAAATGCATGTGATTCTCCCCAGCCTGAATATGTCTGTCTGTATTCTAATAACTCCTTGACCTCTTGGCAGACTTCTTGTAAGCTGTTGAATGCTCTTAAGATATTAAATACCCACATGCCATACAAATTAGACTAGAAGAGGATGAGTTCTGTATTCTAACTGAGTAACATGAGAGCCCATTTTCCAGAGGGGCTACAAATTGTCTTTGAGAGGAATACTGCAACTGAGGTCACAGTATTTATTAAAGACCAGAAAATCTAAGAGGGAGAGAAACAGAACATTTCCTTCAACTTCTGGAAAAGTCTTAGCAGAATTTTATATATTATATAATAACATAAAATTCTCAAGACCTTCACACTGTAGACTACACAGGTCCTACAAGACACCTATTTCAGTGCTCCATCTCTTCACCAGTTTTGAAGATAGATGCTACATTTACTCTTTTATGGTCCTTTTACTCTATAAAACCCTTCACAAATTTTCAAAGAGAGTGTTGTCAGCTCTTTAAGCACTCGGGGATGTAGTTTTCCAGACACAGGTGCTTTGAAAACTTTACAAAGAAAAAGACTGAGTAGAAATGTACTAAGACAGTTGTCTTAGAGTACAACTCAACATTTATTTCTGAAGAGGGAAGTTAGTATTGGTAGACATCTAATATTAAGAATTCTACCTCTTAAAATATGGGGTCTCAATTGAAAATTATTCATATGGGAATTGTCATGTTAAGATGAATAATTCTTGAGGCTTTAATAATTTTTTTAAAAATTGTGCTACTTGTTATAACTGGTGATATTTGGTGCAGCTTTTCTGTGATTAGACATTGGAATGGGCTGCCCAGGGAGGTGATGGAATCACTGTCCCTGGAGGTGTTTAAGGAAAGCCTGGATGTGGCCCTCAGTGCCATGGCCTGGCTGGCAGGGTGGTGTTGGGTCATAGCTTGGTCTCAGGGGTCTTTTCCAGCCTTTCTGATTCTGTGATTCCAAGGATGGGAAGCCCAAGGCTTGTACAAGCTGCAGACTGTGAAGATAAATCCGGTATTGTTGAAGTAAAGAGTCATTCAAGGGTTCATGATGCCTGACAGGAAAAAGAAGTAAACTCCTGGAACTGTTTAAATCTCACCCAAAATTCTGGAGTTGCACAGATGTGAAGTATAGCACATGGAGCTCTCAAAACTCAGAGCACTTAATTTTTCTCTAAGTGGAACTATTTAGATTCTGCTGAAGCATTAAGGGGGATAAATGACGCTCATTTTGCTTGCCTTGTAGAGGGCTGCTATCACTGCTCTGTTCAAATCGGCTTCACCCTCCAAATTTAAGTGAGATGTAGATGAATCTTGAAAACACTTGAGTGATGACATCATAATTAAAGATTTTTAAATCTTCTTAGGGGTAGTCACTTGTGCTGACACAGAAGTCAGACAGTGTGCCACAGGACACAGCACATATTCTGAACTGGCAGAATGAAATATACCTGCATGTGGTTATAAAGTGAGAATTTCAAATTTAAACTCAGATCAGGATGGAAAGGAAATGCTTAATATAAAGTTAAGACTTTAGAAGCAAAATAATTCTGAATGAATTCCATATTTGGCATATGTGTATCTGGTGTTGTATATGGCACGCACTTTGCCATCAAAATATTTTTGCTTAAAACATAAAAAGACTTCTGTCAATACTCTGTCATGAGGGTTATTTTGATTTTCTACACCCAGGGAGCACAGAATGCAGTTTTATGGAACATGGGTTATAAAATATGCAAAGCATCCATATAAGAATGCATTTTCCTTTGCAAATCAAATTACATTTTGGGGATACTAAGCTGATAATTTTGAAAGCATCCTCACAGGAGTGAAAATGATATTCTCAAATGCTCTTTACTTGTGTTTACACTGCGTTGAAATTCTATCCAGAGGCTGTCAGAGGAAGCATAACCAACCATGGAGGCAGTGATCACCTTGAAAACTGGAAATGGACTTTGCCTCCCTTGCAAAAGTGCCTGAGTGATGGGTAACAAAAATCTGAACAGATTTTGCTTCTTGGGAAGACCTTGCAGTTGCAATACCTGCTGTTACCCTTAAGTCAGAAAAATGTGAGAATTACGGAAATGCAGCAGGTTACTAAAAAGTAAACATTCAGTAACTTTTTCAGAATTAAGTCTAGCTTTGTTTTTAAAGTGAAGTAGAAGGACCATTTGCAGAAGGGAGCTGGACTTCACAAAACCAAGATGGGAGTAGGCTCCTGGTCAGACAAATCATGATCTTGATAAGTATTATTTAACATAAGAATTGGAAAGTGTTAGTAAGTTTCAGGTCAGATAATGGCACATTGGAGATGTCAGCAGCAGAGAGCTGGAGCTGCACCTCAACACTGGGCTTAGATCTCATTGGAAGAGCCAGGAGGCTTTTAGGGGTCCCCATAAGTGTCTCCCATTGTCCCCTTGCCCACAGAGCTGGCAGCTGGCAGGGTCCTGGCTGCTGCCCACGGGGCTGCTCCTCTGAGGCTGCAGAGATAAATTTGACACTGAGCAGCCCTCAGGCCAAGCCCTGGGGTTTTCCTTGGCTGCAGTCCCACCTGCCCCCCTGGTACAGCTTGGGGCAGGAGAGCAGGGAGGGCTGCCTGTGCTAACTCCTGCTCCCCCCACACTGGGGCTGTGCCTGCTGGAGGTGAGCCAAGGAGCAGATGGGGTTTGGAAGGAATCTCTGGGATGGACACTGTTACAAATAGCTCTTAGTCTATAACGGGACTTAAAACTGCAAGATTTTGTGCAAAAAGTTTGGCTTTGGCAGAAAGCAAAGCCAAAGAAAACACAAAAAGTGATTTTCCACTTGGAAGTTGTTTGCTTTGAGGTCTGTCAATAACTGCTGTAAAATCTTTGTGTTTCTAGTCTGAAGAAGATCCTTTATGCACAGACTCCTACAACATCCTTCACTCCCTGGTCACTTGGGGATCTCCTGCCTGTGCCCTGAGTGTGTCAGCTCCATTCAGGAATGGCCCACTGGGAGGAATGGCCCCGAGCTGTGAGATGTGGTTCAGCTCTCCGACGTGTCACCGAACGAACAGCAGTGCCTGCAGTTTGGCTAATGAGCAACACAAGGCAAAGAATACCCAACCTCTCCTTAGAGATGCTGTGGGGCTTCCAGGAGAGCACAGAGCACTTCTTCCCAAGTGGTGAATTACCTAATTCCAGTAAATTGCTTACTTGCCAGGTTATACAAGCAACTTCCTTTTATAGCTCTACAAGGACATACTGCCATACATTGCGCAGAAAATACATTATGATACCAGTTGCTAAAAGACTAAAAAGCACCTCAATGTTTTTCTCTTTTAAAAAGAAGTAATTTCATTAATATTTTTTCCAAGCCAATGAGCAAGTAAAGAATATCTCCCTGCATACCATTTTCAGGCTCAGCTCATCCTTGATAGTAACTTCACATTGAGACATTAACAGCAGCTTTTATTATTCATAGTTTTGATCTATTTTTTGGAGACAGAACAACACTAATCAGTTGATTTGACTTCTTCTGAAGTAGCTTTGTAAAGCTTATATGGGAAGGAGATAACCCAATATGTCTTTACTCTGGTGATACCTTAGGTTTTAGCTTTTATATTTTTCAGATTCTGTACTGTTTTAGTGTGTAATTCTGAGCTTCATATTGGAGGATGGTGAGCTCTCTTCACAGAGTAGGGAGACAAAACAATTCCTGCTCTAGCTGGGGACCAAGGACAACCACCCAAATCTCAGGCCCAAGAGCAGAAACAACGTGGACTGAAGAGAGAAAAACAAGAAGGATGGGACTTCATCAGCTAATGCTATAATTGGACAATTAACTCCAATATGCAAATGACCCAGAACTTATAAAAATGAGAGACCCTGTGACCAACTGTCCATTTTGTGACTATTTTGGTCCACGTAACTCTGGCTGGGCTCTTGTGCTGCCCAAGGTGGATCCATTGAGGCTTCTAATAAATCCCTACTTTATTCTTTAACTCTGTCCAGCCTCTGTTCTAGGTCACCTTTGATAAGGCATCACTGGAAAGGGAAACAAAAGGAAGGGATGTATTGCCATAAAACACAAACACTTTTCTGTAATCTCTTTTCTTTGGATGAGTTTTTCTTGTTAATTTGCTTGATTGGTTGTTTTTGGGGATGGTAATATCGGTTAATAATAAGATAAAGGTAAGTAAGCCAAATTTCATTCATGTGCAGAAAGCAGAGGATAAATGATATCCTGTGCTCTAACCTAATGGTCTCATTGCTGTTAAATACAGGTGATTGTTGAGGATTGCATAATTTGGAGGGTAAGGCTCTGTAAGACAGCACTTGCTGGTCTAAGTCTAAACACAATCTGCATAATTCCATCTCATCCTTCAAATCTGTTAAATGCACAGTTATAAACATGAGGGTTTTAATGTGAAATGGTCATGGACTTCTGTAGGAATCTGATCTGCACTCAAAGCTGTCATAGTTTCATAAGACACTAGCCACATATCCTGTATTCAAATAATTGCATATTTTTTACATTCATATGATGTTCATCTTTTACTGCACTTCTGTAATTTTCCACATTAGTTTGATGGGACAATTAAATGCTATTGCTTGTGAGATAAATAATTCATGGTTTCTGAAGCATAACTATGTCTCTAGTCATACTATGTCAAGGCAATGTTTTATGCAGCTTTGTTTTAATTCATGCTTTGTTACCTTTATTATTACTAATTGCTGTTTTATAACAAAGCTATAGCTTCGAATCAGAATAGATATACTTTTATTTAGGCTGAACTGGAGCCTGATTCTAGCAATGTGTTTGTCCTTTCCAGAAGTGCAGCCCTGCAAAAGGCGGCTGTAATATTTATTTATCCATTGACATGTTTGAATGGGATATATGTCATCTATTGTCTTGAAAGTATTAAATAAAATTGGTACCTGGAAGAACTGAGCAACTATTAATATGTACAGAAGGCTTTCCTATGAGTAAATAATATCTGCAGATCTCTGGAGATGATGCATTTTAATGCAGCTTGAATGTAATATTTCCATTTGTAAACAAATTATCAAATACAATAAACAGTGCTGGAGCCTTAATGTAATTCTATTACCTATAAGTCAGTACAGGAAACAGCAATGCAGATGCCTAACAAGAGGCAGAGTGGCTTCTTCAGCTCTGCTGATAAATATCTGTGTAAGTCATGTAAGCCTAATAATCAGGCAGAGAAGTAGGAGAAAGCAATAACCTTAGTCTTGTCAAAACATAAATGGAATACAGATGAAAGTGATGCTTCGAGTAAAAGTGCATGCCAGATTTAATGTAATGAATAATGACATAAAGCTGAAATTCAAAAACTAATAAAAATATCATTTGATATCCTGCTATACAGGGAAATACAAACTGCTCTGAAATAAAGACCAGAAAGGATAGACCTGCCATTTTTGGGGGGTTCTTTGGCTGTCCATACCTTCATTTAAGCAAGCTAGGGGATGGAGGGTACCTGGGGCTTTTTAATACAAGCAGGTACTATATGACAACTTTTGAATTTTGAATTTAACAGGAGAATTTTGATTTTTTCCCCCTAATGATCTTTCACCTTCGGTTTAATCATGTAACTATAAAACCTTTAATCTCTAAAATGGCAATGCTTTCAGATAGCTTGTAAAAGTGTTGGGGGAGAGAGTATTTTATCACAGCTCTAAAGTTACCACGTTTTTATTTCTGCAGGTGCAGTTGGTGGCAGGGCTCGTCAGCTGGAGCAGTGCTGATGATTCTGAGGAGAAGCCAGGACAGCAAAGGTGAGGCTGTGGTACCAGCCCTGGCCTGTGTCTGCCTCTGAGGGGGGCCCAAGGACAGTTGTAGGAATGCAGTGCAAGAATATTGCAATGAATAAATAAACAAATGTGTGTATGTGTGTGTAACATGCAGGTAAAAAACCCCACCCAAGCTGTAAAAAGACATTGAGTCTGTGGTGTTTGCTGTTTCAATGATGAGATTAGAATATTTCTGCATTTTCTTTTGAAGAAAATTAAATACTATTCCAGTCTGTCACCTACATGCTATTTTTGCAAGCATGTCAATACTTACCAGTTGGAATCAAAGAGGTTGGAGCTATGTTTTGGAAACACCTATTAAAAAAGCCCAACAAAACCCACTCTTAACTTTGTTTAACAGAAATGAGACACCTCCCAGTGTAGAGGAATGCTCTCCAATGCACAGGTTGACAGCCATTACTCTCACAGTGGAAATTCCTGTTGTCTTTACTGATAGGAGGATCCCACCCATTGTGAAATCAAAGGAGTAATCAAATCAAGAGTTTGTTTCCACCAGATCATGTTGACAGAAGGGCTCCATCCTGCTTGATGTAAATATAAAAAAATGGAAACATTTCTCTTCTCCACCTCTCTTACCGTGCACAGCTCGTGAGCTTGGAGAGCTCTTGCTGGCTGCCAGGAAGAAACAGTGCAGAGTAATTTCATAACTGTATTCTTTCTGAAGGGAGTTTTAGAAATATTCTGGAAGACAAGGAAGCAGAATGAGTCTGACAAGGCAGCAGCTTGAACTCATTGCACCTTAATGGCTGTTCTCTCTTATCTGCCTGCTTTCAAACCCAGTCCAGCCACAGTTGTGACCTGGCGGAGTGATGTGCCTCAGCATGGTCATTGCCTTCTCTGAATGTGTGTAAATAAATGTTTGTGTTTTGTTGGGTTTGAGCACAGGTATGTACAAGTCTAGGAAATAGATCATCAGCTGCAGAAGTCCTATGTATTAAAATATTACTAATTTTTATAGAAATTTTTCTGTATGTTCTTTTTATTTTATTTGAAAATTTTACCTGTTTTGTCACAAAAAATACCTTCCTGTTGTCTAATCATCCTGGCTCTAGAAGAGAGCTCTCTTCTATGGAGAAACTTCAGAATGTCAGTAAATAATCTGGTATTATATCTCTCAAATATATTTGGTTCAGTGCTGCATGGTAAAGTGCACTTGTTGCTTTCCAACTGAGATCTTGAGGAATGACTTCCTTTATGAAACACATTTTCTTTCCTTGCTATTTCCTAAAGCAAAATGTTACATAGACACTTGGAGGAGGACATAAGTCCACATTTCAGAGATGCATGTTATTAAGGAATTTAATCTGAGAAGGCCAAACTTCTCAGGAAAATTGCATCTGACTTTGTAAGACTTGGCAAACCTCCAAGTCAGAAAAATGTTTCTGCTTTTTCTATTAAAAGCAGAACTACTCTTCCACTTTTCCTGTTAGCTGAGAAAATTCATTTAATTTCCATTCCAAGAAAAAAATGAAAGAATAGCCTGGCCTAAAATAGTTGAGTTAGTATGTTATATTTTATATCAGTGCTATATTTTATATAAAAAAGAAGGACCTGAGAAGGTTTGTCTGTAACTCACCTTTTCCATTTTAGCCTTCACACTGACAAGTTTACTTGAAAATCAATATTTTACATTGAAAAAAAACCCCATTCTGTGTCAGTAATACTCTCAAGCAATATAGATCTTAAAGAAACATGCCGAGATGTGGCAGGTAAATATTTGTAATGAATAATCTGCCTGAATCCCATAGAAACTGCAGATTTGGAAAAACAGGATGGCCATTTTCCACAGTGGTGCTTTGGAGCAGCAATTCTCCCCCTTCTCCTGGGGCACTTTTGCCACTTTTTTTACCACAGGGCTGCCTCGTTTGGCAGCTGTGCCTCTTCTTCCTGCAAATGCCAACCCTCAGCAAAAAAGGATCTCGTAGGCAGCAATTGCACAGGCTGCCCTGCAGGAACAAGGCACTTAGCACAGTGAAAATGATGCCAGCTACTCTGGGAGCTTTCTGTCTGGCCCAGTTTTTCTCCTGTAAAGAGAAATAGGTGGTGGGGTTTGGGTTGAGCAGGGAGAGCTCCATGGGGCCGTGGGGGAGAGGCAGACAATGGTGCCTCCTCTCTGCTCTGGGTAGGTGCCACCTCAGCTTTCTGTGCTCCCACCCTTCTGTGACATGAAGGTGTTCACAGTTACCTGTGTCTTGTAAAGCAATTCAGGATTTATAATCTGTAAAGGGTTCTTGAGCCTATGTCCCGAGGGAGACAACAAGCTGATGGTTGGATTCTTTGTGCTCTTGAATAGCAAGTGGTGGGATTTAATCTGAAAAAAAAAAGGTGAATTCTTTTCACTAGGAACCTGGATTGTCTCTTCCAGGGAACTTGTACTGGAAGCAAATCCACAATTATTGTATTCTATATCCATGTAGTCTAGGTCTGAAAATACCCTGTTACAGAAGCAATCTCTCCAGTATTAGACTGCCCAGCAGTTCCCACTATTTCAGCCCTGCATAAACCCCAGATTGAGGTGAAAGTCACTAAAATTACCATGAAGACAATCTGGAGTGATTCTCTTCTGTCATAATGGCAAATTGGAACGTGGAATATGTTTTGATTTTTTTAAATTTCCATATCCTCACTCTGTAATTAAAACCAAGTGCATTTTACTCTACATGTAAAGAAACACAGAAAGTTTAATCTGGAAAAGCCAGGACAGCTGTCCTTGGAGAACATAAGTGAGAATCTATGTTAGTAGGGAGCTTTGCTGCAGATGCTTTGAGGTTACAGGCAGATTTTATAAAGAGAAATTATGTCTCATTCTGAAGAAAATGAAGAAAAGACAGAACTCCAGCCTGTCTCATCAGAGCATGGAAAAGAATTCAGGTTACATATTGAATGTAAATGAAGTATTTTGATTATTTTTGCAATTTTATGGAGATTAGAGCTTTTCTGTGAAGAGTACAGCTTGAGACTGATTTTTGCATCACAGTCTGAAAGCAAATGTTCAAACAGTAGGAACTTCAAAACAGATACCCACTACTCCATATATATACATGTGTGTATATATGCATATATAATTTTAAGGGAATCTGTTTTTGTTTAAAAGGAGTATTCTTCCCCCAGCCTAGCTGAATTGTCATTGCACTCTTAAAATAATTTTAGGATATGGATCAACTTTTGTAAATATGCAGTTCCTATGCAATACACCCTTTATTATTACTGGTGACCATAGGGCTACCTCAGCTGAGAGAATGAAAATCAGGGGCCTTTTGGAGTATTTAAATAGCAGAAGGAGTAGATTTTTTCCCTTTTTCATCAGTTTTCTCAGTGTGTTACACAATAATGAAATTATGAGAGGAGTCAATACGTTCTTTAATTCCCTACAACTCCTACATCTATAACTAAAGCAAGGGAGGAGTTGTGCTTTTTTGTTTTAAAGGGACTTGTGTCATGAGTGGCTTCACCTTTATTACAAAGACAAGAGAAAGATAAAGAAGAGGATAGACACTGATGCACGGAGAACATAACAAGAGTGTTACCTGAGGAAACCCCCTGAAATTCAGCAGTCTATGTGCCAGAAGGACTTTCAAAGTGATCCACAGCTGTATATTGAAACCTTCTCTCATGTCTCCAGCAGAGAATGGAAAACTGAGAATCCATCCTTCACATTTTAGAGTTCTGCACTTCAAGGAAAAAGCTGTGAAATTCCTGATTCCAGTTTTCCTCAACTTCATGGCAGCAATAAAAAGAGCACGAGTAGAAAAGAACTAGATATTTTACAGCTTAAAAAGACATATTGACATTGGCACATACTTATTTGCAGCATTTTCTGGGAAATGTGCTGAATTGAAACCTTTTAATAAAACAATGGATATCTTGCCATAAAAAAGGTGTAAAGAAAAGCCATGTCAAACTGTGTTCTGCACAGTATGTAGGTGAATGAAGGGAAGAGCAATGAAAAAGCTTGCCAAGTGAAACAAGATAAAAGCAAAAAAAAAAAAGAAACCACAAATCATTGCTAATAAGTAGCACAACATGGCCTTTCTTTAGCTGTGTAATTCTTTTTTTTTGGTATAGATTTGAAAAATTTTGTTTCAGCAGG
>NW_005054314.1:5993500-5994922 GCF_000277835.1 Geospiza fortis
CTGTAGAAGCCTCACACAGGTATTTTCCAATTACTGAAGCCAATGCTTGGCACTCTTTAAGAAAGGGATTGGACACTTGTAGGAAGAGAAAAATAGCATTAGGCAGCTGTAAAAGCTGGATATTTTAATAAAAGATTATGTATCTCAAAGCTTAAAAGCCCAATAGCAAGTCAGCCTTTAACTAATGTGTGTGAGAGAAGAGCTTACCTACAGACATCTGATTTTATTTTATCCATTTTACCCTGATTTTCTAAGTTTTATTATTGACCTCAGTGACTGATACTCAGTAAAATTATGCTCAGTAAAATTGGCCTAATCCAGCATTTCATATCCTATAATTCTGTCTTAATTTTTCCTGTATAACAAGCATTAATTAGGTTGATTTTGGTGGGGATTATTTTTGTTGTTGCTGTTTTCTTTTTGTTTGTTTTCTTGGTTGGTTGGGTTTGTTGCTGTTTTGGTTTTTGTTTTTATTTTGTAACCATGTATGAGTTTAGCTGTAATAGAGAAAGTAAAGATTTCCTTTCTGGTCTAGAGCTGAAGACCAGACATTTTGTTCAAATTGAAAAAACGTCATTAAATCTAATATATTTTTTTCTTCCTCTGGCTCGGGAGGTTAGTAGAGAAATCCTTCTCAGGTGCAGACTGCAAATGGACTCCCTCCAATACAGAAATGTTCATGCTCTTCATTTGATATTGGATCAAGTCTTATTTTCATCTCTGACCAAGATTACTTTCACAATTCTGGCCTGTTTCTGGGTAATAGAGGTTTGTATGTAAATCTGTACTTACTAAAGTATTTTAAATCAGTTAATAAGTGGTAATGAGGTGAAGTTTTCCCCACATTAAGTACGATTCCCACTGATTTTCAGAAGGCAGATATTTCTTTCTTGGTTTGTTCAGTTGTGGGCAGGGTGGGATGGGTGTCATTCTAACTTTTTTATATTTGTTCTTTTTCTCATGAACAGACAAAACGAACTACAGTTTTATTGCCATGTATAGGGAGTTTAGGCACGGGGTTTCCATTAAGAATGATCTGTTACCTCCGAAAAAGTGTTAATGTTCCTAATTTTGCTTTATTGTTCTTCATTACATAGTTAATAGAAATGGAGGTACATGCCTAATTGCACCCTAATGAAAACCTGTCCTTTTATCTCTGGTTAGGAGCAGATCCATGGACATGGTATGAGGAAGAAAAGAACTTCCAAATGAATGGTGGGATCTCCTTGAGAGAGCTCTAAGGAGAGAAAGCTAGAAAATTGAGTTGTTTATCACAGCTTTTCTTCACTATCCTTTTCTCTAGTGACTTACAGATCAAAGTTAAGTTTCACAGCTTGCATTTAATGACCTAATTTGGATTGTGGCTTGTATCAAAATGCTGAACAGAACATTTGCCATTTTCTATTTTTATTTTAGTCTTTC
>NW_005054314.1:5994944-6017911 GCF_000277835.1 Geospiza fortis
GCTTGAATTGCATGCTGATTCCCAGCTCTGTATGCAGTGCAGGACTTCATGTTCTTCATCCACACTCACAGGACTGCCTGCCTTCTACTCCAATGCAATAATAAAAGAGCTAAGAGAGCTGTCCTTTATTTTTCAGCAGCTTCAGATAATGGCCTCTCATGCTACTAAAGTATTGCAGGATGGAGAGATGAAGAAAGTTACATTTTTAGGAGGAAAGATGAATATTTGCTCTTAGGCACCAGGAAACAGAGGCAACAGTTACCCTTCAAAATAAAAGGTCCAGAGATTGGTTGTGTCCAAGTGAAGCTGGAGAATCACTGGGATGTTGGGACCTTGTGCTGTGTCACACAAAGGATGCAGCTCACTAAAGGTGTTCATTTTGTATTTGTGAGGTTTCCTCTGTGTTGTATTAATTCCTCTGGACTTTTAAACAATATTTCTGCTATGTACATTCAGATAGGTTCTAAATATTCTTCCATACAAGTAGCTGTAGAAAAACTGTGCATTTCAGTAGGATTGCAAAATGCTGTCCACAGTGAATACTTCTCTGCCCCTGAAAATTGATTATTCCACTCTGTGTATTTTCCTGAACCATTTAAGTGGATCAGATAGTTATAGATATTTGACAGGTTAAGTGATGGTCTGGCTAGAGTAGCACTTGTATGAGGTAAGTGAATTGCTTCCAGTAAACTTAGCCTATCTGTATTGTTAATATGCTACCTCCTGCCTTAAAAATGGTCAGTCAATTTGTTGCATGACATTTTTGGAGTAAGCGAGCTGTATGGATTAATTGACTTAATTCTAAATATGTAATTGATTTTTTTTCTATGTGATCTGCTCTACTATTTTTTTGTTTCTTCATAATTGACTTTCAGTGTATAAAGAACTTACTATCGAATGCTTATTGAAAACTAAAATGAGAAAAAGCAATAGATAGTGAAGTTTTTTGCAGTCTGTCCTTTCTCATTACAGTTCTTGCAAACAGTTGTGCCTTGTCTGAAATAATGATTATTGCCAAATTATGTAGGAAGCCAGAAATAAGGACAAGTTGTATTCCCATGGTAAATGAATTAATTAGCATTTTCAAAGTTTTAATGGTACATCAGTAAATCAACTGGTGAAGTCATATGAACCTCCTGATGAATAAGGATTTCCATTTCAAAGTTCAAAGAGGAGGAGTGGGTTTGACAGGAAATTTTGTTTAAGCTGTTGATTATATTGCTTCATTGCTCTTGTTCTCATTATAGTGCTCCTCGTTGCAAAATATGCTGGAGACATATTGTCAGTGCAACAGATAGTGGTGAGAAAAGGGTGACTTAGAAAGCTTGAAATACTTCAGCCTATCTGTCAGTGGCCAAAGATAGCTTGACAGAATTGTGTTTCTGCTTGGTCAGAGGGATAAGTTGCGATTTCAAAATATCTCAGGAGCAGCCAGGACAAAGTGCCAGGGTTTGATTTTCCTGATATCAGCCTAAAGCCTCTCAAGTCAGGTGGATGTTTCTGGTCCTTTGTTTAATAGCTAAGTGACAGGAGATGTGGAATACCTTTTCAAATGCTGAGAGAATATCTGAGAGCTACAACTGTGTGTTCAGTCTGATAGTTAAAAAAAAAATGTTATATTGGAAGAGACCTGGTATTTCTTTTTTAGCTTTATACTAGCTTTTACCTTTTGTCTTGTCTGTTTCTCCCCTCTATTTAGTCACATTTTGGGTCACAAGAATAAAGGAGTGAGTAATCTCTTGATGACTTCCATGTAGGTTTTGCTGCTGGAAAGACACTTTGGTTTGTGGGAGAAGAGCTCCATGTTGCAGGGCTGAAATCATTAGTGCTGAAGTCTATTGATCTGGCAACATGAGTTGCTGATGCAATATAGAAATAGGCAAAATATTTATGACCTGAGCTTTGGCATGCCCATCTGACTCATCCTGCTTTGCAGTGATATTTGAGAACAGAAAACTCCAATTTCTCAAACATGTTACATTTTGTCCTGCAGCTCTAGCCCTTTGTAGAAGGACTGAAGAGATGTTCTTAATTTATTCTGATAACGGGAAGTTGCCATATCTTATGACATCTTTAAAAAGACCAATCATACTTTTAATTGCTTAATTAATCACAGCATGAAAGGGGAACAGTATTCAAGGACATTTAGTTCTTTTTTTTTTCTTTCCTATAAAGTTTAGTTGGCTGCTTCATCAAAGCTACTTTTTTGATAGTAGAGAATGTAGCTAAAATGGCTGATCAAACAAACACAAGATCATCCTTGACATTCTTGAGAGTAAGATGACTGACCTACAAAGCCCAGCTAGATATTTCTAGCCCACTGGTGTGGATGAAAGCCTCTGATCTCTTTCCTAAGAATGTGCCTTTCTGTTTCAGCCAAACATAGATTAAAAAATTCCCAAAAACCTAAAATATAACAGAAAGCTTAAAATCAGAGATGGGCATCTTGCCAAGTGGGGGAGAGCAGCTGAGATTCAGGTTCTCTGTGCTGGTCAATGAACTCATTAGTTCTCACCACTGAGAAACATGCTGCTTTCTTTGTCACACAACCTGTCTCATCTCATTAGCACAATGACTTGAACATGTTGACAGCATGTAATGGTTTTCTCTGCATATGCTGAGAAGAGGTTTTAAACCAATTTGCTGCTTTCTTTGTAGGCAGAGTGTGACTGCTGATTGCTGCTAAGGGCTCTGAAAAGTTATTCGTTTGCCACAACTCCTATAGGTAAAATATGGAGCTGTGGAACATGATCCAGTGCAGCAGAGACCTCCTTCCTTCCTTCCTTCCTTCCCCTGGATGTTAATGAACTCCCACTCATTCCCAACTGGTCGCTGGGTGCAGGGAATGCATTCAGGATGAATCAACGTGCAGTGACTCAACAGACAGCGTCTGCATTGGCTCTTTGTTTCCCTGAAAGCTATGAAAGCATGGCTAATTCTCAGAGCTGAAAGTTTAACATTTTCTGAGTGCATGGTCTGCGATTCAGAAACAGATTTAAATGTTAGACTTCATTCTTATCATGAAGTATCACTTACCTTATATGATCATGTATAAATTTTTTCCCATAGCATTAATGGACTGACCAAAGCTTTCAATGAAAGTCTTACCTGCCCATTCTATTTATTAATTATTATTAAAAATAAACTCACCATATAGCAACCTTAAATAATGAACTCTCTATTTAGTGGTGAAATAATGTTTGAATGTTAAACTACGTTCAAGGAAAAATGTTAAAAAGGAAATGTAAAAACATTTTTTAAATTGTTTAATCTCTGATAGTGAATAGCCTGTAAGAGCTGCTTTAAACAACAGTGAGGTTATTCACATTATTGCTGCTAGATTTAACCTTTTATCCCCTTTCTGGACTCTGTATCTAATGTAAGACTGGCACATACTGGAAAGCTGTTAAAATTCTCAAGTCCTGTGGTAATACCTTGGCTCAGGGGTGCTGGATGATTTCTTTGCACTGTTGCTGTAAGAAGAATTCACATGACCAAAGCTAAGCACAGTCCTGCATTGTTTTCAGGCAGGACTGTGAATACTTCAGTTCTACTTGACTTCATGTAATTGATAGGAGCTCAGCTTGCATTTCTTTTTCTCCACATAACCCTAAAGAAGGTCCTGTATCAATGTCCTGATAACAGTGAGCATTTTTACTATTGATAACTATCATGAAAAGTTAAATCTGTATGTATTCTCATGAAAGTTGTCATGCAGTAGAGGAATTTTTCAGGGGAAAGAAGAGACTAGTTTTATTTTTCTTGTACTCATTTCTGCTGAGGAAGGATTTATTTTTACAGTTCATAATACTTCATTTAGGCCAATGAATTCCACCTCAGTCTTATGGCTACAAGATACCACAGGTTATTGCTGTGCACTTATTTGTGACAAAAGGATTGAAGTGTTCCCCCAAATTCTACATTTGAAATGTTTTCATTATTACTCTGAAGTATCTGGAGACAGCCTGAATTTTACTTTCATTGTGATATAAATATATTTTTTGATAAATAAACCTCAGTGATTAACCTGCAAATAACAGGCAAGAATTACTACTTGAAAGATTAATGTCCATTCTGAAAAGTGAAACAGTGTTTTTTATCTCTATATAATTTGTATATAAAGCTAGATATTTTATGCCTTTGATTTATTTTTTTTAGTTAATTTTTGGAATTATGTTCTGATCGGAGGGTGGCAAAACTACTAAGTTTGGAAAACTAATGTTTATTCATTTCCCTGGCAGATTGTCAGTTTTTAAGGGCAGAAAACAAATATCCCATGTGGACAGACACATTCCCAGCTCTCTCCTGTTCACTGAACTTGCTGGAGAGAGAACCTGCACAGCACTGGGCTAGGTGAGTAGCTCTGATTGCTTTGGATTGATGGATGTGGAGCCTTCAAACTTGCATTTCAGTCTCCTGCTTAGTGCTGCTTTGAAAGCTTTCAACCTTGGGTCACAAACAGGGTTTGTTATGTGCAGGGACTCTGACCTAGAGTGCCACTGGCTGCATTTTATTCTGCTGCTTCAACGTTTTTGATTCAGCTTCCTCCTTTTATATGTAGCTCAGCTGGTAGCCTGTGGCTCCAAGCTGCTGTCATTTGATTTAACCACTCACAAATCAGCTAAGTCAAAATTAATTAATGAATTCCTGTTTCCTTCCTCCTGAGCTCTCCTAAATAATTCGTTTTTAATTTACTCAAAGTACTAAAAACATTTGGCTTGACATTATTTGTCCAAGGTGACTATGAAAATGGGAATGCTCAAAAAACCATTTGTACAATGCTACGTTTGGAATGCTTGCATAGTTGTTTTTAAATGCCTGACTTTATTGTAGACAAGGGGGAAGACATAGGTCTTACTTTCAGAAGTGGTAGAAGCTGAATAAGAAATAAATAAGGCATAATATCTCTTTCCCCATGTGATGAAATGGCTCTTAAAAAAAATAGTCCATATTAAAAGCTGGTATTTATTGAATCTCCCAGAATTAAAAACACACTCGAGCAGCAGAAACTCATCAGAGCTGAAGCTCCCACTATCCTTTTTCTGTGACATACCATAAGTAGAGGATGCACTCACTGCATCATCAAATGAAGCTGGTAATTGTAGGGTCACTACAAATTTTATTTTGCTTTTATAGAATTGTATTTCTTTAAAGGAGACCAGAAGAAATACATGCACAGCAGCAGGGGAGCCTGTAGCTGCTTGTATCTTGGGTTTTGTAAAATGAACTTGACCTTTCAGCAGTGCCAGGATGATTCCTGTGATATGCCAGCAGCAGAAGAAAGAGCAGCTCAGGAAACATGAAAGGAACTTTCCACAATGAGTAAATATGAGCTTAGAATTGCACTTGGCCCCAACTGATTTTTTTTTCTAATTTATGTAGCAGCTTAATCACTGTTTGTAATTTTTCAAAGGCAATTAATGGCTGAAGTTACTGAAAGATGAGTCAGGTTTCCTCGGCAATTTGACACCTGCAGATTTTTTAAGGCAAAGGTTCCTGATCCAAGTCAGGTCAGCACGGCCAAAGGCTGCTGGGCTCTGTGCAGGTTGTGTTCTGCTTTGATTCTTGTCTCATACCTTGCTTTTTGATCTACCTGGAGATATTGCTCTGATTTTGTAATCCTCTCTATGGGCAGAAGGAAATGAGCAGAAATATACTTAAATATGAATGTTGTTTAGTAATACTTATGTTAAACCATCTTTTCTTCACCTCTTCCCCAGTGCTTTAAACAGCTTTGCATGAAGTTTCAGCTATGCAGATGTTTGCAGTGGAGATGTAAATTCTTGACCTGGGTTTGTCTAAAGCACCATTTCTGTGGCATAGCAGAGATCTGTCTTTTGCAGTGGCCACCTGATGGTGGTTGTAAAGAAAGGGCAGTGAGGCTGTGTGTAAACAGAGTACAACTGCAGAGAGGCACTCACACCTGTTTCATTTTATTTTGTTTGTGTTACATGTACAAAAGATATTCTCATAGATGGTCAGAAGAGCTTCCACTTCTGCATAGATACTCAATGAATCCTTCCCATCAAAAAGATCATTCTGTTTTTTTCCCAGATTTGAGCTCAGCCACTGTTAATGTCATTTTTGCTAAAGCAAAAGGGAGAAAGTTGAGCTGTTCCTGGTGCAGAATCCCACTGTGTGGTACTTATCTTCAATAAAGAGAGGCTTGTCTGACATCCCTGCTTTCTCACATGCTACTGCCCAGCTTTTGAAGGAGCAGACTGGTGCAGGGAAAATGAAGAGAAGCCAGGCCTGGGTAGAAATAGTTCATCCCTCTGTAGCTACTCTGATATCCGTATGATTTCCCCCTGGAAAATGGAACATATGCTCATTTGAAAGGCTGTAACTCTGCAAATTGCCCTCTAACCAAAGATGTTATAAATGGCAGTTATTTTGTAGGGGATTTCAAAAGATTTATATCATTTGGTGTGCTGGAAGAAGAAAATTATGACAAAGCAATGGATTTTTACCTTTTTTGCTCATTATGACATAAAAATATTCTCTTCCTTGGGCATTTTGCAAATAGTTTTGAACAAAAAACTATTCTTTTCTCTGTAGTATTTTGTTATCCTGAAACACTTTAAAGAATCATATTTCTTTCAAAGCAGTATTGAGAAAGAAGGAAGATGCCATCAATATTTTTACTTCAAATGCCTAAAAATGTTAGAAAGAACTCCTGACCAGTTATCTGCCACCATTTTCCTTCAATTTAAGCCAGTCTGAATAAATAATTATTTCATCTCCTCATGCCGCAGAGACACAGCTCTCCTCACTCGTGGCTCTCCAAACAGAGTGAGGTCCTCTTCCATCTCCTTGGTCCTTGCTTTCCTCCCTAAAGGAGGCCTGGAATCACCCACTGGCTTTACTGCCTGAAAAATAAGCTGTTTGGCTTTCTTCAAGGGATAATGTTTTACTGAGCACTGCCATTATTTAGAGTGGTTGCACACATAATATTTAAAAACCACAATGGCAATTAATTTCTTGTGTTATTTATATTTTTGGAGTAAAAATAATTATAACTTTTACTAGGAGTAACCCTTAAATAAATTTTGTATTAATAATTAATTACTCAAAGGGAACTAATTGCCTGTCACAGGGATGTGCAGCATGAGGCACTGCTTGAATAATAAATAGCAGGCTGTTCCCATAAACATATGCTGAAATCAGTGGCACTGAGTAATGAAAATCGTGCATCGTAAAGAGAACAGGATGGTAGAAGTTCTGCAAAAGAGTCTTAATGTGGCACAGATCCTGAGCTGACAATTACAAACACAAATCTGCAGTGGAGCAGATTCCCAACTGGCATAACTTGCTGCAATGTCACCAAACTGAGAGCCACCAGCTTAGAATTGGGGTGAGGATTGTGCAGTTCCTGTCACATAAGTCAAAGTGCTTTGAGGTGCATTCTCAGGAGTGCCCAGATTTGGATGCTCAGCTCTTTCAGTGCTGCTGCTTTCAGTGCTCACCTATGGACTTTGCACTAAATTGCAATGGCTTGAATTCTGTTCAGTCTCAGCTGCAGCACAGTTTGGGGTTGTTTTTAAGCCCCTTTCTGTCAAGAGAAATAGCTCTTTGCTCAGCACATGGGTCAAGACACCAGTGTGAATCCACCTGCAGTCCCAGAATGTGTTAGTACAAGATCTGGGTTTGTTTCATAGTAGCTTCATGATTGGCTTTGTCTCCTTTAGAACAGACTTCTCATTTCTTGGTATCAGACATTCCTTCTGTTCTACATGAGACTAAACAGTTCTGATCTCAAAAGGATTGACCTTCAGGGCTGTTTCTTTCAGCAGATCCTTCCTTCAATGACTGTCTGCAGAGGCACCCTTGAAGTTATACAGAATTCTGCCAAATGCAAAGAGGTGGAAGATGTAAAGAGAGGGAGGTAACACTTAAGCACTGTGGAAAGCCATTGATGTAACTTGGGAATCTTCATAATTTCTCTCTTTTTAATCACAGCATGCTGAGGGGTAGCATTTATATTGAGAACTGTTATGTTTAGAGTGAGTACCACAAATTTTCTGTGGGATGGGTCACAGCTGAGCAGCTGCTCCAAAAGCAGTGTCAGTTGAAGTGCTGGCTGCTTGCACTGCACAAGTGTCTGGAAGTGCAACACTGCTGGATCTAATGATTCACAACTGAAAGCTCACACAGAAATGCAGAACCAGTGTTCCAGTGTCTCTGAGCCTTCCCATGAATGACCAAATTATGACTGGTTATTTTCCAGTCTCACAAAGTATTTTTCCAATCAACCATATAGAATGAGAACTAAAAAGGTTTAACTACTCCTTTCTGGCCCTGCTGAAATTCAATCCAAACAGATCTAGTTTTGCACACAGCTGAGATGGAAAAAAGTTTTTCAAGGGTGTCTGCTGAGGAAACCAGAATCTGAAATCTTCAACAAAACCGAATTTAATTAAAAGTTTCAATTTTGCTAAAATATAAAAAACATTGGAATAAATCCACAGTAAGGGTCTTTTCTTCACTGAGGAACCAGCAGCTGTTTCCAACAAGCTTAATGGAAGCACATGAGAAGTCACCAGTGATTAACTGTCAAACTGACAGATCTTCTGTTGTTTCATAATCCCATTTATGACCCCATACTGTTCTATAAATTCACAATTAAAAGAAAACCTTCCCTGTAGTAGCTAATTTTCTTATAACTGGCTCTTCAAAAAGAACTTAAACAGAGAATGTTAATAAACTTGAATATTGAAACTTACCCTGAGCACTAGTCATTCAGAAAGAAACCCTTAATTACATGTAAAATTGAGGGACACATGGCTAATGGCACCCTGTTTTGTCTAAACTAGAGTACTGATTTTTTTATTATTACTTGCATACCAAAGTCACAGATTGAAAATAATTTTTAATACTGAGTATATTCACTCTGCATTTCTAACTACTTTGTTCTCATGGCTGGAAAAAGAAAGGGGCAAATTCTTCCCCAAGAAGTCAGGAAAAGAGTTGTACAAGCTGTTTAAATGCACTAGAGAGGTAAGATGAGTCATGCAGGGAATGTTGATTTGTCTCCTGCCAGGGGTCAGAAATGCCAAGGTGTACAAACTGAGCCCACATGGTTTTTAATAAACTGGTAGAAAATTCAGTGTTGAGAAAGTATAGAACCTGCCTTGCTAGAAAACAAGAATCAGGTGTAGGAGCCTGCCTCTGATGGTGGGCTGCATTTACAATTCCAAATGATCAGGGCAGGAAGAGAAGTCTGTCCAGCCATTTGCACTGTGTTGCATAATACCTCTAATGCTTCTGAATTGTTAGGATTGATAACCCTTGTAATTTTGAAACTTGACACTAATGCAAATATGCATCTAGTATTTAAAGAAAAAAAAAGCCTGATGGATGGTATAGGATGTCTTATTTAAATGTTCTGTCAGATAACAGATCCTGAATCAAAGAGAAATCACCCCTAGGACAATTTTCTAAACTACCTATGGATTAAATACTCTGTGAAATGGAGATTTTCCAGGACTAGGGCCTTAATGATTCTATAGTCCAATATTTTCTGACTAATGTCTGAAAGGTATTTTGATCACCTCCTGAAAAAAATCTCATTGACAACAACAATCTCATCATTACATCAATGTATATTTGTTTTGGGCTTTCTCTTTTTCTAGCAGGGAAGCCTAAATAATAGTGCTGCCCTACCTTACTTTAAAAACCCTGTATGTCTTCTGTGACAGCCAATGAGATTATAGACTTACAGAGCAGTAGATGTTGGCAGAATAATTGAAAGCCTGGTTAGGTTGATTTGTATTATGTTGTAAGATTGCAGAAGATTAAAGATATCTCCCATTCCCAGTGATATACCTGAGTTAAGATTTAAAGGTTAGCCAAAGAAATCACATTTTTTTTACCCGACAGGATGCTTGATCCAAGTAACAAAAGCATCACCTCCCTTTTTATCTGCATTTTCAGCACTATGTCAATCACAGGAGTGAAGTGCACTGGTTGTAAAATAAGCCATTATTGTATTGTGATTCTCCTGTAATCTGTTCTAGCATGGCCTTGATAATGCCACCCTATTAAAATCCTTCCTCCAGTTCCTAATAGTGCTGTGTGCATCAAATTCTATTTCTTTTACATTCAAACCCCTAACTCTGTACATTTGACCTTGCATGAGATCCTCCACTGCTGAAAGTTTCCACAACTCCACTGAAATGAAAATACAAAGAATAAATAGGTATAGGTATATATATAAAAAAAAAATCTGGCATCCCATCAAAAAACAACACTTAATTTTATTTCTCAGTTACATTCAGCAAGCAAATTTCACAGTAATGCTAAGAGTAGTTTCCTTGCTCTGCTCTTTGATTGACTTGCATGTAACTTTTCATGAGGATTCTCTCTGTAATAAATGATCTAGCATTTTAACCACAGGGTTGTTTTTTTATTTGATGCTTTTCACAGCAATTTTTATCACAGGTATTGACTGAATCTCTGGAATGCTCTTTCTGAAGTCAGTTGTAAAGTTGATAAAGTTGTGAGTACCACGAGCACTGATGGCAGACAGGACTGGCAGTTTGTCAGTGGTGTTCACTCCTCAACCAGTGGAGCTGTGTCTGAGAGAGACTCAAGGCAGAGTTTGATAGCACATAATAACAGATGTGTAATCCAGAAATGAAATATTGTGAGCTGTGTGAATAACCATATAATGAGAAAGAGAGGGGTTCTGTGTCATTATCTCCACATTTGGTTATATAAATACTACACAAATGCAGAAATATGATTAAATCCTCTGGGCTTCCTGCCAGTCTATTTGCTATTTCACTTTATGTGGCCTTGTATACCTTATTGCTCTGCCAGAACTCCCACTGCCATGTGTGTCACTGATACATGCTTGTGAAGGCAAGGAATATGCTATCAGGTAGCATAATTATGGTGATTACTCCGTGGGTTTTTAGTATTACATTTTTAGTGCTCTTTCTCATAAGGTAGAACACAGTCCTATAAGATTTTTTTCACCCTTCATCACCTGAGCTTAGAAGCTCTTTAGGAAAGCTGTGTGGATTTGAACCATGGAACATAAAAACGGAGGTGAGCCTCTGTATTTTGGGTGGTTGTCTATAATTTAGCATTTTTGATCAATTTGTAAGAGTCAAAAAATCTAAATGAATAGAACAGCAAAATTTTAAACATACATGATGTACCACTAATGATATAAGATAGAAAAGACAGAAATGTATAGAAATGTATATGTTTCTCTATACTTTTTCACTCTTTCTGGAGGAAAGTATTAGGAACTCTCAGGAACTGAATATTTGTAAAGATACAACTTTGACACTTTCATCCATAACAGAAGCAGTCACTTCCTTTCTTCCAAAATCTGCAGACCATGACAAAGCTGGAAAGTTGCTGAGAAATACCTTGGGAGTGTAAAAGACAAGCTGTAGGAAGCTGTTTCCACTTTATATTCCACACTGAAATAAAAAGAATAACAGTCCTTTAAAGGACATCAGATACAGTTTATTAGGCATACCTTCAGTAATTTGGTTTTGTTTGGAAGCGCATTCAAAATAATAAAACATAAACAATACAGCATCTAATTGCATGAGGATTTGACTTGGTTCCTCAAAAATTGTTTTGAGTGATTTACAAAGACTTAGATTTTCATTCAGATCTGCACTTGGTGTGTTGAAAGACTACTACTGATTTCTTTAGGGTTTGTAAGGAGTAACTATGAATAGACAGTGCTTTAGTCACCAATCGCCACTTTATACAGGTGCCAGTATAAAGTCACTGTCCTTTATACCAGGACAGGGGTGAAGGGAATCTCTAGAGAGCTGTTGATGATCTTCAGTGTGAAATCATTCTTCTATCAGCCTGGAGGACCTTGGTTAACAAAAGTTCCCTTTCAGGTGTCAAAAAAGCTTCATAGAATTTATTTTGCATCATTCTTGACAATAAGTTCATTTTACTGCAAAATGATGCTGTATGAGGTATAATTTCTGATAAATAATTTAGCTGACCACATTCCACCTGAGCTCAGATATAATGGCAGCTTCTGAGCCTACCTAGCCAGAATTCACACCAAAATAAATAAATGAATGAATGAATGAATAAACACCGCAAGTTTTCTTTATAGTAATGTATAGAAAGTCTAACTTAACATTACTTGCATGTGTTTCACACCCTGTTAAAGCAATTTCTTATCTGTGCTGTGAGTCAAATAGTTGATATAAAGCTGACACTGGGAAAATAATCTGGGAGAAGTGTGACAATTAGAAATCCTTGATGGCATGTTGGATGTACAGAGGCTTGTAAATGGTGGGCAAGCTGCATTCTATAGCCCTGCATTATGAATAGCCCAATTGTGAGTAATCCAAATTTCAAAGCACAGGCTGGCCTGAGGAGGTGTATACAAGTGATTAGAATTTCAAAGACCCCAGAATAAACACCAGCTCTTTGATGGGATAATTTATGCATGGAATGGCAGGAAGAGCTGTCTGAGTTGTTCTTGGAAAGTTCACACGGAGCAGCATTACGGTCTTGAAAATAAATTTTGATATTAGATTACTGGAATGTGAGCACAGTATTGGAGTTCACTGAATTAAGGCATTGACAAAGGTTCCCCTATGAAATATCAGTTGGAAACTGTCAATACTTTAAGAATTGAGCAAAAAGAAGAAGACAAATAGTACCAAAGAAAAGAAAACATCATTAGTTCAGTAAAATTTATTATTTTATTCCTTGTATTCCTCAAGGGGTATTATCATGCCCCTTGAGGAATACATTTTTTTGAGCAATACCAAAACATTAACTGTAAAAATTAATTTGTTTTTCTATTTGAGTAGGGAGGAGAAAAGGTTGGGGCACTCTGTTCACCAGTCTGCTTTTGGGATATCAGCTGGTTTTCATTCATTGTCTGTCTGAATGTAAAGTTACACTTTCCGATCTGAGGATACAAAAGAGTACACTTGGAACTACAAAGCTCTGTCTAACCCATTTTCTGCTGTTTGGTGTCTGTCTGGTCTCACACATGTTTTTATGATGTTGAACATCATATTGGAAAAGAAGTTTTCAGGAATCAAATTGTTGTAGAACATGTTGAACTTCAATGACTTTGACCTCAAATTTCCAGTCAGTTTAGAACTATATTGTGTAACCAAGAGGTGAATGAGTTTTAGACGGGCTGTAGTGTTTTTTACAGGCTTTGAAATCAAATTTCATGCTTCATCTCCCAAGAATATCAGTGATTGATACAGGTTTGAGAGGTGAATACACTGAGTGATGTTCACATCTTCCTTTTAAACTTTGGGGAGGAGGTTTTGTCAATGGTGATTCTATAAAAATCATGATTTACTGTGTCTTTCCAGGGCTAAGACAAAAAGCTGCTCATTTTTTCTAGAAACACATGTACAAAACCAGTTTAAAATAAGAATAATAGAATTTATGTTATTGATATATCTTCATTTACTGAGCATAATTTATGCAAATAATCTATCAAGCCTAGCCAGTGATCAAAGCACAAAGTACTTGATTTTCTGTTATTTGTCACTTTAACAAAATTTTCTGAACTTTAAAATCTCTTATCACTATTCTGAACTTAAGGTTTCAACACAGAAGAAAAGAGAAAGGTGTTTTCTTTGGAGGAAGCTTGAGTTATCACCAGCATAACGAAAGATTATAATTTTAGAAGGCAGACTAAAAAAAAATTATTGATATACTTGCCTAATGGTAATAATATTTTCTTATGTTTCTCATGACCAAAATTTGCCAGAATCTAAAAAGGAGAGCATCCATAACAAACAAAATCTTTTCAGCTGTGGAGCTCACTGCTGCAGGATATTATCCAACTGAACAAGTTAATACACACACACATATATTAAACCCTAAATAATCAGAGCAAGTAAAAGATTTTTTAAAAATTTTGTCTGTTGCGTTAACCTTCATAATTCAAGATTTGTGAGCATGTCAGCCAATACTTTTTTTGTGTACAATACTTTCTCTTTTCCTTTATGTTTTAAGAACAAAATAATTCCCAAATAATGGGATTATGGCCAAGACTACTGATCTGATGCAAAAAAACATCTGTGTTCCTACATCAGCAGTAGGAATTTCCCTTACAGGAAAGATCAAACCTTTGAAGGCAAATTTACCATGGATATTAATCACTGAACCTGAGATATGCTTGCTTACTTAGATAATTTGACCTTCAAATTTTGTGTTTAGATTACTTTGCTTTCAGGTCAGTGTGTAGGAGTATTAAATGCATAAAGCTGGAGATGACTAAGGCAGGTATCTTTGGGTTTTTAATTAATCAACGTTTCAGTCTAAGCATTATGCACAGATAACACAAATGTCAGAGGAATCCCAGGACACTCTTCTCCTCACAAAGCAAGCCCTGTGTCTTTGATGGAGATGAGCCAACACGTGTTTTTGTCCTAATGAAATTCTTTTTGTCAGCTCACTAACTGATGAATAATTTAGACCTTGAAGAATACAAGTCAAATGATTTGGGTGAACTGATTCAAAAAAGAGGAAGCACAACCACCCCTTCAAAGACTGATCCTAAACAAGTGTGAGTGCAGGGGTGGCCATTTCAAAGACAGAGGTTGACATGTTTTTAAACAAAAGGTCAGTGGGTTTTGAATGAAGGCAGGAATCATGCTGCATGTGGATTTTGAAACATCAGCTGGCGGGTTTTAAGTTTTCAGACATGTTATTTCTATCCTCCCTTGCATCCTGTCCTCTTGCAGAATGCCAGTTACTAGAAGGCTGTTCAGTGAGAGGACAGATGATTTTGTTTCATCAGCTTGAATTTGCACACTGAGAGTTTTTCTTCTTTCATAAGAGCCTCTGATTCTATCTGTTCCATTTATCTGTTCCTCCAGAGGCAGAATTCATCAACTCTGTAGCATAAGCATATGTGCCTTATATGCTATCCTGACACAACCTTTGCATGTAGCTTTCTAAATTATAATGGGGCCTTAAGAAAAAGAGATGGGTATATGCACAAGGTTTTTCCCATGTCAAAAGAGTTCAGAACAAAGCTCATAATCTACTCAGTTCCTATTGAATGCTGTTTGGAGCAAATAAGTATTTCTGCTGTTCTGAAAATAAATCAATTTAAGGGACTTAAATGCATATACACAGATATGCAAATAAAATCTACAAGACTGAGTAGGAATGAAAGAATTTCCCCTGAAAATGTTATGAACAAGTTGAGAAGGAGAGACTAAAACAATCACCTCCAAAACAAGGCATCTGAACAGACAGCCTAGAGCAGGGATGTGAAGCTTTGGATTAGTAGCTGGATATTTTCAGTTATTGCTGATGGATCTTCACTTTTACAGTGACAGTAAGAGAAGAGAATAGCACTTTTGGGACTGGTACCTAAATGTTCAAAGGTTCATTTAAGCATCTAGATGTCTCATTAATAGACTCCTGTTGCATACATTATAATTCCCTCACCAAGTAGAATATTCCTCTGAGGCGTCCTGTGCGGCTGCTCTTTGTGTGAAGGTCTACCTCACTATAAATGGTTCATCAAGCAAATGACTGCCTTGAAACTCTTGAGAGATTTAATAGGAATGGGAGAATAAAGGCCACGTTCAATGACTATTGAAAGTCACAGACCAAAAGTACTGTGAGGTGAGGGGGAAGGATGAAGGTGTTCTTTCCCTGTTAAATATGTTGGAAAACTTGGATCTGTGGCACTTTCCACGGCGAGGTCTGAAAGTGAGCTATAAAGTCATCTTAAAAATGGAAGTGGCAGGGCCATTTCCTTTTGGAAATGTGCCATTAACAGCTTGGTTTGTTGTTTCTTTGGTTTGTTTTTTTTTTCTCTTCCTTTTTGTATTAGGACAACAAATCATTCATAAGTTGCTGTTATGGAAATACTTTCTAAATGGAAAGTATTTCTATATGGAATTAGTACAATTGCATGTTAAAACCAGGTCTTTAATCACCCACCTTTTAAAATCAAGTCCTGAAACTTATATGCATTAGGAATCATGTACTAAAGAGGAAATCCTGGGTATTGCAAACACTCCTGTCTTTGCTGTTACAGCATATCTTTAGAGAAAGAAATGTGACCCTGGTAAAGGTCATGTAATGACTGATTTTCACTCTGGTTCAAGGCAAATTACTCACAGGTCAAAATCTGGAATGATGTAAGACATTACTGTAGAAAACAGTGAGTAAGGCTTTGTTTTTATCTGGAAGTAGGCAAGAAAATGTAAAAGGTTTTGGTTTATTAAAACCAACATCCTTTCTTGCTCTTCTGAGTGAGGTAGGGTAAATAGTTACAGAAACATAAAAGCATTGAATACTTTTCTGTAACCAAAATGGTATTCAATAGAAAAGGAGTATAATTATCAGCTTATAATTTAACAGAAGAAAGGAATTGTCCTACTTGTGGCGTCCAGTAGAATTTCATTTAATGGATCCCAGAGACTGTTTTACACATCTTGCAGCCAACAAGTAAGAAGGATAACCATCTATCTAATTTACAAGGTCAGATTGTGGACACATTAATCTTATTTCATAATCTTTAATAGACTGTTCCCAATTTAATTTGACTTTTATATCCTCATACCTGCAGATGCTTTTGCTCAAATGTCATCGTTGTCCCCCTACACCATTTGTATGTATTGCCAAATGCTAAATTAAAACCACAGCTTTTAAAATATTCTCTTCTCATCCTACCATTGCATTCAATGTTAACACTCATTTTAAAAGACAATAAAACATAAAACTGCAAGGTTCAGCTACAATTTTATACTTAACACCACAATATAATTGAGTTTTAGAATGTTGTGCAAAGTGTAATGACTGAAGAGGCCTATTGTATAGCAGCTAATCATGTTGATGTGATAAATCTGTTTCTCCTTGCATTCAATAAACTTTTTGATTCCTTGATATTGCAGTAAAGAAAGCAATTAACAGCTTATTATTTTAATAGGCCACAATTAAATCTGTGTCAAATTAATACTGTAAGCAACTGTCTTGATACATTGGATTTTTTATAAGAAAAGACGATAAACATTTGTTTTTCAGATAATTATCATTGTAATACTGAACTATAGCAAATGGATGCACTAACCCTTTGTACCAAACTAGATCCATGAACAGTAAAAGTGGATAACGCCTTAAAAAAATATTTTCTCTCATCAAGCTTCACTATAAACAGATGTTAGGATGACCTTCTCTCAAGGTAGAAAAGTACATGATGCCTAATGGCACTCCTGAGCATTGAGAACAACTGGTGTCAGTGTTGTCTTAATGGTGATGTCTCTTTTCTAGTCTGTTCCAGTGAGGTGTTGCAAAATCTGAGAAACTTTGCCACAGGATGTAGGTGGTGTGAAGTGCTCACCTACCTCAAGGGTAGAGTTAAGAATCTCTGTAGGTGCATAATGGAGGTGAGCTAGATCAAATTCTGGCTGGAGTGAAATTTCCTGATAGCCTTGATTATCAATCCTCATGACAGAAAAGGTTCAAAGGGAGAATAATAATTTACATTTTTTGTAAGATCAGGGTGGATCCATACTTGTCCTACTCCCATGCCTGTTATTAAAACATCAAAGTCAGGAATCAATACTTTCAGCCCAAGCCCTAAGGATATGCAGAATACTGATCTTTCCCTCCCTGTGATGGTAAGGACACCTTGCACACTGCACATCCTCTGCTTGTCATACTAGCGCTGTTAGATATTGATTTGCAGTCTAGTCCTGGTGTCCACACAGGACCCTGCCTTACCTCAAAGCAGTCTTAAAGAAATGGTTCAGCATTTGCAGCTCCAAAGAATGTACTTTATTTTATGGCTGGGCTGTGGGAGGACATCAGTTTCAGAATTTGACACAAAGTTTAGCTGAAAGTGTCTCAAAATTTGTACAAGGGCTGTTGACATTTACTTAATAAGCTGTTTGGCATGTTCAAAAAGGAGAAACAAAATAATGACCAATAAATTATTTTATTCAGTTTAATAAATCCTTGGATTTATTTTCCTATTTAGAAAGACATTTTTAACATTAGAACCAATAATTTTTCCAGAGAGTACTCTAAGAAAAGTAGGATTTGACTATGTTCAGACAAATAAAAATATAAATCTTGCTCTTCGCACCAAGTAGTGTGAACTCTTCTATATGGCATTGCAATATCTCTCTCTTCACACAATATTATATACTTTCAATTACTTTGAGCAGTTTTCTAAGACAAAGGAATTGCTTTTTACTGTTTTCCACAGGAAAATATAAAATGGCATAAACTGAGCAATATTTCTTGTTTTTTTCAAAGTGTTAACTATGAAAAGCCCATTGAAGTACAAATTAAAATCAGTTAGTGGTTCTTCAAGGGTACAGTAAGCTAAACACCTCACTTTAAATAATTATGGAATTGCTCAAACTAAGCCAGTTTCAGCACCAGAAATTCCAACCAACAACTTTTTCCTAACCTTTTTATTCCCCTTTCAGTAGGTTTTTTGCCTCTCATCTCAAAAAAGTGTCATCTGCTCTTGTTCTGTGGGCTCACAGACATGCTCTGAATTTTGCCTGGCCATTATTTCTCTCTCTCTAAGGATAATACAGCTAATAAGGCACTGAATTAAAGTTGTGGATTCACAACACATTTGGGAAGAAAATCTGGGTTAAAACAATAATTAAGTCTGATCCACCTATTTTTTTTTTCATTGTAGATAATCACTTAATAAGTTATTCTGCCACCACTGCAGGTATGCACAATGTGATGCACACAAATCACTTTTTTTTCCTTTATGTAGAGATGTTTCTACATAGGTCCAGTGAAATGGAAGGTTGAGAGGGCATAAGAGTATTTGATAAATAAAATACACATTTGAGCAACTGCTGTAGTGGAAAGGATTTGTAATTCAGAAGATGGTATTTCAGGCTTTAAGCAGGATAAAGAATAACATAAGAAGGAATATATTTTATCGCTTTGAGAATCACCACAGAAGATCAAATACGAAAATAATTGGCCTTCCAGAGTGTGTTGAAAGGCCTGACTTTATAAAATGCATTCACTCTTTTCTTAAAGATCTGTCTGCAAGACACAATTCTTATTTTTCTGGTTACAAAGAAAGCTCACCAACCCTGGAAATGGTAAGAATGTGAGATGCCTTCATGAGAAATGCTTTAGTTATGAGATGGAGTATATGGATTAAAAGCAGCATATCAGTGAAGGGAAATTCTGTAAGGAAAAATAGGGAGACAAGCCTGAAAATCATCTGTTGAAATATCTAGAGAGTAAAGAAATTTCAGGTCCATAAAAGCTGAGTGCTCTGATATATCTGGTAACTCTTGCCTACATTGCAAATGGACTATGAAGGTCTGGGGCTTTTTTCATTTACCATAAATACAAAGGAACTGAAGGCTAACTAAGGAACTCTTACTCAAGACTGATTTTATCCCCCTTTTAAACTCTGTGCAAAGACTGTGAATATGAAAACCATGATCCCCTCAGGGAGTTCACTCTAGAGTTTCTTTATACCTATTTTTCAGAACAGATAATACAATATTCTCTTGCATTAAGACAATATTACCTTTCTCTCTAACTTTATCTAACCTTTATATAGATCAATGGCCACTGAACTGTTTGACAAGTGTCCTTCTAGGAAACAAAGGTAGTAGGTTTTTGGTATTGCAAAGGTCATGAGAGGAGGAGTCTTGAGTTTTTGAATTAATGAGAAATAAACTCCATTCTTATATTGCACAGCAGGTAGTGCTGGGAGTCCATGTAACAAATAGCACAGCCAGAATTCTCATAAGTGAGTATGAAATTTTGCATGAACATAATGTCCTCATTAGCATTTGGACCATCTAGCATACAGATGCTAATCCTAAAATATCTTTCACAGTGTTTGCCTCATTTGTGAGTTCTGGTAAACAGTAAATCCAGTGAATTCATTGTGTTTATACAGTAGAGGGTTTTAGATTCAGTGTATCCAATTACCAAAGAGAATGCAGTTGGGAAAACATTTTATCAAGAAAATAAAAGGCTATCTATTATGTTATTTCATGTCTTGCCACCATCTGTAATATCACAGGATTCCATGCAAAGACACCCTTCTCCAATCACATTAGTATTTTGGCTTATCCATGTCTCAGTGCTCAGAAAGCCAAGAACCAAGAATGTCTCTGATGAAGCTGCCTTATGTCTAATTAATTGTGGATAAAAAATGAGTTTCTAATATTGACACTTTTACACAAACTTGAGGAAAATTAGCAAGAGTGTTCAGATTATCTCAACAGAAAAAAAAGGAATACATGGAACAAGATGCTCACTTAGCCAGCAAGTAGCCAAACTGGAAGCCTGTGCGATAAATGACATTTTGAAATACATCCAGAAAGAAAAAATGGAAGAGGATTGTGTGGGTAACGCATATATCACAGATATATGATCTTTGCAGAAGATACAATTTCGAAAACATATGTCTACATTGCTTTTTTAGCTGAAAAACGTCACTTTTTTTTTCCTAAGGGTTGAATTTTAGGTAGCAGGATGAAGCAAACTGGGAGAGATTTTTAGTCAGATCTAATAATGCTGTTGTAATAAGACTGTTCTCCAACAACAACAATTATCATCATCTATCTCAAACAAAAGGAAAATTATTTTTGCTATAATTGTCACTTAGAATAAAAGAGCAGAGGCCAAATATGGAAGCAGACATACACAGGAATTGAAGACTCCTCCTCTAGTTGTTTGTACTAGAACATTTCCAGTGTTTCTTCTTTTAGGTAAAAGTTTTACAGCTAATTTACAGCTAATTACAAAGGTATGAGAAATATTGTGTTCTTAAGGAAGCTTTGTGTGATGTCTCTTAGGGAGTACTCTTGTACCTGGGAGACTCAGAGCTTATCAGAGGATGTTCTACCCATTGAAATAAAAAATTAGCTGTATTTTTAATAAAGATTAAGCAGCTCCAACCAGTGAATGAGAGCAGCATGATTTTACAGCCATGCTCAGCTATGTGACTGGATAGAGACAGCATCTCTCCCCCAACTCTGTAACTCTCTTTCCATAAGGTCTGGAAGCAGGAGAGAGCAGGGGATGGTAAACAGGGAGTTCCCACCTCCACAGTCTGGGTAGGGAGAGAAAGAGAACTCAGTATCTGGATCTCCTTGGGAATTTATGTCCTTTTCATAAATCCACCACTGAATGTTGCTCTAAATATCTACCTAGGAAAAGGAGCAAGTATTTATTGCTGGTATGCAATCTGGTTTTATTCAAGCATGAGAACCTGGATTCTACTTTTTGGTGAATTAGGGATATTTCAGACAAAGGAAAAACTCCAAAACTCTCTCTCTCTTTTTTTTTAAAGCTTGTCATAGATAATTCTCAATCTTTTTCATCTGTACTTTAGACCCAAGACAAAACTTTGGTAGTGCTTAAAAAATGAAATTGTAACTGTCAGAAGACTCATTATCTCAATGCAGATTTTGCATCAGATGTTTACTATTTCTATGGGCCAAACAAATTAAATATAACTGGGAAGTCTGTATGATATCTCTACCTTGCAATTTCTGGAAGATAGATGAACAGGTTTATTTGGGTTTTAGCAAAAAAAGGACAGAAGGTCATGTCAGTTGTAAAGATAATTTATGATGTAGGCTTTTCTTGCATAATAATAATGTAATCAAGTGATTGCTGCAAAAAAAAAAAAGACAGCTTTCAACTTTATTGTCTATGAGATTAAAAAATATTTATCTTTTTCTCATTTATAGGTTCATTTTATTTTATCTAGAATGCAATGACTTTCAAACTACAGTGCCTTTCTGTGGTACTTTTATGAAACTGGAATGCTGCATTGTTCTTTGTTGTGACAGGTAATATTTCAAGTAATAAATTATTTTTCTATTTCAGCCTAGGTGCCATTCTCTCATGTGATCTCATATAATGAATAATCTAGTAAGAGAGTATTTAAAGTATTTCTTATCTTGAAACTGATAGTCAGAAAAGAAATTTCTTATTTGGATTCTCCCCCGTTGATAATTCTGTAGAATACTTCCATTCTGTAGCAACTGTTATTCCACTTTGATTATTTTGAAAGTATACAAATAATTTCTGCTTGAATTGAATTAAGCAGGTTGCAAATGCAAAGTTTCAGTTTATATTTCACTCACTTATTTATATTCACAAAGTAATCTTCTACTCCTTGCATAATTCTGCACAGTCTGTGAGTAAGATAACAATCCACATCAGGAAGTTTATTGGATTGTAGTTTAAGTGTATCAAAGATATTATTTAAATTTGAAATTTTATAAAAAGTTTTCTCTTACACTATTTTAATACTACATTATAATTTCTAAGCATAAATACATATATTTTTTCTTTCTTTTTTTTTTTCCTTGTAAAACCGTTTGCAGTCTTTAGTTGGGGTAAAGCTAACTATTTCTGCAGTAACTGGTGTGGGGCTATGGTTTGGATTTGTGCTGGAAACAGTATGGATAATACACAGATGTTTTTATTGTTCCTGAGCAGCACTAACACAGAGCCAAGGCCTTTCCTGCTCCTCACCCACCCCACCAGGCAGAGGCTCCACAAGGAGCTGGGAGGGGGCACAGCCAGGACAGCTGACCCCAGCTGACCCAGGGCATATCCCATAATATGGCACCAGCTCAGCATGGAAATCTGGGGAGGAGGAGGAAGGGGGGACATTTGGAGTGATGGTGTTTGCCTTCCCAAGTCACTGTTAGAGGTGATGGAGCCCTGCTGCCCTGGGGATGGCTGAGCCCCTGCCTGCCATGGGACGTGGGCAATGAGTCCCTTGGTTTGCCTCACCTGTTAAACTTCCTTTATCCCAACCCATGAGTTTTCTCACTTTTCCCCCAACGCAGAGGAGTTAGCAAGTGGCTGTGTGGGGCTGAGGTGCCAGCTGGGGTTAAACCACCACAGATTCACAGTCATTTCCAAATACTAATGTTTTGTCATTTATGAGGCAATATTTTTTGATGCATTCTGGTTTTTTCAGGCATTTTAAGGCATCTACTCTTCCG
>NW_005054314.1:6017921-6050564 GCF_000277835.1 Geospiza fortis
AAAAATTTATGGAGGGATATTTTTCTTTATCATAGTACAAGTTCAAGAAATAGTAAACCCTCAGTGGAGAAAGACCTTGGAACAGCTCAGGGAGACCACTGCCAGGTGAAAAATTGGGAGGAAAGGAGGGAAAGACAGGTGGGCAGACCTGATAACATGTGGAAGGGTCACCAGAGGGGGAAGGGAGGAAGAGATACTGTTTCACTACACAGATAACATATCTAGGAGATCAAACCTCTAAGACAGCTCCTTTATTATCAAAACCAGGCTTATAATTATAAAAAAAAATGTAAAAGGGGAAAGTGTTGAAAGAAAAAGACCCATTACAGCTCATTAGAAAATGTTGTCTGGGCATTCCAGTCTTTTTAGTGCCTTTATTGAACATAACGTTTCCTGAATTATAAAAATCTGAATAATTATCTAAAAAGCACTAATGCATTCATGTGGAAGTCTTGAATTTGAAAGATGAAAATGAGGCTCAGGAAAATCTGTTTCTAAAACTTTACTCATGCATGTACACTACTTCAGTGAAGGAATTCCATCAGGCTTTACACACTGTCAGGTGTGGAGGAATAACCTCAGTCCTTCACATATAAACTCCTTACAACAGATTTTTAAATGAAGAGCATTCTGTCATGAAAGCAAGGAAGGGTTTGGAGAACATTAAAAATGGTTCTGCAGTGTCTACACGATTGCTGAGACAGGTCCAAAACCATCTCCTATCCCACCTATCAGCACAAGGCAGGATGGGAGAGATTGTGGTGTTTATTGTGGCATTTTTGAGCAGTATTTGCCACATTTCTGGGATAGAAAGTCCATGGCTATGATTCCTTTGTGTGTTCATGTTCACAGAGGAAATGAATCCCTAAGAACTGTAAGAGCCAGGAAATCAGTTTGTGGCTCTGAAGGCCGAGTTTCTGTGGTAGAGGGGAGCACTGGGGACAGGATTCCTCTTTTCTTCCCACTGGCAGGGAAGCTGAAGCACGAGCATGGTTAGCTGAGATGGACCAGCACCAGGGCCAGAGAGAAAAATCAGAGCACTGACCTTGCTAAATAAGCCATAGGAGGGCTGGAATAAGGAGCCACAATTCAGGAGGTGACTAATGTGTTTTTCCTCTGAATGTGGCAGAATTGACTGTTCTGCCCTCTTGCTGTTTTGGTCTCTTTAAAAATTAACAACTATGAATAGAAATAGATGAAATACTGTAGCAAGGAGTATTCTGGTTTTAAACTGGCAGATTCATGACTACGTTTATTTCTCAGAAGCTGAGGAAATACTGCTGATTCCCTTAAGACATAAAGTTCTTTAAGTTATATTTATGGGCCAAAAGGGGGCTTTTATTTATATTTAGTTTCCCAAATAATGTTTACTGTGTGTGGGGGTGTCAAAATAAATTTTGTGAAAAATCAAGGCCATGGGGGTCAGTACCTGGTTTTATTTGATCACTGAATGATAGATGACCTGGCAAAAATGGAGTAGAAGGGTCTAGAGGAGCTCATGGACACATAAAAATGCTGTGCAAATAATACATTCTAGAGATTTGGTGTAATATCAGGACCATGTTTTCTGCCATCTCTACAACTGGTACAGTGGTCAAGGCCTGAGAAATATTTTGGCCATGGAAACAGTGATAGGAAACAGAAAGCCTTGTCAGATCAGAGATGATGCCTCCTCTCTGTCATTCCAGAAACGTTCTGGAAAAAGGGACAGCAGCTGTAGAATTTCACAGCTTCTTAGAGGAGTGGCACTCAAGAATACAAAAAACCACCTAAAGATCAGATGAACACATTGGCGCAGTTCTTCTGCTTTGCCAGATGTTTCTCACCTTTGCAGTTTAAGAGACTTTAAATGCTTTATGAAGATCCTGGAGGTCTTTCATTACATTCTTTTGTATAGTAATAATCAATAACTTAGATCCAAATTGGATCCTGAGAAAGCTATTTTACTTCTCTTATGTCCTTTAAAGGCTGTGAGGAGAAAGTTATCTAAATCTTTACTGTTTTATGCACTATCTTTCAGGGTTTTCTTGTCAAAACACACTGCTTTTAAGTGTTTGTTTCCCCACAAAGGACATTATTCTTTTTACTATGATATGAACATAGTGAAAATACCCATGCCATTTGATAGAATTCCTAGCATACAACACACAAATCAGAGTTCCATTGGAGAATGAAGACAGGAGTGTTTGTTTTCTTTTTATGTTTGCATATAAAGGTTTTATTGACAGAGTTTGATTTTTTTTCTTTAATTCAAATGTTTGTATTCAGCAGCTTGCTTTCTGGGCCTCTGCAATGATGCAATGTGAATTGTAATGAAGGAATTGCTAAACTGAATAAATCTTTGGGTCACAAGTACAAAAGTAATGACCTTTTGAGGTCACTACATCCACTGCTTGAGTTGGGGAATAAGAGTTAATATGAGTGAGAAAGCAAATATTCCTGTCCTTTGAGCCCTCACCTTGGGCTCCTCAGCCAACCAGGCTGGTAGAGACCCAGACCATGATTGTGGCATTACTTAAATCTGACCTGAATTCAGTCCTGTCTTCCAATTGCCATGGCTACAGCATCTCCCTGGCTCTGCTGTGCTCACAGCAGCACTGGTGCAGCCGATGGCTGAGCTGCCCCAGGCCTCTCATGGAGCAGGAACAGGAGGCTGCTCTGCATGTCTGGATGGATGCTCCTCTCCAGCAGCATCCTGGGCTAATGCCAGATTAAAGTGGATATGTAACCATGGCTTCACGTTCTTGGGGCCAAGAATCTGTAAGTCAATTACCAAATAAGCCATTTCACAGTTAATTTTACTGTGTTCATTTGCAAACAGAGGAAAAATCTTCAGCCAAGGGGAATTTCCTGTTTTAGTCAGCTTTCCATGCAGCTGTACTCTTGGATGAATCTCTGTAGTAAGTAGATTGAAATACCAAAACCAGCTATAGTGACCATGGTAAAGCTGTGAAAACTGCTATTTACTGTTGGAATATATATTTTTTTCCAGATATTTGCAAATATTACTTAAATTCAGTTGGTGGGCAAGAGGATAAAAAAAAATTTTGCTAGCTCAGTTGTTAAACTCCAGTTCTTCTGTTTGTCCTGGAAAGCTATTTAAATTATTCATAGCTTGATATATCTGGAAATCAGAAGGGACCCTTATAATCTCATAGTTTGACCCTCTGCATAGCACAGGCCAGCAGTTCCAATATTGACCCTATAACTCATACAGTGTAGGGAGATATTCTGATTTCATTTGCTCTTGTATTCTCAGTATTTGAAGGGCATGTCTAAAGTCAAACTGTGCTGGATAAATGATTTCCTTCCTCATCCTTTTGAACTGCTGGCACTACATATCTGCAACTTTATTAACTGTGTTTGGTTTTCATTTGTTGTTATTGTCATACACCTTATCTTTGAATGGTAAGGACAGATGCACATGATTTTTGGTTTCTTGTTTCCATCAGATTTGAAGATTGATGTCTACATTACACATTTGTAGGTCTGACCCTACTTATTTCATCTCTCAGAAACATAGAGTTGCTAAATTATTTCTTAGTGTTTAGCCTAGAAAAAAGTATGTTCATGCTCAGTCTTACCTCTGACTTTGAGTGCCAGGTTGATACCACAGAATTCTGCTCCAAGAGTGACTCAAAGGAAGAAACTACAGTCTCAGCTATTATCTCGGGAGTCAATAACTTCCCTGTAACTTAATTTCCTCAGTGGTTACAAAGAAACACAGACTTTTAGATAATGTAGTTGTATCTGAGTGTCTTGGTTTGCAAGGGCTGTGGGAAACAGATGTTGCTTTTATCAGTGATTTAAATCTATTAAATCTGATTTTTAGGAAAAAAATAAAGCTGTTTTTTATGGAACTAAAGTCATTGACATAGATGTGGCTTGGTCTTTTTTTAATGAAAAATCATAATTTGTGTTGTTAGCACTTCTTGGTGTATATATGAGCTAGAAATGGGGCAGGGATTTAGTGGGAGAACAGAAACCACAATTTTAGTTATGTAGATCATGTCATAGACTGGAAGGCATTCAGTGGCATTGAAACTGACATAGAAATTCAATGTCTTATCCTCAAACCAGGTTGTAATTCACTGGAAACAAAAATCCAGAGTTCAGGTGTTGCCATCAGCCGGGCACGGGGCACTGCACCGGCAGAGCAGCCCGTCAGTAATTGTGGGAGTGCTGCCTGGCACAGGCCTGTCAGAGCACTGCAGTGCAGGAACTCCTGCATTGAGCCTGAAAGGAGATGTGAGGACACAGCACACTGACAAGATGGAATAAATCCATGCCTGAAATATTTTAGAGGGGGACAGTTAAGATAAAAACTGCAACTGGAATAAATTTTCAGTATATTGTGATCTTGGGACTGTAACCTGAAGTCATGAAGAAGAATAGAAGTATATAGAACTGACTTGGTTTTCTGCTAGGTATATCTTCCTTGCAAGGATATGTGGTGATAACATTTTTGTGATTGTTTATGTTCAGATCTCATTTATTGTTCCCCTTTTATTGTTTCCCCCCTCACCCCACCACCCCTTTCAGATATATCAGATCTTTAATTACTGGGTATTTTATTTTATTTTATTTTATTTTATTTTATTTAGCTTATTTTAATTTCTGAATGTGAGTCCAGCCTCTTTGTTGCCAAAGTAGAAAATGGATTCAGTAGTGCAGAACACAAGTATTGATGCCAGTGATGAATCAGGTAATTAAAATTCCAAGTAGTACGAAACATAATTTCAACCTATTAACCTGGATTAGTGTGTGAGAGAGAATTTAAATCTCATTTACTAGAAAGGTTATAGGTAATAGAATTATTAGTGAAACTTTTGAAGGATTTTTTGTGAGGTGAAAATTGTCCAGTATTTTCTTTGGAGAACTGTAGCACAAAGTATGAAGTATTAAAGGAGCAGTGAGCACAAAGTTGGAAATCATGTGTAGAGGAAGAATTATTGTTTTGTAAACTCCTGAACAACTTTGAAGGATGGAGTGATAAATTATGTTAAAATTCAGTAATGTATCAGCAGCACATTACATGGAAAAGTCGTGGCTATTTCTTCTAGAGGTTATCAATGGTTCAGAAGATCAAAGAGCAAGTTTTGATGACAGAATGGCCACAGTTGTCAGTATGGTTTAGTTGTTGGAACACTACATACAATTCTGTCATAGGCTAAGGAAGGTGTTTCCAGGTGAAATGGGAAAGGATCAATATTGGATCTTAAAGAACCTGCTATGATCCTAATATTCAATCTTCAAAAAAGAACTTGGGAATGGGTCCAGAGAAGAGATAGAAGAGAAGGGAGGTGGAGACTGAAAGAGAAAACTCCTAGAGGACTCATCTGTTCTGCATGAGATGGTTGAACTTCAGAAGAGGGGCTGCTTGGTTTTGGGATTAGATAGATGTCCAGAAATTCCAGGGACATGTGGGATCAACATGTCTAGGTAAAATTTGTAACTCATTCGATAGAAGTCTGCTGTGTTTTGATCCATCTGTGTGAAATGAGGGGCTGCTGATTTGCACTGCTCAGCATATTTACATACACTGAGTGAAATTCTAGATAGAAATGTGATAATCTTGTATTTCCCCAAAGCAACCTCAGCTGATCTTACCAGTGGAGTTGCTTCTGGCTTTGGGGTTGTTTTTCCTCCCCCTTTCTATCAAAATGCCTACAAACCATGTGCAAGAATAAATAATACCTTGATATAACCTCCAAGAAAAAAATGTAAAAAAAAGAAACCTGATATGAATGAAAAAGGAATCTTTTCAAGAGAACCTTAGAATTTCAGGGTTACCTTTCTGTGTCATCAAAGTGGAAAAAAAAAGTCTTTCTTCTATTCTAGTTCTATTTTCTCTAACAGTAGAGCACAAAATTATAGATCTCTTTGAAAAGATATAATATCAGAGCATCTGATTTCAACAAGCTTTAAGACTTATACTCTTATTTTTTTCTGATAGAGGTTAATGCCTTTTAGCATTTCATTAGTAAATATGTCATTTTATTATGAATTACTGTGCAATCACATTTGGTCTGCTGACAATAATTATATTTTTTGTGATACTCTATGTTCACTCTATAACCCATACTTCCAGTAGCCTGTATCTCAGAAATTGGTTTGTGTGCAGATTTGTAGGTGCTTATTCACGAGGATCATTGTTCTTTAGAGCTACTATCTTACAGGAGCTCAGTTAAAAGGAAAGAGCTCTGGCTTGTATTTTAATTAATATTGTGCAAAACACTTCACCGCAAACATTTTTTATTACATGCAGAAAACAAGACATGTCTTAAGCATAATACTGCTCGAATTTACACTTCTACATAATCTGATACTTATAAACATTTAAAACAGTAATTTTAGTAAGCAAATATTAAATTTAATAGTAAATCTGAAGCAGTTTGGATATGATATTCATCTCAGTTTAATGCAATTTCCATTGGTGATTCACTTGCTAAACTTAGAAATATTTCCATTAATATGATTTTGCATAATCTGGTGATTAATAGTAGATTTTCTATTTTAATATGGGAAAATTCTTTACAGTCTAAGTTAGTGTCAGAATTTATAGAGGCTAAACTAAATGCTTTTTACAACAGTGACTTGAGTTAATGCAATAAGCCCATAGAGGCAGTGCAGCATTAGGGCACAAGATGCTCCTGAGAAGGCTTTTCATGAAAAAAATATTCTTATGACAGCATTTCATGACTAAGTTTCATGGATGTTTTTTACCTCAAACACATCTAAAATATTTGACTGTGTAATGAAGTAACACTTATAAGACATCTCTGTTCCATTCTTACTTCTCTGTAAAATGCACCACTACCTCAGGCTGCTGAAATTGAAAGAATGAAACATTAAATTTGGTACATAATCTGAAAGTTGATGAATTGACGTACTATATATAGTATAGTCTCAGGAAAACTTGGCCACTGAGTATTTTTTATTTTTCCTATTTATGTGTTTCTTCCCTATTGAAGATGACTCTTGCAGATTTCTTTAAGTGTTGTTTTTTTACATCCTGCTGAGTATATTTCTCTGCTATGGTAGATCTCATGTAGGAATCAATCATGATATATGCTGTGATAGCTCTTAATTAATTTGGTGTTGAGGGCTAAAAGTAAAATTTTACTTGTTTTGTTTTCAATTGTAATGCCAAAGTCAGCACCTTTGTATGTCCTTCCACAGCGTAATTCATGTGAAACTTGCTTGTTGAGAATTGTGCATCTTCATTTACCAAGTTATTTTTCTTGATGGTAACTGCACTGCTCCTTCTCACTGTAGCCATCCTGAAGCCTGTAATTAACGTGTTAAGTGCTGTTCCTACTGCTGCCTTCCCTCCCTAGTGAAACTGGGATAGCAACACTACCCTACAGAGCTGACACATTATTTCTCATTATGTCTCCTGTGACCTTTATTCTTTCTGCCTCTACCAGTGGACCTGTATCTGTCAGAGCAAAACAGAATCTTCTATTTTAAATGAAGCCTTGTTTTTTTGGTTAATGGAGTAAGAGGTACCAGTGGTGGTGAAAAACAATATCATTAAGCAAGTAAAACTAATGACAGAGAACATGAGGAAGTTATTTTTTAACAAGCTAATGGGTGAGTGTTTATCCCCAGTTCAGTTCCTATTTATGTCCTACTGTCCTTGACTTTGGGCATTTTGCCTAACCTGCCTTTGCTGCAGTTTCTGGTGTGTGACAAGGGCACCACACTGTACTGCCAGACCTGATGTTTCTGTCTGCTCTTCCTGGGCATGCACAAACCTTCTACCCAATTAGGTCACAACTGGAGTTAGGACTGGGAGAGCCACTGAATTCAGGCTGTTCAAATATTTACAGAAACAGCTTGACAGCTATCCCAGTACCTCAAAACAGAACAAACTCAGCTGGTTTTTGTTTGCAACTGCCTTAAGATCTTCTTCATTTTCTTCACTGCTAAGTTAGCAAGCTATCATTTGCTAACATGTGGTGAGGTCAGTGGTGTTTTTACATACACACACTCTCACACACTCTCACACACTCACACTCACTCATGCACTCCCAGCCAAGGAATGCACAGACGTTCTGTCAGAGCATTGGCACAGAGTGAAAGCAGCCTTGTACCTCACACATCTTACATCCTAAATGGCAGGAACTCTAAGCCCATAGCCTAGATGCTCTGGATCATTCCTCCAGTAACCATTTAGGAATTCTGACTCCCAGGCACCAAAATTAACAGCCAGAATTAACCCTTCCCTCCCCATGTCTTGATTTGTAATTCTGCTGAGCTTTACAGAACTATTTAAAAAAATCATATTTGGAATGTCAGTGCATTACTGGATACATAAATTAAGAAAAAATTGCCCATATTTAAATTCATTCATCAAGAAGAGACTGAATCATTCCAACTCCAGAGATCCCCAGGAAAAGATGCTTTTGGGTCAGGAATATACTGAGAATTAAATGTTTTTGATGTCATTATATACCTGCTTCTATTAGTGCCTGGTGTCTCTCTCTTTGCTTTCTGCTGTACTCCTGCTGTCCTGCCTTGGGGATACTCTTTAACATAATCTGGCAGTTCCAGTTTTCTTCCTTTCTGTGAGCAATTTCTTTTAAATCTTCAACAGTCTCAATATACTCAGTATTTTTAGTTCAAGAGGATGAGCAATTTCTAGGGCATTAGTAAATGCCTCTTTTTTCCCCCCTCTTTTTTTTATTAGTCATCTTCCAGATGCATTGAATAACTTTCAAAACAAGGCTTGTCTCCACTTAACAAAGTTAAATTCATTGAAGCACTTCCTGTTACTAGGAGAAATAGAATTACTGAAACTGAGCTAAATGCCTGACATCATTGTTTCCAGGGGTAAAATCCTTGTTGTAAATAGTTTTTACCCAGGATTTAACATTTTTTTGTCCTTCAAAAATTGCTTGTTTGCTCTAAATATCACATCTGTTGTTATCATTAATAATAATAATAATAATAATAATAATAATAACTACAATTGCAGTCCTGAAGTGCCTTTTTTTTAATAGTAAAAGTAAAAGAAAAATTCAAGGAAGGTGTTATTTCTTGCAAAAATTATTATAACAAAAATGTTGCTGACTGAATTTCCTTGTTTGGGCTCTTTATCCCACAGACTTGGCTGTTTGTAAAGCTAATATTTGTATTCTTTAAAAAAATGTGTCTTCTACCCATAACGTAGTACTATTTTTTCTCTCCTTTAGGGATCTTTTGAAAGCTTCAACAGCTTGATAATGCTTTTCCTGGACTATTTAACTACTGTCACAAAATTTTTGCTTTTACTTGGAACAATTTTTGGTAAGAAAAACTTAAATAGTAAAAGTAGAAACGTTCTCTGTTTCAAAAAACTGTATCTCAAAGGGAGAAAAATGCAATTAGACTGGTTTTGGCTCTGAAGTTAGTTGGAGGTCTCTATAGTGTGCCCCAGCATCTGGGGAGATCTGCCCTTTTAAGTAGGGCTATGTTTGGGTTTATATCTGCACTGTCTTTTCCAGCCTGTGTCATTCTGCAATTGGACTCAATGATCTCAAGTTTTTTTTTTCCAGCCTAAATAAATCTCTCAATTTATGACCTAATGAGGCTAATTAAAGTTGCTGGGTCTTGTTTTGATAAGCATGATGTATCTACGGCAAAAAGAAATAAGTGTGTTTCCCCAAAGAAAAGGAGGGAGACAGACTGAACTGCCCTTCTCTGTGTGCAGTTTCAGGAGCAGAGTGGTTGAAGGATTGATGTGCAAGTCCTTGGTTCTGCCCTGTCAGTTCAGTGCATAAACCACAAGTGCCAAAAAAGAGAGGTGCATGTGGAGATCAGACCATGGAAGTGTTGCCATTGAATGAAAATTCATCAGAGAGCTTTAGTTAGTTATCTTAGCCCATCACAATGGGGATTCTTCCACTCTTGGATAACATTGCCATAGGGAAATTATGTGGATAATGCCAAAATGCTGAGCAAGATTTTGTGGTTTAGCCCCTTTTTTAAAATCACAATTGCTTCTAAATGGAACATGTCAGTTGGACGTCTGAATGGGTGTAGTCAGAAATCCAAAGTTGTTACACAGTTAAAGGACACAAAATTACACTTGTCATCAACTTGTAAATGACATCTACTAGGAGGGCAGCACTTCTGAGTGAGAACTAAAGATCAAATCCAATCAGATCATTGGAACAGTCATTTCTGCTTGTTGGGTTAAGATAGTGGGAATTACCCTAAATCTGTCTTCATAAGGCAATTGTCCATAACCCTTGTTTAAAACTGGAGGATCCAGCTAGAGGAAGGAGTAATGGATGGCTGTCTCATCTTGTGTGTGTGCTCCCCAGTGATACAAAACTAACTGTGTCTCTGAGGTGACAGCAGAGTTACTGAAGCTATTGTAAGTATTTTCACACCAGTAAAGTTCCAAATATGTGTTGGGAACTTACACTATGCTCCTTTTGTAAAGGGCTGCATTTACAGGAGTTACAATACAGATGCACATACAAATGTTCAAATATTCTGGGTTGAATGACTGATGGTTTTGTTTGACCCCTGGTTGCTTTCTTCATTTGGCTTTCAGCCACTCAGGTTATGTTTCAAGGCTGCTTTGTCAGTGAACATTTATGCCAGACATTGTTTCAAGAATAGGAAGGTGAAATATGAAAGTGTTTCATGGGCCCTCTGTTGCCAGTGATGGATCATGTTGTGAAAAAAAAAAAAAAACAGTACAATGTCTCTTAAGAAGTTGTAGATAGCACAGGCTTGTACAGCAGAGTTTGGTGCTGGGTGAAGAATCAAACCTTACAGCTGGGGGGCTGGTGCTTCTACCTGGCACAGAGGGGTGTCCAACAGGGCCCCAGCAGCTGCAAGCAGTTTGCTAATTAGCACCTCACTACTGCATTTATCCTGCAGCAAACAGGACTCACCTGTTTGTAGCTGGCTCAGACCTCTCTCTATCGGCCTACACTGATGTGTGAGGACAACTGCAGGTCCTAAATTAAAAGTAGAGAATAATCAAATCTCTTTTCTGAGAGTGGTGCATGTGCCTTCAGGATCTTGTTGTCACTGGACTCGGTACATGGAAGGTCAGTTTGCTACAATTTGTTTCTTCCCACTTCTCTTTTCATCCCCTCCATGTTCGTGATGTAATTTTATGTTGTCTCTAGACTTACATTTTGAAAGTTCTAGCTGCTCTGCGGTATCACTAAGCCACACAGTTTTCCTTGGTGCATTTTATTAAAGATTGCTAGTAATATTCCAGGCTTTGTGCATCTGATTCACTAGAAATGCCTAGATAGAGTAGGTGTATTCTGCTACTGCTGACTACATGTGGCTTGGCTCAATTAGTCTGGAGTTAAAATTATGTTAATGGATGGGCTTGCACAAACAGAAAAGCCTGTGGGTGAAGACTCAGGGTTTTGAATAGGCAGGAGACTTCATTTGGCTCTTGTTCTCTGAAAAATGACTTGAGATTTGTCCACATATCATGTAACAATATGAAAATGTTTTTGGAGATATAGAGGGACAATTGAAATGTTTATAGATGGAAAATTATATAGAGAATGTAAATAATTTCTATAAAAACCTAATGAACTTTGTATGTTATTCTCTATTTAAAAGTATGCCGTGGCTCCATGTTCTGTCCCTTTCATCTTGCTGTAAACACAATCTTTCAGCAAAATAAATACTATTTTTCCCTCTTCAGATCTGTCAGTAAAGGGCTGAAAATGCATTTCATGCTAGAGACTCACTTAATCTTCACTTTCTTTGTTATCTTTAACTCTTTCCTCCTACTCTCTGCCAATCCTTGATTTCATTTATTTTTTTTATTTATTTGGGGGAGGGTGGGGAGGTGAATTTGCCCTGCTTTACACAGCTGTGGTTGTCACATAATGTTTCCTTTCATCTGTAAGTTTTAAGGTATTCTGCTGCTTTCTGAGGTCTGGTGAAAGCTTTACAATATGGCCAAATATTACCTGTCCACGTAAATGCTGACTCTGCCAAGCAGAGGATAAACCCACATAGATTTCATAACTCAGCAGTCATTTCCCTTTTGAGTGTGACATCCTTGTTGAGAAGGTGACTCTTTACAAGCAGCCAAGGCAGGCTGTAAGAGCCAGCACTGGGGGAAAAGAGGATATCAGTGTGACACTTATGCAGAGACTAAATGCAGTTCGTGTAAGAATAATAATGAGGAAGAATAAACAGAGAATTTACCACCTCAGTCCTGCTGAATTGCCTCTTGTTAAGTGTGCTTTTTGCTCCGCACTGCTGAAGTGCCATGTGTTCAGAGCAGGACACGAGGATGGTGACAAAAAGATTAAGAGCTGAATGCAGAGATGTATCTGCATTTTACTTAAACTCCGTGCCTTGATCTCCCCAGAAACACAACAGTGCTCACCTACACAGATGAAAAGCAGAAAACTTCTTGAAAAGGTTAACATTTGTTTTGTAGTAGTCTAGGCAGTATCAGATGTGATGGTTAAAGAGGTATGAAATGGCCTTTACTGTGGTAAAGTTTTGTGTTATCTGTTACTCTTGACATGGGAGAAAAAATTCTTTTGTAAAATTCCCTTTGATATGAGAAGGGAATTAACAGTTACTGGAAACAGGATTGGGTAAAATGTAATTTTTTCTATGTTGTATCTTTCTTGCATTACTAATAGTTGCCAAGGAAACCAGCAGAACTCTAAAGTCTTCTGCTAGAAAGGCAGCTATGGTTATAAACAAGGTCATTTCAAACTGTGCCTGCAGATTATAAAAGTGCTGGTGGGGACCTGCCACGGGTTCTGTTCTGCATACTGGTGCCTGTTACATGTTAAATTTCAATTAGCTAAAAATGTTTATGCTGTATTATGTTTATAATAGTAAGTGGGTTTTGTTTGTTTTTTTTTGTTTGTTTGTTTAGTTATGGGGTGTGGTCTTTTTGGTGGGTTTGTTTGTTTGTTTTTACAGCAAGCAAAACCTCCAAATTATTCTGCTTTACCTCAAGAGAAATTATTGTACACTGAGTGTGAAAGTTGCCTGTCTGGATTGTCGCATTGCTCTAGAGGCTTCTGTTAGAATCCAGGATCTGTCAATCTGCTGTGCTTTCTTTTCCTGGGGAAAGTGGATATCATTCAGTAGATTTACCAACATGTTAATACAATAACAGAGTAAATTGCAGCTGTCTTTGTACATGAGCTGTAATTATTTTCCAAGAGCTTAAGCTTGGCTCTTTGCCTTTCCTCTGAAAGGGCACTGTTTCTTATATTTTACGTTGTCCACCCCTGTCAGACACAGCTACAAACCTTGGCACATCCATCATCAGGCTTTCAGGGAAAAAACATTTGTAATAAATCTTTTTAAGGAACAAATGCTTATGAACTTTCTCTCCTGTTGAATTTGCATGTCTGACGTCTATTACCTCACTGATTTCAGCTAAAGCCTAAGGAGGAAATTGATTTAGGATGAAAACAGGTAATAATAGCTTGATTAGACTCATTTTCAGCTTCAAAGGGCCCTCATGTCCTTCTGCATAAAATAATGATCATAAAATCAATTTGTGTATCTCTGATTCTTTTTTTGCCTTTTCTGAAGGTGATGTTTGCAAAGGACACATTAGTCACGGTGTTTTACTGCTTTGAATAGCACTTCCATTTCTGATTTCCTTAAATGTTTTAGTTTCCAAGCTCTAATACATTTGGGTTGTTAAGACAATCAGAAATGATTGACAACTATGACTACTTCTTCCAGAAAGTGCCACAAACAATACACTAATTTTTGGTCCTTAAACAAGCTGTTTCTGGCTGTCACCAATCCCACACACTTTACAATTCACTCCTGGGTTTAATTTTTGTCTTTTTTATGATGGGGAGGACAAGTCTGATGCTTAGAGGGGTAGGAATTGCAAGCTATCTGTGACTGCTGATGTTGTTCCATGTGACCAAAGTGTGTGCAGATGTCTTGCTACCTCACTGTGGGTTCTCCCAGGTATTGTTGACAGCATCTCCTGGCATTTAGGAAGCTCTGTTGCCCACACTGAACTCAAAGTCCTTCAGCCTCTGAGGCAGCTTGCTTAAAAAGCTTGCTGTCTAGAAAAAAAAGGTGATGTTGACACAGTCTATGTGTCACATTTGTAATTCTCAGCAGAGAGAAGTTAAAAGAACTTCATGCAGGCAGCCATAGGTTTTATATTTTGAATAAAATGATTGGATTTGAAATTTGGATATTTATCAGTACAATAAAAATAATTTTTAACTCTATTTCTGTTGATGAGACTCATCAGGGTTATATCTCAATGTTTTCCACTTGGGAAATATCTTTAAAAGGTAGGTCAGTGGTGTTAGTTACTTATTTACAGGATGGTGAAAAGTAGCTCCAGAAGATTCTGGTGTGACTAAAAACTTTGGGGAAAAGGTTAAAGGGACAAGCTACAGTTCTCTGGTTCTCCAGTGTGAGGATTTGACCTTCTTTACCAGTGGAGCATTAGAAATTATTTCAGAGGAGAATAGTTGCTGGCAGAGGAAAAACTTTTCACACATCTGAAAGCAAACCACTCTGTCACAAAAAGTTCAAATGTTCAAAAGTTCAGTTCTTTTGGAGCATAATAGGGCTTTTTATGGACTTCTGATACTTTAATTTTTAACTATTTAATATTTAAAGTAATGCACCCCGAAGCTTTTGCCATTGTGTTTTGATTCTCAGGTGCATATTCCTGTGAATGAGCTAGTGCAATTTTGACTTTTTTTTTTCTTATGCATTTGGCAGTGCAGGCAGATTACAGACTAAAAGTTACTGATTGTGATTGGGTGATTTTAAGTCTCAATATTGTTCTTATCAATCAGTTTTCTTTTCAGCATCAGATATTCACATATGTAGTAATTTTCTCTGCCATTGTTATTCTTTGATTATAAATGCCCCATGAGTAAGGCATTATATTACGGAAGTACAGTTACTTTGAGGACTGACTTTTTTTTTTCTCTACTTAGATTTTTTTTGTTTTAATGTCTCAGTTTTCTTTATCAACAGTTATGGCTAGGAGAGAACTACTGTGATAGCCCAGTAGCTAAGACCTATCTTAATTTGCATGTTAATTTATCATTAAATAAAGTTTCTAGATCTAAGCATATATCCTTGTGAGAAATCATAGCAACTATTAATTATACCAATACTTGTCTACCAAGCATGTCTAAATGTCCTGCAATTTGATGAGGAACCAAGACCAAAGGGTTTCACCTAAATTATAATTTTCCTCGCTATTTAAAAAACAAAACCATAAGGGGACGCTTAACAGAAATGAAAGGATATTTTCAAAATGAAAAGACATTTTGATATTTTGGATTAAGAAATCAATACATTTCATTCTGGTAGGATCTCAATCCTCTTTCTGACACCGGAAAACCGTCACAAAACACAGAGTGGTTCTTGCACTCTTTGCCAGTGAGAGAAAAATGGTTTGTGATAATTCTTGATAGATCCAACATATCCTAAAAAAAATAAATATTGCTTTTTTGGTCAAAATTACTGTGTTTTGCCTATGATATAGAATTTTGCTAGGAGGAGGAGCTTGTCTCTTGGGCTGCCACTATATCAGAACATAGGTGATTTCTGCCATTTGACCTCTTGAGTAGCAAATATCTACATTATTGAATTTTTTTTTTCTTTTGTGTCTGTTGGTATTGCAAATTCGTGGAACTGTAATTTAAAATGCTTTTCCCAGTTGTTGAGGCTACCAGATTTTAAAAGGGTGATGCACCCTATTTATACCCAGCTCTGATATGCTGTGTTCCACTGGACACTACAAAACAAAGTAAAAGAAATAGAAAAATATAAATGAGAGTCTCAGATTGAAAAATAATCATGAGTCCCTTTAAAGATAAAATTTTGATCTCAACCTTTTAGTAGGTTTTGCTGATACTAGCGCTTTGTCATCGAAAAGGACTTGTGTCCAGCCCTTCCCCCCTGGAGACACAGTGACCAGCCAGTCCATGAGGTCATCTGAGGACTGATGCTCCTCCCCATCGGGGTCTGTAAAATCCAGATTTCTGTGGTGTCCTCACTACAGGTGGTATATTGTAGTGCAGAATGTCACAACCACAATGTGACAGATCAGATCATTTACCTGCTGGTTGTATTTTAGTTAGGTCTGTGTTTACAAAGCATGAGAGAGAGTCAGGAAGTGGAGGGCTTGGGGGATGCTACATGCCTGTTGTAACCTCAGGAAAGCCATAATCCCATCCCCAATAATATTTTTTAGCTCCACATGCAATCAGCTGCTCAGACATACAATGATCATGCCCATACATAAAGACACTGTCATTGCCATGCTCTTCCCTGGACATGCCCTACTGGTAAATCTCACAGCTGTTTGGCCCTTTGGCCTGACACTGCACAGGAGCTCTTCTTATAACACCAGGATTCAAGTAATCTCATGTATAATTCAACTTCATGTCTGAATTAATTGTGTTGTTTGTCCTGTGACCTTTTGTGACTACCACATGTGCCAGGCTTGATTCTTTTCAAGGGTCCAGCTCCATCTCTTTCTGTATGTATGGAAGGATCCCCAGCTGGCTAAATATTTCTGTTAAGGGTTGCTCAGTGTGCACTGTCAGGAATTGATCAGGGATAATTTATTGAGGCTGTTTTGCCTGGATCTTGATTCTTTCCAGTACAGATAAGTTTCAAGATTTAGTATGTACTCAGTGTTATTTTTAAAACTGCTGAGAACTGAAGAGGAACAGGATTAAATCCTTTACATCCTAGAGTGAGGTTTTTGGTTTGGTTTTTTTTTTTTGTTTGTTTGTTTGTTGGCTTGCCAGCTTGTTTTTTTTCTTTCTTGAAGAAAAATAGGAGAATTTAAGTACTTTGGGTATCAGGATCATTGTAGCTGGAAAACTCCTTATAATTTTATTTGTTCCACTATTTCCTTACAAAGCAACCATTTAACTGATTTACTGGAAGCTTTTGGAGGTTAAAAATGATGATGCTGTATTTATGGCATAATGACAGAAATGTTTTCTTTTTCTCATTAAGATGTGTCTTAACACCATTGTGTTCTTTCTGGCACACTAGAAAGCCAGACTCTCTAAGGAGAACACTATGCTTTTATCATGATGTCAATTCTGTCACTAACAGCTCTCAAAATGCAGTGTAGTCACATATGTCAAAAAGCATTATAGTTATACAGTCTGCATCACAGTCCTTATTTTATCTCCTTGCGCGTATATACCAACATTTTTCTTAACTTACTGTCCAGAAATGTAAGAAAAATTATCCTTTGCATAAGCAGATAAATCTGTACCCTCTTTATTCATAGCCTGACAGTACTTGCATTTCTATTTTTTCTCAGTCTATAATAATTAGTCTTCACAATGGTCAGATTTTATCATTAAAAATATACCCTTGATCAGTCCCTAGGCACACGGTTTTACCCAAATATTTGATCCTTGGAAGTCTGCCGGTACTTTCAGACGAAAAGATTACTTGAAGTTTCTTTTACATAATGCATGCCAAATTGTTCTTCTCCTGGAATACTTACAGAACTATTTCAACTATTCCCAGAGCACCACTGAGTAATTCCTTACTGAATTTCTCATTGTACTGAATATTCATGAAAACTTATGAAATATGATGATGTTTCTTCTAGTGGTGTTTTTTACAGTGTGTTACCCATAGAATTTTTCTTTCTTATGTCTGGTTTGTTCCAACTGTTACTTTTTCTTTCTTATGGGTGGATGATTCTATCAATAGATAAAATAAGACTGAAGAGCCATGATCATTGTTAAGTCTAGTCCTTTCCTAGCACAGATGACAATGTCTAATCCTTTTCCTAGTTTAGCAGACCTTAGCTTAAGCTATTTAGATGCCTTTATTTGATATTCCTATTAGAATATTGTCTCTGGACAGCATTATTATGACATAAGAATTTTCAAACTAGTTTTGCCAATGTCCAGTTCACACTTGGTTCTCTTGGTACACTAGGGCAAAGAATTGAATGCCAGAGTATGATCAGACATGGAGTTATCACTTCCATTTCTGTATCCCAAATTAGCTTCAAACTTATTCTACATTTTATTCAGAAGTGTCTAAACCAAGGATTTTTTTTTTCTTTTCAGTGATTTGCTTTATATTTTTTAATCACAGTTTTATAATTTCAGTATCTGTGACAGTCTCATGAAGTAGTCTTGTGACCCAGGCTCCTCTAAGAACTCCCCTCATGAGCTGGGGGGGAGATGAGGAGGAATGAGCAAGCAAATGCTGTTCAACAGTCAGACATAGTTATGTTATTGCTCTCTACTTATTTCTGTTTTTACCAACTGTGTTTAATTGGAAAATTTCAAGTAAGTGTGAAGCATATACCTCAAACGTGTATTTTGGTGATAATGCATGAGAGAGACTCCTGCAGAAGAAGCCAGAATCACAGAGGACAATGTTTGCTCTTTGATTTATATCTGTTTCATTTCCCCCAAGCTTCAGAATAGCTCAGTATCAATCTGTTTCTCTTATCTCTTTGACTAGCTTGAGTTAGATCAAAGAACTCTGTATTTTCAGAGAATCTACATAATAGTTATAAATACACTGAGAAATTCCTATCTTGGTGATAGATGCCTTCCTGGAAAAATACTAAAATGATTTTGAAAATAAGCAATATTTCAAATAAATAGATGAAACCATAATAAAGATTAGCAAGTGGCACAAACACCATCCTCCCACAGAGGACACCTGTACAGGTGTCTTGTCCTCCACAATACCAGACCAAACATCTGACCAAGCATCTAAAATAGCATTGCAGGAGTATCAGAGTTCAGGAGCTCCTCTGGAGAACACCCTATAAAAGGCACTCATTTTGTAAAATGCTTGGAATAGTTTTTGAGATTCTGTCCTCTTCAAAGCTCAAGCCAGAACTCAGGCTGCTTATGGGTTTAAGAGGAAAGTAGGACATGTACACGTCCAAAAATGACAGGACTATATTTTGGTGTGATTCTGCAGGCATCTGATGGAGTAATGCTGTTTTGTGCTTAAAATTGCTCAATCATTTGCTTTTCTCAACCAGTAGCACATTTCCAGTTCCTGTGTGTTTCCTGTAAGTAATCACACAGACTCTGGTGTGCCATGAAAATTAGCTCAGTGCAGAGATGTTCAGGCCAGGTGAAATCCAACCTTATAAAATCAAATAAAACTGCGCTGCATGGTGTTTTCTGACCAGCACCTGATAAAATCAAGCCAAATTAACTTGGTACCCAGCCTAAATTAAGAAGCTTTGACTCTTGTCAAATGATTATTACCTTTGAGACCATTCCAAACCTTTGTGACTAGACCCTCTCTGGACCTGAGATCTGATGCCTGTAGCCAGCATTTCTATCACAACTTGTCCCTTCCCAATTTCAGGACTAACATGAGTAAAATGAGGTGCTTCAGCATCTGTCAGTATAAAACTTCTAGTGGCTTCCTTGTGAAACTCATAAGCATGTGTTCTGTTTGCTGCCACAGATATATAGAACAGAAGTGATGCAACATTTTCAACCTCATGATGAAAAATAATTAAAATATCCCAGAGTTGTTCTGGTTTTCTCAATTTCCCTTTTCTCCACAGAAAATCATGAGTCTGAAAAACAAGAAATTTGCTTGCCAACCTTCCCCTCCTTCTTGTTTTTTTTTTTTTGTGTGGTGGAGGAGGAAGAGTTAATTTCAGCTACAGTTCTTGGATAATCACAGGAATTTAAAAACTCCATCTAATGTGCTATTTGACAGCAGTGAAACCTGATCAAGGTTATTCATCCCTCTAACCATTGACCTCTAGATTCAATAAACATACAGCTGAAAAATGACCACATCAAGGAATTTGTCCAACTTGGCCAGAGAGCATGAATTTGAAGAAATAACTTGTACAAATCTCTGAAAAATTACTTTGTAAAAATGGCATTTCCCTACTGAAAAACAATCTGCTTTTATGTATTGAGACATGTTTCTTAGAAATGAAGTATTGTTTTGGGTTTTTTTTTTTTTTTAACCAAGGAAATAAAAAGGCTGTTGGTTTGGATTTGGGCTCTTTAATTTTTTGGATTTTTTGGTATTCAACAATAGTAGTTTATATTCCACTGAGGCACATGTGCCAGTGATGGGGCTTCCATAGGTAGCAGAGGGATATAGCTGGTGGATATGTAAACCCTAGCCTGATGGAAATTCAGTGATGCTCTAGGCAATGAAGGTGAGAAAAGAAAAGAGAAGGGATGATAATAAGGGGTCCTCTCACCTGAAATCAAAATGGCTTGTTCAGGCCCTCTTTTTCACATTTCTAGTGTGTTTCATGCATTTGTGAGGAACACTTTCTTGCTAATCCTTCAGATCCATTATCTTTTGGCCTCTTAGAATGTGAAAGTCAAAAGTGCTCTATAACTGGTTTTGTAGACATGGGTCTATTATCATGTGTATAAAAAAGTGTGTCTGTTTTGGTGTTTTTTAATTTAATTTTTACATGATTATGCAAACAATCAGGGGTTTGCAGCTCACTGTTTATAGGCGCCTAAGACAGCAGGCCTCAGTCACAGTCATTTTCCATCTTGCACTCAGGGTTGACAACTTTCCTTGGAAGTTCAATCACAAAATTGTTGTTCCATGTGAGTTGTTACTGGGGGAAGGAAGACCATCCTCCAAGGCTGTTGATTAAAGGCCAGGAGCTCGTTAGGCAGCAGGAGCTCTGGGAGCAGGCAGCGTTTGTGAGGGACGCCCAGCCCGGGCGCTGCCCCTCATGGCCGAGGCCTAACGGGGCTTTTTGTGGGGGGCCCTAAGGAGGCCTAACGAGGCCTCTGGGGCCTAATGAGGCTGTGGAAGCCTAATGAGCCCTAACGAGCCTTTTTGTGGGGGGCCCTAACGAAGCTTTCTGAGCTCTCGGGCAGCCCGAGGTGTTCGGGGGGCCAGTGCAAACTCCTCACTCTAGGGTTGGGCGAGTAAAATCATATCTATTTCCAAGTTCAAAAGCAAAGATGGTTCGTTTTCCTGACTGGGTTTGGAAAAGACAAAAGTCCAAAACGAGAGCTTTTCTGGTCAAAATGGAGACATCTGGAGCTTCTGTTTAATTAAAAATATTGCCTGACGTGTTTGTGTGGAGCGTCAGTGAGTTGTGTTTCTGTCCACTCTTTACCTTTCACTGAGTCCCTTTTTAAGAATGGTTATGGCAGATGGTGGAAAAATAAGAGAATAAGAAGTATACCCAAAGAAAACTGAGCTAAAGCATAGCAAAAACCAGTTGATTCAAATTACTATGATGTGTTATTATTTTTGAAATTTGAGAAATATTTGCAAACGTACAAATGCATTTGATTAAAATAGAACAGTACTAATTTATGAAAAATTTAATAATTAAGGAACTGAATAAAAAAGAAAATTATTTTTAAGTAATAGTTCTGTACTGATGCATCTCTTGATTGGGTCCCTATGCCAACTTGTCCCTTCCCTAATTGAATTTTAATACATTTTCTTCTCTAGAAAGAAATTGAACCAACTTTGCATATATATCATGCTTTTTTATGCATCTTTAATAAATCAAATCATATTTATTAAAGTCTGCAATTATGTATGTCAGAAATGTTGACTAGATGTAAATAAAAGCCCTTGTTTGAATGTTGCTCTTAATTATGTGCTTTTGATTTTCATGACTTGCATTTTGGAAAACTGTAAAAAATGTAATTGCTAATGAATATCTGTGCTAGAGTTTGATTATAGTTCAGTGTCTCTTATACAACCATTTGAATCTTACTATAAAAAATAAAAATATTCTCCTGTTGCTCTTGCTTGAGTACTGCTACTAAAATTCCTAAGTAATGCTAATGTAGAGTTTTAGTTTGTGTCTGAAGTATGTTGGCACTGAAATGAATTACACACAAAGACTTGACGTAGTGCTATAGAGGTTGAAAGGCAGCACTCCTGGTTTGGAGATGATTTTAATTTTCTTTTCAAGCCCATCAAATTTTACTGACATTGAATGTTTGGCAATGGTGAGGTCTTAGGCCCAGTGTTGTGAATCTTGTCCTGTGCATTCACTTCTGCAGAGAGCACATAAAGCCAAAATGTGTGTGAGGAAGACGCGGAACAAAGGCTGAAAGATGAACTTTGTTTCCATTGCCTGGCCACAGACACACACATCACTGTGGTGAAACCAGAGTGAGTTATACTGCTGGCTGCTTGTCCACAGAGAGCTGAAGTCAAAGAAATTCTCCAGTACATCGCTAGCCAGAAGAGGCAGACTCCATATTAATCCTGCTTGCTCTTTAATTTTGGGAAGTCAGTTCTGAGCCTTATGGATATGTTCAGGCAGGAGCTCTGTGTGATCTCAGAGCAGCTGAAGGGCATCAGATGCCCTATTTCTGCCACTGAGATGTGCCTCAGCATCCAAGTAATAGATTATAAATCTCTGAAAGCATTTTTCAGTCATGCATTTTTACCATATCCCTTAACCAACCACAAGATTTCAAAGAGCATAAAAATCACTTGTAGCAGAGGATCTTGCATTGTAGCAGAGGTAATATTGTAGAAAGTCACTGTACTGCATAGGTAATATTGTAGAAAGTCACTGTACTGTCATTTGACACAAATAATTGGGCATGGAGCTGCACATACACAGAAAATAAAAGGAAAAAAATCTTTATCACATGCAACCACAACTGCACATACACAGAAAAAAAAAAAGGAAAAAAAATCTTTATCACATGCAACCACACAGGATATGTACTATAGACTTGCAATGGTAATAATCCATCACTGTCTGTCTATATTGAAATGGAAAACAAAAAATATGGTGTTTGGACTGAAAAAAAAATAAAATTGAATACTTGTGGTACAGTTACATTATTTGGTCATATTGTAGCTGATATGTCTACAAAATTGAACTCTTCTATTGCACTTCAAATTTATGGCTGAGTAAATCAAAAGTCACTTTATGAAGATGAGAACCTACCATTTTGTAAGTAAAATGTTGTTTTATTTGGAACAAATTGGGTGCATGTTTATCATTCCCTGCGATGTTACTTCTTACAAAATACAAAATGTAGGCATTCCCTTTGCCTTTTTCAGTTTGCTTTTCACAAAGGGATAGGTGCATTGCTGATAGCTTGCAAAGAAATTGTCTTCTGTATTTGTACACTGGAATGTGCCCATTTGTGCAATGGAGGCAGAGTTTCGGAGGCCAATGTGCAGACTGGGGATGAGTGTGTGCTCCCACAGTTCCAGACCATTCCTAGCTGGGCTGCAGCCAGAGGAGAGCAGGCTGGGAGCCATCAGCTGTGTCATGCTTGAAAGGTGATCTCAGTGGAGAGGAGTTGGCTGCAGGCATGGGCAGTGGTACCTCACATGGGAAGCAGATGCCAGCTCCTCTCTGAGGGGCATAAAGGAAGTGTTGCTAAAGTCATGACCTGATGGAGTTTCAGCTTTACCCCCAGAGATCTGTCTCTTGCTGTGTTACACTCTTGCCACAGCCTGCTGAGGGCATTGCGTCATAAAGAGTCAGTAAAGGATCATAAAGACAAGTTGTTATAAGATAATATTAAACAATGTATTGCCACTTTCTTTATATTGGCACTTTTTGCTTCAGCAACTAAAAGTTAGAAAACTTGACTTGCTTTCTGATGAAGAGCAGTGATCATGTACTTTGCATAGGTCTGTTAAAAAATTAAATGAATGCAAAAAAAGAAGTGACTGATGATTACTGCAATAAGTTTCCCAAGAAAATAGGGCTATATAAACCAGTAACCACACATTAATCGGGCATGTCACAGTTCTCATTTTTCTCTTCTATGACTTTGTTTAGCTTTTTAGTGCTTCCTAGAAAATTTGCTGCAGCATTGATGGTCTTTTGCTCTTGAAAAAGTAGTGCAGTATTATTTCAATAGGTGACTAAATATTTTCAATTTATTTTTTGGCTGCTTCATCCTGAGTCCCTGACATCGCTATGAACATAAAATTTGTGAAATCTTTGTGTTAGTGATGCATCTTTTCCTTTTTGCTGCCTGATGTGGCAGCACAATGATGAGCTGAAGGAACAACATGCTTTAGTGCTTTTGGGAAGTCCTTTAAGTCTTGCACAAGTATCACTTATTTTCATCAGAATTTAATATCTTGAACATAATTAGTCCATTGAGCCACTTGACAGATTCTACTCCATCTACTGTTGAGTGTGTTTACCTTGATGGGTACCTGTTTGCAAGATTTCTGTTATAGCAGCATATTTTACTAATCTGATGGGACAGACTACTTTAGAATATTTCAGATACCCTTGGGCACTGATTTTGGCTTGGCAAGGAATTGAGTTCATTATATATATCAAGAGTTCAGAGATGTGTGCCTTGAAAACAAAACAGTGATCATTTTTGGTGATGCTGGATGTTTGTTAGTGGTTTGGGATGATGCTGAGCTAAGATTTTCATGTGACATTTTATGTTTCTTTGGTTGGTTGGTTGGTTGGGGGATGTACCCCTATTTTCCCTTGCTTATTTTCTCATTGCAATATACTTTTTCTTATATAAATTTTTTGTCATGTCCCATTTTACTAGGCACTTTACAGTGGCATTTTTGTTGGAAGGAATACAACCACAGAACCTGTTTTATCTGTTATTGTAGTTTTGCTTCCCAAATCCCAGCCCCAACAAAACACAGAGTGTGGGCCCTGCCCAAAATGCTATCTTGTTTCATCTGGAGGTAGCTGCAATCTGCAGTCCCTGTGCCAGATGAGCAGTAGTGTGGCAGATGTGGAAGGAAAGGCAGGAATGTTCTGTCTGTACTGAAAACATTACAGCAATGTTGCATTGATCTGCTGTCACCTCAGACCTTCCCTGGCCCAGAGGAGCCAAAATTTTAAGATTTTTGAGCTGTCTGAAGTTTGAAACAGAAGAGGCAGAAGTCAATAAGCAAACCAGACACTTCTAAAGAAAAATGCTAATTTCATAACGATTTTACTTAAAGTAAGAAATTAGGAAGTAGATCCTTATACCTACTCCACTTTTCCCAAATATTTGTTGTTCAGTGTTAAATCTTAAAACATTTATTGAAAATATCTGTTCTGTGTCAGTGGCAAGGGATTAGATTCCATTAAAATATGACTTTGAAAATCCAGCGTCCACTGCAGATCTGGGAGGAAATTTTGAGTGTTCATCAAACAGCAGTGTTGTTCATTGAAGAGCCTGAGTCATGCCACAGAGCAATACATCTCTTCCTCTACCCTTGTAAAACCTCAGATTATGTTTTGGTAAACAGGCACATAAATATGATATGTTTATTTTTTGATCTTTTAAAAGATAAATTGTGTTCCTACCCGGAAATGTCAAATGCATTTGTGTCACTAAAAATATTTTCTTCCAAGCAAATAAGGCACTCTTTAATACCTAACCAGATACTTTTATTTTCAAATTGATTCTCCTGCAGACCTGGAGGAGTACTTAAGATCATTAATGCAGATGTGTTGTTAATTCTCACTGAAAGCTCTTCAAAACTTGGCTAAGTGTATCACCTGTGAAGATGTTTTTTTTCTTTTTTGCACATCCCAGTAACAATACCTTTGCCCTGTTAAGACAAAAGTATGTTTTCTTGAGAATTTGCATACTATAATAGGTGAAATCAGTTGTTTGAAATGCATGTTTTTGACCCTAGGCTGTCCACTTGTTGGTGCTGTAGTTTTCCCTGTCACAGATGACAAGACCAAGCAGAAAAACTCCCTATATTGAATCATTATTGAGATGGTACTCAATAATATTGTGAAAACTTGTAGCTGGAATATATTACATTACCATGTTTAAAGGTTTGGGATATTAAACAGCACAGCCTCCACAAGGATACCCTTGGGCTGATCAGGATGATAGCAGCAGCAGAGCAGAACAGACCAATTCAGCCACTATTAGGATGCAAACTCTGCAGCCCATCTCCGAGTTCTCAGGGCTGATTTGCAAATCAGGCAGCAGCTCTTTTAGGAAACATCATGCTGGCATGTGGCACCTGTGCTGGAGCTCTGCTGCTTTTAATCACAACAGCTAAAGGTTGCTCATATAAACATATTTTCCTGAAAGAGTGATAAGAAAAATAAACAGGTCTGATCCTGCACTGGCTGACAGAAGGTATCAAAAGTAAAGGAGATGTGAGTTTTCCTAGTACTGAATCTCACCCTGGTAACGAAGAAAAGGTGCATTAGAGATATGACCATAGGGCTGTACTGAACCTTCTGCAGCTTGATGCGCTGAAAGATGCAAGAAAACTAACATTATTTGGAGCATGGAGGTTTGTGGTGTACAGGAGGCTGCTGGGAAATCATTAGGATGCTTCTGTTGCTTCTCTGGATTGTAAGGAAGCCACTCAAAAGAGAGCTGTAGAATATATGAGAAGGTGAAGTAGCTACAGGTGGAGGTTCTAAGGGTAAAGCAGTTGAGTAGGCAGGTCTGAGAGTTCAGAGCAACAGAGAGAGATGGAGGAATCTGGAGATCTGTGAAGAGGTGAGGAAGAACTTGAAATTGTCCTGAAGTGATCTCAGTTTCTACACTAAATTTCAGTACTATTCTTTTAATCATTTTGCTCTTGCTTAACTATCCATTCTATTCCTTTCTTGGAATGAAAAGGCTCTGGTTAAACAAAGTTTCTCTTCTGGTATTTGATGTACTTATCAGAGGAATGGAGCTCTGGCTCTCTGTGTTGGCTTACTCTTATGATTTATGTTTCATACATCCACTTCACTGTCTCCAACAAGTTCTTGGAAAGTATGGGAAAAAATTGGTTTTTTGTGGGAAGGAGTTTTATCACTCTTTTAAAAACCAGCTTCAAGGAGGTGGTCTGCTGAAACACCAGGTCCCTGTCCCTGATGATTTGTCTTTTATTACACAATGTTGTGCCAACAATACAAAGAACGAATTCTTACTGATTCATAGAGGAATCAGAAATGTGCTTTCTCTTTGCCTTTTCTCCCCCTAAAGATTCATCAGGCCTTGAACTGTCTTTCCATAAAAAGCCCAGCGAACCAGCCAATTAATTGTTAAAACCAAAATGCCATAGTTGTCAAGTATTGTACCTGATGGAAGAGAAGGATATATTTAATTCTAATAACTCCAGTGTACATTTTTAACAAAATTTCTTCTCTTGATTGTGTCAGAGATCACAATGCTTAGGCTTGGTAGTGTCTCACAGCAACACAAATTTTTGTTAGATTTAATTATTAAATATACAGCAAAGCTGGCAGAAATGTTGAAGAGTGAACTGAGCTGGGGTATTTTTTTTTGCCTTGTTTTGTTTTGCTTTCATTCCAGTGTTGTTCTGGTGCTCACTACACCTGTAGCTGTCGAGCACAGCAGCAGAGGTTTTTCACCCCCATGCCTGGGCTCCTCTCATGCCTGCTGTTAATGAACAAGCAAGATGCAGGATGAACCTCGTGGGAAAATGCCCCAGGGCAAACAGACATGTCTGAAGGCAGAAAAAATTGAAAAATGAAACTAAAACAAAAAGATCCCTCCCAACAAGATATTTCTGCAGTTATAGGGAATGTATTAGCTAGGTTCATTCACATAGAGAACTGAATATAATTTCATTTTATTTTTTCCCCCACTCTCTCTCTTAGTGGGATATTTACAATCAACACAACTTATGCTTGGAGATAAGGATTTTTGTGAGATAAATGAAGTTTATTTTTATGTCACTATTTAGAGAGAGCTGCATCAGAGAGTTATTATTATAGGAAAAAATATTGGAAAGAAGTTATAGAATTTATAATTATAGGAAAGCTTAAAAGCCAGTTTATCTAGATCAAACATCTTAATAGGTTTTATGAGATAATGGGTTTTATTAAGGTCAGTCACCATTTTGTCCAGCATTCCTCATTGCAGTGAAAATGCCTTTTCTGCAGCTGTTAGAAACTCAAGCTGGACACACAGAGAAGAAACTTTTGTGTTATTCTGAGACCTCTCAGAAAGGTGTTCTGCAGGTGCAGCAGTGCCATGGAGCTGTGCCACATTCTCACTGCACACTGCAGAAAGGCTTCCTGGATGCTGCTGGGGCATCCTGTGAGATAAAGTCTCAAAAGTCTCACATGTCCTTTCAGTTAACACTGATCACCCTGGGCTGCTTTTCATCACGTAAAATATGATGTGCATAGTAAGATTCCATTTGTGAAGGATAAATATAGAAATTTATGACTAAAATGTACATTTTATTTACAGTCATGTATATGCCCCCATAGGTGCAAAAAAGAAATGTTCCAAATTGTCAAGCGCTAATGTTTATTTCCATATTTTCAATAACTATGGTTGAGTTAATTCAGATGTGTGATTTGTATTTATTAGAAAGACAGGATTCTTATTTAAGTGTTGAGGGATGCTGGGATCAGAGATGAGCAAAATAATCAGCTTTAGACAGCAGTAAGAAACAAAATTAGGATAGAAAGACTTAACAGTACACAATCAGCAAGGAGTAATTTCTGATTCAATGTCAGAACTTCAAAATTGATATGAAAAAACTTTTAAGTTTTATGACTAAAGGTTTGCGTTTTTTTCTTTTGATATTGGAAGCCTCACAGTGCATGACAGAAGGCAGATTTCTTGGAAATATCCTTGGCTGGAATATTTCATTTTATTAGTTGAACACCTGTTATTATATCAGTAAGCAGCTGAAAAATAATTGTCAGTTTCTCTCAATCTCAAAAAAGTTACCAGGACACCCTTAATGACATAACACCATGCAATAAATTTTAATAACTATCACAGATGGTCATCTTTTAAAAGGCCTGCCTGTGCCCATTCTGCAGTGTCATTTTATGTGTGTGCATTCTCTGTGTTGATGCATGAGTATATGTGACCTATATGTGAGCCCTCAGTACTTACCTTGCCAAGCAGTGTTCAAAGGCCACAAGTTTGTGCTGCTGTTTCTGCTTTAAAAATAAGAAGAGTTAGCTGGAACTAGCCCTGGGCTTTTTGGTATCATCATGGTTTAGGTCTTCAGAAGCGATTTGTGATTTCATCACTCTTTGTTTGCCAGTAGTTGAGAGGATGCACATTTGTATTGCTGGTGCAGTCACTTGCTAACACCCAATCTGTGTTTGAGCCCATAGAATAAAATGAATGGAATGTAGAGTAAGTTCAAAATAAAAAGAACCTCACCTTTTTACCTTAAAGATAGTGAACATATTAAGGATAGAAGAGTTCTCAGGGGTCAGTATACAGTCTGAGAAATCAGAGGCATGATGGTGTTGAGGTTTGAGCTATTTAGGAAAACAAAGCTGTAATCACCATGAGATTTTTGTCATCCAGCACCTCAGGCATCTTCTAGAAGATGTTAAATCCAAGAAAAGAAAATTCCATCTATGACTCCTCCCTTGCTACTTTTAGCATACTTTAGGATCTTTACTAAATCAAGAGGACATTTTTAAAGTACACTTAGTTAAGAGGAAGCAGTGAGGCTTTTGATATGCTGCAATCAAGGAAAAATAATTTCAGTCCTGTTAAGGATTTTTTTGTTGCCGCGTGGCAGTCAGCAGTTTGAGTTTGACAGCTTCTCAAGAGAAAAATTATCTGTGTCAAGAAAAACAAGAAATAAGAGTTGCTTGATATTTTCACATGTCCAAAGTGTCTATTATATAAACCTAAATTTTCAAAAACTGGTGCTGGTGAAGAAGCTTGGCTTTTCACCTAGGGCAAATCATTATTATCTCTCAAGACCTTAGCAGCATCTTTTACACTGATTACACTTTGAAAAACAGCTTTGAAAAGAAGTGATACAAACTAGCTTTCAAAACTTGATTTTTACATTGATGATAGATAAGCACTGATGGAGTGGAATTATTACATATAAAGCCTTTTTTCTGTGCCTGATTTTTGACATGTCTGAAGGTCTCACCTTATCTCTTTGTTACCTCATGCAGAAGCTCCCAGAACACACAAATTACCAGTAGCACCCCATGTTCTAAGATAGAGCTCTGGTAATGATTAGAGATATTCTGGTCAAGAGCAGAGTTCAGAGCTCCCCTTTCCCCGTTGAGTGCTGGGTGGTTTGCACTCCCCTTGTCTCAGCCTGACTGCTCCCTTGGTTGCCTGAGGCTTCCAAAGCTACCCGCAGGCCCTTCTTCCTAAAAGTAGCTCTCAGCTCCCTCATTCCTGTTTTAGGCAGTAAACTCCTAGGACATGGGATTTCTCTTTCCTTGTGTATGTACAGCCAGAGAGAACTTTGTGGAACAGCAATCAGGAGCAAGGCCAGACGCCTGGAGCCAAGGGAGAGAGATCTGCTGGACCATGAGGCAGGGAGTGCATAATTCGTGCTGTGCTTGGCAGGGAGGAACAGCAGCCCAGGCTCTACCAGCAGCCCTCTGTAGCTGAACTGGTTTGGTCTGTTGCCAAAATAAAAACTAAAGTGAACCAAATTGGCTTATTACTTGCTTTACATGGTGCTGCAATGGTTAATAAAGGTGCAAATGGAACAATTGCACCAACTGCAAAATTGGTCTGAGAGATCAGGAGACTCTTAAACTGCACCTGTTTGATTCCTTGCTGTGGTCTCTGTGTAGGTTAACACCTGGGAAACCTTTTTTGTGAACGATGGAATTATTCAAGTGCTAACATAGGTTTTTTTGTTTGTTTGTTTGCTTTTATATTTAATTTCCTGTATATCCTTGGCATGAAAACCTGGCATTTGTGACAGAAAATTACAGCCTCAGTCCCACACATACTGACTTTTCTATTCTTCATTGATTGTCCCTGGTGGCACAGTCATTTCTGAATTTGGAGTTCTGCCTGGAGATGGAGGACAAGCCTCAGCCCCTGTGAATGCCAGGCAGCTCTCAGGCTCCTCTGGCCTGCAGCAAACAGCAAAGGCACTGTCTGTGTTAATGACAGGCTCCTCTAACCTGTGTTCAAGGTAGATAAAATCAGATAAAGCTAGGAAGAGAAGGGAATTATGCATTACAAAACAGAATAAAGAGAAAGCAGAATAAAGGCAGCATTAGGAGTGGTTGGATATAGTGGTTTTTGATTGAGAGGTGGGATGTGGACCCTCTTCCTTTCAGAGGCAGTAATTAAATGTCAGGTGCCTACATCCCAGGTGAATGCTACCATAAAAATACAAACCCACAACATCTATTCTTTTTGGCTGGGTTTGGAAAAAACCCACCACCACAAAAACTGCTCTGCAGTCCCCTAAACTAAGTCCTAGGTGTCACACTCCTAACTGGATTTTTAGACATGTCTTTAGATTGGAGAAGTCATTACCCAGTAAAACCTTGTAAAGTGCATAAACACTATTATTGATATTTCATACACTCCTATCATTGTCATGTTTCCTCTCTTGGGACCATTCCCAGACCTGATTCATGTATTTGTTTAACTTCTGTTGTAGATGGCTTTGCTTTTTTAAGTGAAAGCACAAGAATGAATGCTGCAGACCAATTAAAGCTCAGGAGGATAACACACATTTTAAAATCACATGTTTCAAGTCACCTGCAATACCTCTGTGATACATTTTTAGCAAAGTAAGAAGCAACTCTAATCACTAAAATAAACTCATCAATGTCCTCGCTTCTGCTGGAACCAGGAATTTGGGCCACCATTCTCAGCGTGTAGGTGTAAAAATCTGTCATTCAATCTGGGAGCTATAGGAATACATTCCTTTCTCCATATGAATCCCCATTCTGGTTTGTCCCTGTCCCGAGTGGGGACAGCTTCCTTTAACAAGGACAGAGGAACAGTCTCATTCATAGTCTCAAAAAGTCACAGGGTTTACAGCACTGCTTACTGTGACATACTTGGCACTCTGAAGGATATTGCTATCTAGGTGGTACTTCAGTCCTCAGCTCCTTTTGCTAGGCTTTTCATTAAGAAATCCTTCAGAAGATTTATATCTATGACTTTAAATTTCCTTGATGCCTAAAGCAGAAATGCTAAAATCCTGTCAAAACTTTTGTAAAGAGTACAGAATTGGCAGCTTCCCAGTAAACATGGAACTTGGTTAGTGACTGAAAGGATTCAGAAATTGCATAGCTGACAATACTCAGATGGGGGTAAATAAATTGTCTACACCTCTTGAACTTGTTCTCCATGAGTGTTCTGAGAAGTGTATTCTGTAGAAAAAGAGTGGCTGAAATGGCAAAAGTTGTCGATTTGTTAAAAGGCAAAGTAAATTATCAGCTTGAGAAAACCATTCTGGAATATTTCATATGCAATGTCCAGCACCAGGGAGCAAAGTCTGGGTTTTTTTCATACTTATAATAGCATAGAACTGATGAGGAGAGAGTCTTAGGTAGAAGGTGAGGGACTAAAACTAAAGTCCTGAAACAAAGTTTTAATTGATTATAAAATATCTGAAACTTAAATGAGCAGTTTTCATTTCCTCTGCAAGTTCTATTCTAACCCTGAACCGTTCACAGAAAATGCAGTGAAATAAAAAGGATTTTCTTATAAATGTTCATGCCAAGAAATGGCAAGATTAAAGTAGATATTTCTTATTATTTGCAAAAACGTTTCTGCATAATTACTTCTGCCACCATTTCATTGCTTTAGTGTCCCCTTGAAAGATTGCCTTTCAAAGTGTGGTTTATAGCAGTCCTTAAAGATAATGCAAGGTTGTATCAGCTTCTTTAAGTGAAAAGGAATTGTAAATGCAAGCTCTCGTTTCTCTTTTCACCTGACCCGAGTGTGCATTCAGTGCCTTTGAGAGTGTTTCAATGTTTATGTAATATATTCTGTAGCT
>NW_005054314.1:6050597-6055268 GCF_000277835.1 Geospiza fortis
TGTACCAGTTAGCAAATATCATAATGATCTTCACAGCCTCTATCTGAAACTCTACTTGAAATTTCATGTGAATTTTTGAATGCAAGCTGTGCTTCTAAAATTGCCTTTAGGAGGTCACTTTTTAGCTTCTGCTTTCTCATTGTATCCCCAGCAGTAATGGATCTTGGTTTTCCAGGACCCAATTACATTGCATGGGGCTATCTGGAGGACATGGATACAGGCTAGTACACTGCATATTTGAATTAACTTTCCATATAGAGTTCTTTGACCTCTGAGTCTCCTTCCCGTTGCATGAAACGCTCAATTCTGTATCACTGTCTGTGTGCTGCTGAAAGTCAGGGCTGGCTCAGTCCTGACTGAGCAGTTACATGAGACTGCACAGGCCCTACCAGGGGCCACAAAACAAGGTTTCCTGTCATCTCTGTTCCTGGAGAACTCCAGTCTCTCAGACAGTGTAGGAGGAGCCTTTGTAGGGTTTGTTGTCTTGCAGGTTCCACTGCTTTCTTCCAAGACTGGCTGGCAGAAGAGCCAAGAGTTGTCACTTCCCTACAGTCTGGTGATCAGAGCCCTCTCTGGAGTGTAGAATAGCCATCTGTGATTTGTACAGCAACCAAACTAGTCAGGCTTCCTTTTAGGCAACAACCCTGTTGTTTAAAAGGCACTTGGGAATTAATTCTGAAGTAGCACTTCAGTTGGGCACAAGAAAGTTTCTAGTTTCTGACCCTTAATAACAAGGGGGACTTTTCCCCCCCCATATTGTGCTATTAAGGAGCTGCTAAATAGAACTATTGATAAATAATTAAATTAATAAATCCCAAAGTCAGCAACTCTCCCACCAGTCCTGGTAAGGAGAAAAAGACAAACCTTGAAACACTTTCCCATGAGCTTGCCCTATGGAATCTCCTCTTTCCTTCTTAACACCATGGAAATCCTCAGCTCAGAAATAATTTGATCTCTATTTTTCATTCACTTGAATGACTATAGGAGTGAAATAAGGATGCATTGTGGTGTGCTAAATAATTGTCTGTTGGTTTCAAGGAAGAGCCAATATTAGAATTACAGTTTTGGTGAGAGTCTTGACACCAGAATACCTTTCCACTTAGATGCCATCTTCTTGTGGAAATTAATTCAAATCTCAATCTATGGCCTCCAGCTTATGTAAGGTCTTGGGGAGGTGGTTTCTGATTAATATTTTTCTATCCACATCTGATTGGGTACGACATCTGGAGCATGGGATCAAGTTTTTCCAGTTTTTAAACAAAATATACTCTGAGAGGAAAGGAGAAAGGGAGGGAGGGAGGGAGAGAGGAAATTCCTCTCTTGTCAGTGCAGACCTGAGGAACAGCATAGTTTCTTTCACCCTATCAGTTTCTGTGAAAGGTATATGTAGCTGGATAACTTGTTTGATCTTTACATGATTCTGATTTCTTGAGCATGTTCTGTCTCTACAGAGCACTGCTCACTGTGCAGGATGTTTTAGCGTGTAATTTTTTTCAAGATACCACCAATTAAATTTTCTCGGTAGAAAAGATCATTCTGTATCAATTTTAACTGGATGGAGGGACATTTTTTTCTACCTACAGCAAAGAGGCCATGGCAACTGTCAGAGCTCATGCCTATGTACATTTTCTTTGAACCAACCAAAAATAAATAAATTCAGTACATTTTGAAAATTGATGCCTGTCCATTTTCAGGAGCAGTTGAAAGTTAATCTAAAAGGCGAAAAATGTCAGAGTTTGCTGCACTCACGATTTTTAGCTTAACTCTGCAGTAATTGGAGACTAAGAACTTTCTGTGTGCTCCTGGGGAAATGTCAATGTCTTCTGTTTTGTTATGACATTTGAAAGCTGTGGCAAACGAATAAGAAATGTGTAACCCACTCACTAGCAGTCATTATGCCTGTGCTTCCCATTTTGCCCACTCTGTTGTAGATTGGAAATTGCTTTGGTTCTTGGTTATAGGTACAGTCTGTTCAGTTCAAACCATGATGGTTCATGCAGTAATTTTGATCACTGTCAACAAGGATCAGTTGTGGCAGTACCTGAAGCTGCTTTCAATTACAGGGCTGTGAATTTGGAGTCAGCACAGAGGAACTTCAGGGCTGTTGCAGTGTGGTGAGCAGGATCTCCCACACAGGGGTGTTTGATGCCAAGTTTTGCCGCTTGTTCATTTTATTGCTTGCCTGCAGAAGCACTGTGGCAGTAGCTAATGCAGCTGTCACCTGTGACCGAAGTCAGACTGTCCTCACAGTGGCACTCACTGCCAGGTGGATGGCCCATGATGTGTTGTACTATCTGGAACATTCCTCTATGCTTTTGGGCAAAGTCATGCTCCTGTGATTACCCTGGACTTTGGGTTTTTGTTGCGATATGAACAGGCATTTTTAACAGCCTTTGAAGAAGCAAATTCTTTACATGTGCACAGTGCTCATGGTGGGCAGTCATTAACTAATAGTAGGATTGATTAGGATAGATCTGTTTCCACACTGGAGAGAAAGGCTGATTGCTCTCTAGTCTGTCTTTCCTCTGCTTCTTTCAAAAATTTCACTCCTTCATCCTTGAGTTATTTGTGGATTAGATATGGATGAGATGTAAGTTATCAATTGTGTGGAAGACACTCCATGTGTCTGGTGTTTGTTCAGGGAGTGGAGCATGCCCCAGGTCAGCTCCAGGCAGGGGTGCAGCTGGAGCGCAGAGCTAGAGAGTCTGATTGCAAAGGGTTTAGCAGTGTGTGCAGCAGTGTGTGCAGCCCTTGCCAGGTGCATCCAGCCCCCACACTTGGCCTGTGCTGGTAACTGAAGGCCTCTACTCTTAAAGGCAGTAGGAATAGGAACGTGTAGGGCTCAGTTCCAGGCTTCACCAAGTCCATGTCATACAGTCACCAGGGACAAGCAACTCCATCTTGTGTCACACGTAGATGAACATTTCCTACTCATTACTGGGCAGGAAATACTTTGGTTAGTGGCAGGCTCAGACTGAAGACCAAACCATGATACCATGGTCTTGGACAAACCAGAGTGGGCTAGAGCAGCATCTGGTCTGCAGGGATAGAGGGTGGAAAGTTAGCACACCTCAGTGGGTCTTTATATTTACTCACCTACTGAAAATGCAGAACCCAGTTCCTGTGTAGAATGAAAATGAGGATGAGATCTTAGCAGGAACTCTCTGTGGTTCCTCCTGATTTCTCTACATTACTACCTGCAATTTAATGAGGTTATTGGTGCTTGGCTAAAAGGCTCTGTCCAAGTTTTAATTTCCTCTGTCCCTGACACATTGCTATTTGCAAAGAGGTTATGCAGAAGTTAAACCAGAGAAAGATTAAAATCAGGGTAATGGAAGTTGTGTGCTGACATCTGAGAGAAAAATTCAACCTTCTTAATTTTGAAGAAGCTGCAAAGAACCTGGATGTACGGTACATGTGTCAGAGAGGCAAAGAAAAGCCTGTCAGATTTTGGCTTGGAGCCATTAGACATGATTTGCAGTATCCTTGCAGAGAGGAAGGCGAGGCAGCTGTGTGATGAGCCTGGAACAGACAGAGATTTCAGATATCCACATACAAATTCATTCTTTCTCTTCAGTTCAGGAACTACCAACATATCACATCCACAATGCCCCAAAGCACCCTCCCAGCCAGTTGGCTCTTAGCAAGAATAGAACCAATTTCTTAATCCTTACTACCACCTCCTGCCAACACACTATGGAAATAGAAGATGTATCTGCTTCAAAAAGCATTTGTCTGCTTTTCTGGCCAGGCATATGCTTCAGAGGTGACAGCTGGTGCAGGAAAGAAACATTTATTTATACATACATATATTTAGAAATGTATCTATTTATATAAATGTATACACACAAAGATATATATATATATATGCCTACAGAAAATGCTTTATGTGCTCATGTGTGTATATGAAAAGGAAGGAACCAAGGAAACTGATGAGATGCCAGTTTTCCAGTTCAGTTTTAAAACTTAGTACTTTAGAAGAGCAGGGACAATGTCTGTATCCCTAATGAGCAGCAGACAGAGTAGACTTTATCTTGGGATGATTTCTAGGCCAGGCAAAGTACATTTTTTGAAAATTCTTAATTTGACATCAAATAAATTCTTAAATATGCACAAGATCAACTGTCTTGCTTCTCCTCTTCATAAAAGATAATCCTGCACTCACCATTTACTGAGAGTGACTCAGTAAATTCTCTGTAATGACATCTCTAGTGAAGTATCAAGAGAAAGCTAAGGAAGGCACTTGAACTTAAAGTTGTTAAAGGCCTCAAAGAAAAAAGTAACCCATAATCTTCCTGAAAGAGAATTCACCATGTTGCCACACTAGTAGCAGAGCTAACAGACACTACATGCTATAGCCTGAGTTCTACACAAATGAAAACTGCAATAAAAAGCATTTTAAGAATATGGGCTTCTTTTTTTCAGAGAAAAACCCCCTTTCTTTCTATATTTTCTCAAATTCATACTAAACAACACACTTGCCTTGGCACTGAATAGATGCAAAAATTGTCAATCTAAAAATTTGGTTCATCTGTAAGAGAACAAGCCTACATTGGATGCCAAGTGTGGGTTTGAAATGCATTTATTCATTCCCGATTTAGCACCTACTCATAGCATAAAATGCAGTCAGATATAAAGGAGAAAGAAAAACACTGCGCCCACCCCACCCAC
>NW_005054314.1:6055278-6065910 GCF_000277835.1 Geospiza fortis
TTTTAATAGCACATACTTATCACCATTCTTATGTTAATGAAGTGTTTGTACAGCTGCCACAGTGGGCACAGGAAGATTAAAATCTGCCTTCACTCAGTGTAAAGAACCTAAGGGTGATCAACACATCTGGTCTGAGGGGAAGATGAGTCTGTCAAAACCATTATTTCACATCTTTTGCAGCAGCTTAGAACAAGGGTGCGAAGGAGAGAAGGAAATTTCTTAACTTTAGGGCAGCCATGTGTCTGTAGTTTTATGCTACCTGACAATTGATCACTTGTTTAATAATCAGTGCCCTTGCCACCCACATGTCATCTTCAGTATCCTGATAGCTTCCACTCTTAACTGCTCTCTTTTGCTGGGTTGGTTACAGCTCAGGTACTGGAAGCCAAATGAGGTTCTGGTGAGTATTTCCCAGGCCAAACTCCAGTGGTGGTGCTACAGAAAGTGTGGCTGTTTCTATGGATTGGTTGTTGTTTCCTAGATAAAATATTAGATATCATAAGGACACCTTTTAGAAGAAGCGTGCATGGATGTGATGGAGAAAGAGATTTTAATGGTGATGCTGAGGAAATGTAGCTTTAGTCACATTGTCATTTGTGAAGCCAGTGTTCTTGTTCTAGCCCACAGCTCCTCCACAGAACGGTGACATTTCTCTTAGAGTTTTAGTCTCAACTAATGCAAGAAATATTATTAAAGGCAGAAATGTTTTGTCTGTTCTTGTTACTTGCTGAGAATAATGATCGGTGGTGGTTGGTTGGGTATGAACTGATAGGGCAGATGGAGAAGGAAAGGTGTTTTTTGAAGCAGTTAGAACTATTTTAATCTACTTTGTTACAGTGACATTGCCTCTAATCCTTTCCTTATATATTATTGATAAACTTTTCACAATGTACATCATAGTAGGATTCATCAGACTTGACATTTTATCCTCTCAGTGCATTTGGGAAGCTCAGAAGTCTTCTATGTCCCATTTTACATTTACATTTATTTCTCATTTTCATGACATTGAGAGAGAAGAGAGCGTAAGGCAAATTGTTTGAACTTCAGTTTCTGCAGTTAAGCAAGAAATGCTCATCTTGTTAAAAATCAGGCCAAAGATTTTGGTCTCTAAATATAGATTTAAAGATCTAATATTAGATACCTCATATGGGAGAGATTGACCTCTGTGATTGACCAGTACTGTGCAAAGGCCCTACAGGGAATCTCAGAGGTAGATTTTTGATCTCCTAAAGCTTCATTGCTAAAAGTTGCTTTTCCAAGAATTTTTATGCAAATAAATCTTTAAACACATCTTAACAATGAGACATAAGTTGGCTAAAGGTGTTTGAAAAACAGAATTTCTTTTCAGAAATTGAACCAAAAATAAAGACAAAATAAGTTTTGGTCAGTTCAAATAAAAAATTATAACTGCTTGTTTGGGGCTTTTCTTTTGAAACAACAAACTTTAGGAATAAAAAAGGTCTGGTGAAGCATGAAATGTTTTAACTGCATAGAAAAAGAATTGATTTCTTTTTTGTGCTTATGTATCTCTTTTATCTCTTAAAAAAATGAGTCTTGCTTTTCCAGATGAACTGATTTAAGATTTTTAAAAGATTATAAAATTTTAAATTTAAAAATTTTTCCTCATGCCTTATTGTAAAGTAAGTACTGCTTCTGCTTAGGTCTAAGAATTTTTGTATAATGTTATGTTCCTAGACCAAGAATAAATAATCAGTATTTCATCATCTGCTCATCCTAAGGCCCTTCATTACTTCTGGGGGGACATGTGCAAGGTCTGTGGGATCCCATCAGAAATGCTGCCCATAGCCTTGCTGTTCACTCTTGTGCCTTTGAAAAGAAACAGTTTGTCAAGCTTGATCAGGCCCACTCTTAGCAGCATCACTTTAAATTTACTCCGGAGTCCTCTTCAAAATACACTCTGTGCATCCAAGTCTGCCTTGATTTATGTTCAGTGATTTCCTTGGATCTTGACTATAGATCTGTTTCAAAACAGAGTTTGAAACATTCATCCTTGCCAACACGACTGATTTGAAGGAAAAGTCTACATTGCTTTAAAAACATTCATATCAAGGCCAAGAAATTATTAAAATTATATGATCTTCTGTATTTAAGCATTGATTTGGTCATTCAAACAAGGGAAAAACCCTAAGCCCCACAGATTCTTTCAAATGCCAAATGTTGATTTTCCACTGTTTTGTGTAGACCAGATAGTAATTCTTAGCATAAAGTGAATTTTTTACTTGCTTTTAAAAGTTACTTGTTCCAGTTACTGAGCAGCTGGTGATGTGTTCAGGATTTAGGAAAGCAGGGTGGAAAGCTTGCAGTTTGAGACAGTCCTGTCTCTCCTCTCTTCAAGTGGAATTCAACCCTTCTGCCCCAAACTACTCTGAGCAGGACTGGTTCTTGTGTGAGATAAGGGGGAATGCAGCCCAAGTGGGGCAAAAATCAGAAAAATCCTACACCAGGCCAGGAAACCCAAAAGAGACAAACCACCACATTCTACTGAGAGTGGCAGCTACAGTATCACCACTAATACCATGTAATCCTACCTTCACAGATCTTTTTATCAAAAGGGATGGATTAGTTGGGGAAAACCTGAGCAGAGATGCATATTTAAAAAGATACATATTTGAAAGTCAGCTTCTGGCTGCTTCAGTTCTTGATGAATGTTGTCAGTTTGTTCTGCAAAGACTGATCCCAGATGTTCCCTAACAGGCTGCATGTAAAGGGGTATTTATTTAATTTTAATATGGAAGATGTGTTGAAAGGCTTTTTTTTTTTCTTTTTCATAATCTGTCTTTTCTATTTTCTAGATTTAAATGTGAATGACATGATGATCCTCAATTTTTTTCCCCAAAAAACACATGGAAACATGCAGTGGTTAGTCAGGCATCTGTCTATCTCCAGATACCAGGTAGTCCATTGCTTACTTTAATATCTTAAATATCTCTTTGCCTCCGTCATAAACTTAGGCCAGTACAGAAACTATAATTTAGTTTATTAAATAAGCTGATTAGTGTTTATTTAATTGGGTAACTGAGAAGGTAATAGCACACAAAGCTGAAGAGCCTTAGTAGTGGAGTCTGACAGGAAAAACAGATATGAAAACCACTAGCATGGGGAATCTGATCTCATTTAAAAATTAAAGTATATAAATTTATTCAATTACCTTGAATTAATTCCTAAGTGTACACATACACACATTGTGAAACATCATTAAGATCCATCATAGTCATATTGGTTTGAATTAATTCTCTGCAATAACAGAGATTCATATTCTAGTTTGTCAACTAAATTGGCTTTTCAAGATCTCTGAACTCCAATAATTCAACACAGAAAAGCAGGGAAGACCAGGAAACAGTATCCAAAATCAAACCTATTGTGGAGTACAACTAGCTTAGGCCTTCTGAATCTCACCCCAGCAGCACCAAGTTTACCACAGACTGCATAAACCTGGCCAAAAGCTGGTTAAATTTGACTTTCTTTTTCTCTTTTTTCTTTTTTTTTTTCCTTTTTTGTTCTAGCATGTCTGAGAGCTTTTAGTGTCTGAACTGGTAAGATTTCAAGAAATCTTAATTTCTGTACAAAGCCCTCTGTGATTTGTTTAGACTGCATAGTAGATATCCTCAGAATGACTTCACACATCTCTCTCATAAAATCTTCTAATACTACAGCAAAACAATGTTCTTTGTGACTTGGAAAGGATGTTGTGTGTTTGTGTTAAAAGGCAATTTTTCCTTTTGAAAATGCTAGCGCAGAGCATCACTTCCAATCCTAAGAGTGACCTGGTGCCTCTTGTTGCCAAACTCTGATGCCTTAGACATATATGGCATAATCATTTTTCCTTGAAAAGACAAAACTCTCAGAATTTTGGGCTGCATCTTTTCAAGGCCTTTATTCCTTTTGTTCAGGACATCACTTTGTCATTGAAGGCAAACGCAATGCTTGGCTGTTGCTCTCTGATCCGGTGGGGTTATGGAGAATGCTGTGCATTGAATGCTCCATCTGTATCAACTGAAGCAGTGTTGCACCTCAGTGTTGTGGTTGCCTTTCAGAGTCCCATGGAGCTGTTACCACTGAGTTTTAGCGGTCTTTTAAGAGAGATGTGTTATTCAGAGTACATTGGTGTAATAATGTGGGCTCACCGCTTTAATACTGCTCTGCTCAAGGTAGGGCGCTGCACTAAGTTTTGTTGTTTTGAGGTGAATCTGTCCATACTTAGAATATATTTGCTGCTTACAAGTCAAATCTAAAAAATCAGGGAGAAATCTGGTGGACTGAGTGGATTTTTTTCCTTAAAGGAAACCCCAAATGTATATGTCCTTACTGTATAATATTGGAAATTCAGCCTTGTCACTGTAAAACATAGATCTCTAAATGTTTCTATCCTCAACATTTTTTTTCAAATGTCAAGATCCAAATTTACAAGGGTGAATTCTTATCTATGTGAATATGAAGGGGAGAAGGCTCTTAACATATAGTTAAGCAAAGAAAACTCACTAGTCTATATGAAAAGAATTTATTGAAATCTTTCAGAATGTATTGAAAAGGATAATGTCATACTATTAGGAGAACTTGCAATTAGATTCAGGAAGGCTGTTAAATTGGCTTATTAAATTCAATCTGCAATCTGAATAGCACTGAAGGTTTGGAGGAAAAAATTGTGTCAGCTAGTTATGTCCACTGTTGCTGTGACAACAGGATTGGAGAACAGTCTGTTTAAAACAAAACGACCTCTCCCAAAAATAACCACCAAACCCAACAGAAGAACATTCTGCTGGCCCCACTAAACCCAAATAACCAGACAATAACCACATGATGCCATTCCAACTTAATGAAAATGAATCATGTAAGTATTGAAATTGTGCCTGCTGCTGTTGTCTAGAATAACAGTAAACTCAGAAATGGATAAGTCAAATTAAAGTCGGCGTTGTTGAGCATTTGCTAATTTAGATAAACTGTTTTGTGTAAACCTCAAGTGTGTATTTTTACTGATTTTTGGAGTATGTTTGACCTCCTGTTCCATGGTGCACGGGGGTCCTGCAAAAGGAGCACTAGATGCTTGCAGACAAGCTTTGTGTTGTTAGCTATGGCTTGTGCTGAGTTCTGTTACAGGCTCAGCACTTCTGAAAAATCTCTTCTCCCTTTGTGAGTCCAAATGGAAATGGACTCCCATATCTCACCCATAGCTGCTACTTGAGTTGCTGTTATTTGCACATTTCATATAAGATTTTGTCTCTGGTTTGTGGACCAAACTAGATAATTTGCCTGTTGTTCTGGTGCAGTCACCTCCCTACCTTTATGTCTGTATGTGTAGCTGGATATTTCCAGTGCACAGTAACTTTATTTCCAACTGCAGGGTCACAGGCCACAGCATGGTCACAGTGGCAGGCTAGGGTCATTGTTCTCTTAAAATTAGTTTCATTTGGTTAGGACAAATTACAGTAGGTATCCTCAAGTTGTGAAGAAAAGGGCAGAGTTGGGCAATTATTCTGATTTGAACTGAATGAATTTGCTGATTGAGGAAGTTCTGGTTTTTGGAGGCAGAGACAAAAAAGGAGAGATAGAAAAAGGCTAAATTTTATACCTGCCACCTAAAATATGTCTGCTGAGCTATAATTCAACTAAGTAGCAGCAAGTAAATCTAATTAATCTCTAATTAAGCCCATGAGTCTTAGTTAAGAGAGGGTTTGGTTTCTTAAAAATAATAATAAAAAAAAATTCCCTTCACCACCAAAGACTGTGTTTCCAGACTTTTCTAGCCTTAATTGCAGTCCCAAACACCTCAAGCAATTTTCTGGGCCAATTAAATCAGGGCAGTGGCTAGATTAACATATTGCAGTGCATTTGGTGTGCTCGCTTGCACATTTGGTGTGCTTGCTGGCTGGAGTTAAATGGTTTGAAAAGTGAGGAACAGCTTGGCCCCCAGACCTAGATCTTGCAGCTGGCATTGTTCTGCAATTACTATGGCCACTTCAGATCTTTATGGGTAGTATTTTTTCTACTGATGCTAAGGAGACTTAGAAGTAGGAGAAACAGCAAAAGCAAAAAAAAAAAAAAAAAAAAAAAAAAAGAGCGAGAGCAAAAGCTGATGGGAAAAAATTGTGCCTTTTTTATTACCAGGAATTTTATGTGGTGAGAAAAGATTCCAGTGAAGAAGAGTCCTTCCTTGCGTGCTCTGCAGTATATTCAGCATTGTTTCTGTTGCCTATACAAAGGAATGAAGTTTTGCAGTGACAGTTTTTAATATACATCTACCCTAATGCTACTTTGGAGGATGATTCACTGTATGGGAGCAGGCATCAATATTTAACATGAGGTGACATTTTCCCTGCGTTTTTGGAAGAATTTATACAGCCTAAAAGACAGTGAAATTTGATAATGCTTTTTCCAGTGCAACCATGGAGGATCTGTAGAGAGTCCTCTTTCTGTGACCTACATCTGCTGAGTATGAGCTTTATGTGATGCATTTGTCTATTTTCTAAAGGGTTCATTAAGAAGAGACACTGGAATAGGCTAAATATGCTGTTTATGTGAGCTGCTTCATTTCATAGTCTTGAAAAATAGTGTTTTGCTGCTGGTTCTCTTTTGACCTTAGATTACTCATTTGCTACTGCATTTATATTTCATGCAATGGAAATTGAATGAAACAAGTTTCAATCTGCAAATATAAAGGAAGAGGACACAGTAACATCAAACACAGCAGATGAGAAACCAATTTCAGAAAATCCGGATGAAAATGATATTTTTGAGATTGGGCAGTACCTTTCACAGCAGTAGAGTGAAATGGAGGTCCTAGGAACACAGAAGTCCATATGCGGGAGGGAACTTGCCAATTCTAGAGCGCAGGTAGGTCACATAGATGTGATGAAGGGCACAAGCCCCTTTCTGCTCATCTAAACTCTATCTCAGAGGGTCTATACACCTGTAAAACCTTCTAGGTGCCTACATTTGTGCAGAAGTGTAATTGTAGGGATCCTATATTTTGACAGCTTAGCATCTCTACCTTACCCATATGGCCTGGTGAGGATTCACAGGCTGGATGTTTCCATGCATCCTTCTTCACAGAGTAAATATGGCCTTGCATGTGTGCTCACACCTTCAGGATTCTTTTTAATGAAAGCTGAAAAATTTTAAGTAATTTTTTAAGACAGAACACTTGGTGATATTACAAATGATTCTTTAGAATTTTAAAGTAATATGGATTTGTTTCCTTGTTTTAAAGCAATTGTACTAACTGGAAGAAACTGAGGTAATTTAAGAGTAGAAAGAACCTGACTGATGACATTTGCCAAGATGGGAAACTGGCACTCCAATGTCAGAATATTTTAAATAAGGAATATCTGTTGAAGCATGAGCTAGCAGAGGTTTAACTGTCTTTCTAGTATTATTAATGCAAATAATTCATTTTGAGCTGCAAGATTATAAAGTTTGTGTCACTAAATCAAACAATTTTATATGAAAGGTGTGAAATATAGACCATGCCAGAGTAGTGTGACCCTTTTGGATAGTGGCAGATTTTAAATGCTTGATTTCCTACCTTTGTTCTCCTAAATAAGTCTGGATTTCCTTGTCAGTTAATAAGCATTTAAGCAAATTGTGTATTCTTATCAGAGTTTGTGGCAGTGACCTGTAGCAGCATTAAAATGGCATTTAGAGGAAGAGAAGAGTATCCTTTCATGGCTGTCCTGATGAAAAGGACTGTCAAATCCATCTGGTATTATCTCCCTTTTTCTCTGCAGTTGTTGCCAATTTTGAAAAGCACAAACTGGCTATAACAGGGCCCGCAGTTCTTCTTGCTATGACTTCTGCTGGTTGATTTCCTTGACCAGGAGAGTCACTGACATCCTAGAAGATGAGAAGCTTTGCAATGATTCATCTGTGACTTAAGGCACAGGACAAACAATACTGCTGAGGGCATGTGGGTGGCTGCCTTAGGGAAGGCAAAATATCTTGGAGTCCAGTGGAGCGCTGGGAAGGCTGATTGTAGTTGTAGTCACATGTGAGCACAGCTTTTTCCAGCTTTAAAAGAAATTCATGTTTGTTTGAGATTTTCATACCTTGAATGTGTGTCTTGGCCTTTTTTACATGAACTGCTAATAATACCAGTGTAGTATGCAAACTGTTCAGGTATTGGACTATGTTAGAATTGCACAATCAGTTGATTTGATTGCATTAAGAAATGTCTTCATCAGATCCTAGCTCTGTAAAAACTTTACTGATCTTAGAACAGTTTAGCAGAACAGAACTTTCCATTCTGGGGTATCCTGAAATATGTTATCCCTAACTGGCTTGAATTTTAGGTGAACTTAAAGATTAAAATGAGCTGACACCAATTTCTACTTGATTAAAGGGGTAAAAAGAAATCAAATCTCTTGTACTGCAAGTGCCTATTTCTAAATTTTTCTGATTTGATATAAATAGTGGCATAAGTATTCCTAACATCAGACTGACTGTTATGCGTAGAATGAAGCCTGAGGCTGGTAGAAATTTCCATGAGCTTGTGTTGGAAGCATTTCCAACCCAGAAAGGGCTTAGTGTAGCAAATCTAGAGTCAGACAGTAGCTCAGTGCTGCATACCAGATGAGATATGTAAAGAATAGAAATTATTTATTCTAAATGGGCATGAAGAAACACACTCTGGAAAGTAAAAGAATAAAGGTTTTGCTCAAACATTTGGCACCACCAACAAAAACCAAATTAGATTCATGTCCATGCTCTGCTCTGGCCTTGCAACGTCCTTAGCAAATTCCATAAAATATCCATCTGTGTGAAAGGCAAAGTGCTGCAATGGGAAATTGAGCATGATGGCAAAGCACAAAAGAACAATGCACATGAGGTACTTGCTCAGAATCTGCTCTGCTTCGCGACGCTGCCTCTGCAAAAGGAGTTTGCCTTTCATGGTTTTTCATCCTTTGCTGAATGCTAGGTGCTTGAACAATGCATCACTGTGAGCCAATGCAATCAGTCTACAGAAATATGTAGCCATAATCTCTCAGTTCAGCACAGCCTTGTGTTTTTTCCCAGTTAATAGGATACCTCACATTTCCAGTAGAATAAAACAATTACTTGGAAAACTGGTGAGAATAAAAGAAAAAAAAAAATAGGGCTGTTTCCTATTCCATTTTAAATAAAGTCTTGAGTTTTAAATATGGATAATTTAATTTGGGGTGATGCTCTGACTTAACAACCAGGATAATTTTTAAAAACTTGTAATTGCTATACTGATGAATAAGTGTTTAAAGTTTGAATTTTGAGATAAATCACATTGGCTTTGTGTGCACGAAGCTCTAAAACTAAAAAGTACTGTAATGTGTCGGACATTTTCACAAAAATGTCTCTCCTTCATTTAGTTTGTTGGTTTTTTTTGGTTTTTTTTCTGTTTTGACCTCCTGGGAATTTTGGATTGTGGCTCAAAACTTGGCTGCTGGTATTTAATATTCAGGCTTATGGTTCTTGGACATTTTAATGCCTTTTGCCATGTTTTCTTCGCCTGCTTGCCATCCAGCTCCATCATAAATGATTATTCCAGTAATTTTAAGGAGCAATTCTGAGAAATGGTTTTATCTCTTTCTGTAGTTCTAGTCCAACTAATTTTGACATCTGTTTAATATACTTTTCACAGAAGTACTGAAGTTTTACTGTCTCCTTCCTAATGCTGTCTTCTCATCCAAAATGACCCTCTAAGAACCTTGAGTTCTGGTAAGGTGAAAGATTCTAATCTCTGGTAATGATGTGGAGGGTTCCTGGCACACAAAAATGAATGTTAGGATCTGAACGCTCTATACAGATGTACTTAAGATATTATCATGTCCGTTTAAATCTGAAAAACAAAAAGGACAAAGAAGCTTTTATAGTAAGAGCTTGAGTATTTCCTGGGGCCGATTAGCAGGCCAGATTCAGAACTTGGCTTCTACTTGGCTCCTACATGGCCCCTTAACTACTCATTAATCTTCTCTTCCTCTCTAAAATTCATTGCAGAAATGAAATGTTTTTCAAAGCCTCTTCTTCAGCTACTTTTGCCACATTAAAAAATCTTGAGCTATACTATATTTAAACTATTAAACTATACTGTGACATTAGAATGGCAAGAATATGCTTTTCCTCAGGAAAGCTGTAGAAAATAAGCAGTAAATCTGTTATGACAAGTGAAAAGTGCATAAATGTTATAATCGTCACTGACAAAATCATATCTTGGTTTAGGCAAGATTAGACTTCAAAGCATGGTTGTTCTTTGTGCTACGCTAAATTCTGCGTCTTTGCTTCGAAGGTGAATTTAATTATGGAACAGAAATTCAGGGAATACCAACGTCATGTAGGTCAGCTACAAGGATTGTGCGAAGGTTCATGATTTGCAGTGGAACCTCAAAATCAGTAATTCGCCTCAGGGGGCAGGGTGGTGGCTGAGTGTGCTGCTCATGCTGTGCTTTTAACACCTGGTTTGGAGAGTAAAAGAGCTCCAGACGTGTTGGTGTTTGTGTTCTCAGCTGAGACTAATGCACATTTGGAAAGAAATTCTGCTTTAAAGATTTCTTTTAAATATAGGTGCCCTGCAGTTTTACACCGACTGGAGCTTTGGCCCAAAGTGTTTGATCTGTCTTTGATGAGGTGAGGGCAAGATTTCTGTGCCTG
>NW_005054314.1:6065961-6066678 GCF_000277835.1 Geospiza fortis
GTTCTAATGAGTGACAAGGTAAGCCCTTTAAAAATGCAATGACAGAAAAGAAAACCCAGCACATAATTTGAATAGTACTTACAAGAGGAAAAAGTAGATATAGAATATGAAATAGTATAAAATAAGTAGTTTCATGCAGATGGATGTCTATTGTTCTCAGCTGGGTCAATGGGTATATTGGTGTTATTTAAGAAAAGAAGCATGATATGATTGGTAAATATCAAGTAATTTTTAGGATGGTTTTAATGAGTGCTTACAAGTGGAGTTCTGTTGTTTAAAGCAAACAAATGAACCAAAAAAAAATCCCTCAAGTCCCAGAAGGTATCTACAGCAATAGTTTAAAAAATTTCAACCTAAATGGAACCTTATTTGTCTTAGTGCAAAATCCTCAGTATCTTTTGTGGGAAACTTGAAATGCCTGGTCCCTTCAAATGCTGAAATTCTACAATTCTGCATCATGCTTCCTCCTTGCCTAATGCCCACATTAATTTTCTTCAGCTAGAAAAATGAAGACCTTGTAATTAACAATAAACCAACTCCCTGTCACAGATTCAGTGTTAGGAGCAGAACCTGCCCAGTTTGAAGGGGTGTGAAGACTTTGTTGGCTTACAGAGACTGAGAGCACTGCAGAGATGACACATTTGATTTCTGTAGGGAAGGGGAAAACTGACTGCTCTAACTGATGACATTCCCTGTTGGCCAGAGGGAGTGTAGGGA
>NW_005054314.1:6066703-6094564 GCF_000277835.1 Geospiza fortis
AATGGCAAGGCTGATACTGCAGTAGAAAATGTTAAGGCAATGCAATTGAGATAAAGGAAATACTGTTGTGAAGAGCACTTCTCTCTTTTTGGTTTTACCTTGTTAGACTTTGAGATGCTCCAAACAAGCAAGAAAGCACATCTGAGTGATGGATGCTACAAGAAAGAAGTTAAATAAACAAATTTATGGAGAGGGGTTCCTCATATAAACTTCTAACAATAAGTAAGTTCACTTTCTGCTGAGGCAGGTCTGAGCTTTATAGGTACAGTTAAGGCAAAAGGGCCAGTTGTGCTCAACACTTCTGCAAATTGCAACACAGTGATGTGTCTGAGCAAGAACTAATTTGTGCTTAATGCACCTGTTTTTAGGGTTGTGAACCTGATTCAACATATTTTTACAGGTAGATAGATAGATAAATCTATTAATCAAGCCAGTAAGAATCAGGGCTTTCAATTTTACTGCTATATTAGCATGGGAACAAACCTTAAAGCTGTGTGGTTTTTGACACAGTGGTGAAAGGTAAATGTGTTGCTTCTTACAGTTGATGTCTGGCTGGAGCTCAGCAGTGGTGATCCATCTAATTATTTGAATTCAACAGATTTGGGAGTGAAATGATGCTCATTTTTCAGGATGGTTCAAATAAAGAAAGGTGTGAAATTTCACATCATGCACCACAGAAGATGTGTCATAAGGAAACAGCAGAAACTGCTGTTTGGAATAAATATTCTGACCCATGGATGCTTGTGTAGACACAGAACATTTCCTCCACACTGTGATACAAATCAGAGGGGAGACTGAGCATGTCTGGGTCACAGGAAAAAAACATAAAATATGCTCAAAACTCCTGGGAAAATTGAAACTACTTTGAATTAAAGTTTACGGCTGCTGTATGTGTTGCTTGCACATCTGCTGCAGAAGGAGAGGCAAAGTTAAAGGTGACAGGTTGATCCCTGAAGTAGCATCTGCTTCTTCCTCTGCTATTAGTGCTGAGCAGAAAGCTGATTCTCTTTCTGTCCTTCCCTTCAATTTCCTTACTTTTAAATTGTGAGGACAAAGTAAGTGAAGTGGACAGTAAACAAAGAAGCAGATGAGGAAATCTTTTATTGTTGCTACACAATTTGTTGCTGGGTTTTGATTGAATAATTCACTTTATGCAGTTGACTCCATGAATTGGCCTGTTGAAGTGGTTTGTTTTTTATAAGTCCTTGAGGATTTTTCTGCCTGGTCTGAGATTCTCTTCTCAGCTGTTCCCATTCCTTGTATTTTCCTCTCATTTCTCCATTTTTATTTGCACTGCTGCATATTTTAAAAGACAAAGATATTTGATTTTACTAATCTCCTTGTGCCTGTGTGTAGTGTAGCAAATGTGGAATGAAGAGTGATTAAAGTATCTTTATAAAGGATAACAGAGTGAAGGACATACAGCTTGACTTTGCTGTTAAACCTCCACAAGCATATGAGGAAAGAGCTGATTATTAGGATGTCAAGTAGCTGAATTGTTATTCCTTGGAAAATACCTGAAGTATTTTTGAGTGTACTTTTTTCCTGATATGGTTGAAGTTTTATGATATTGTTTCCTTTTTTTTTTATTTGTTTGTGTATATTTTTCGGTGTATATCCTTTGTGTTTAGTGGTTCAGTGAGGAATGTCCAACATCTCCCCAAGTTGCTGTTGATGGAAGATGAACATGAAAATGCATTTAAATCCAGCAGTATCTCCTAGTTTGCATAAAACCTAGGCTTTGTGCTTATTTTTTTACTGATGGGAGGAAGAGGGACAGACTCCACTTTTGCCACTTTCCAAAGCAATTCTGAGCTTAATTGGTGTAACTCTTTGGGGTGGAACAAGGCAGCAGTCTGTGTATTGCTCATTCTTCTTGCCTCGGATCATGTGCAGGACTTTAGAGAGGTATTACACAGCTGCTCTGTGTCAGGAATTGTGAGAACTCCTCGTGCTGCAAATGCCAAGAGAGTCCAGAAGGTATTTAGGAGCACAAAAGAATTGGTTCTGTTCTGGACAGTTTGTGGTGTGTTGGGTGAATTGAGGAAAGCCATCAACCTTGGTTGTTTTTTTGTTTGATTTATTTAATTACCAAAAGGTACATGTAGTGTTGCCTCTGTGGGCCAAGTGGCAAATTATAGCAAGTATTATGACCTGATAATTACATATTATAAATTATTATATTGTGTTGTGTTGTGTTGTGTTGTATTGTGTTGTATTGTATTGTATTGTATTGTATTGCTGATATAAATAGCACATGTCAAAAGTAGCTGGTGCTGGGCACTTGTCCTCCAGCAGTAAAGATGGTGTTCATAAGGACTCAGAACTACTCTAGAGGTATTAGAACTGGAAACATGCAGTGCTCATAAATTATTTCATTATAGGCACACAAACAGATCCATAAAAATGATTGTTTCTTGTTATATGTTGGCCTCATACCAAATGGAAACCCTGCTCTGACTCACAGACCTTTGGAAAAGTTTCACTCCTGAGAAAGGACTCACCACAACATAGTGAACATGGAAGTAATTAGAATTCAGCAGAAGAGATTTAAAATAGATTTAACTGTTCCATTTTGGATAAACTGGCAATAAGAAGGAGACAACTTCCTTAGGAGAAAATAGTGAGAATGAGTGCTCTGTGAGGCAAAGTTTTAGGAGGCTGCTGGTGATGGCTCGTGATGCCAATAGCAGCATTGTGCCTTGTATTGTGTATAATCATGGTACCTGGGAGCACTATGGGATTGAGGATCAGGAAAAACTGTGCTATACAAATATATATGTGCTTTTATGCATTATTCCTATGCGCCTAGAGTCATTCCACCTCCCTTTTTTTTCTCTTTAGAGGTCACTACATAGGCATTGTAGTAAAAGACGTAGATTTTTATTTTTTTTTTCCTCTATATATATGTAATGAATTCTGGTAGCATAATTTCTTGCACAGTTAAAGATAATAGTTGTTCATTACCATTAAAGCTAATAGGTTTTCATTACAATTTCCACTGATGTCAGCATTTTAGTGTCATATATTTTATTTACTTTTTCAGCACACAAATACACCAGCTTTTCCATGTACCATCTGTTGCAATGGTGTGAGCTGGAGGATTGATGGTGTGATCACACACTTGGAATCTGCTGTTGTTGAAGGGGCAGCAAGCTCTGCAGCCATAGGCTCCAGTGTAACACAAATATCAGGAGTGGCAAAGAAGGGAAATCACAGAGTCATCCCAGCATGACCTGTGGGGATTTTTTGGTACAAAAGACAACCTGAGTTTCCCAATTAAGTTTCTGCATGTGCTTTGTGCTCCCTAACTCTTCCTGTTGGCTGAGAGTACCAGTCTCTGTGCCCTGATGTTCCAAAGCTCTGTGAAACCTGGTGTTCCAAAGCTGTGGGGAAATTAAATGAGCAATTTCCACGCTGTGTGGGTGGATATAAATAGAAAAAAAATGCTCTTAGTAAAGTACTGTTCTGTAAGTGGCTCCAATGTCTGTTCTACAAAGGTCAATTTGAAGAAATCTGGTTAAACCTGTAATAGCAACTGTGGAAATCTAAGTGGATATTTCAAACACCGTCCACTTTTTTCTGTCTGTCTGCAAAGTCTAATCCAGTGATCCTGCACACTGCAAAAAAGGAGGAATAGGGTACCTAATGTACCTCATATGGGGAAAAAAAATGGGCATCTTTTTATTTCCATTTGTATTGATAGGTGGAAAAGGATGCAAAATTTAATTAGGAGAAATTATCTTTTCTTACGTGCTTGGAACACATGAATTCCTTCCGATAGATCTTTGAAAATCTGGTGAATATTTTACAATAGATCAACTGCAAAAAGAATCTGACCTTCATATTGCTGCAGGAATTTTTGGGTTTTAGCAAACTATTTAAAGAAAGTTCCCTCAAGGCCTGTTAATCACTGAAATAGCTATAAGCACAGTTTTAATGAATCAAGAACATATTTAATAGCTTTATTTTTTCTTTAAAAATTTATTGTATACAAAAGGCTGAAAAAGCAAAAGTTATGAAATCTAAATTAATTGTAACTCTTCAAAGTACAAAACCACACCATCAGATATACATTTGCAATTTAAAATCAGGATGGGTTTTGGGAAGATCAAGCTTATTTTCTGCTTTTGAAAGAAGAGATAGGGAGAATTGCAGTCCTTTGATTGCATAGCTCTGATTGCAGACAGTGATATGCTAACAATGATTACTGGAATTTTCAGAAAACTTCATAGTGATAATTCATTTACAGTTAGACATTTGATTGCATAGTCCATGTCTTTTTAACAGTGCCTTTTATGTGGGTACAAATCCTTAGCTTCTGTGTCTTCAACAGAAGAAACTGAGCTGGGTTCTTAGGAAGACACTGTCCAAAAGTCCCACGTCACACATAACAGAAATTATTTAGAAACTTTAATGCCATCCCTGTGTTAATCAAACATCTGTTAAGCTGTTGTGATGGCACTACTTTGTTCCATTCTTCACTTTTTATTCTTTATACAGTCACAGAATTTCCTTAGTTTTTTCTTTTTCTCTTATTTCTTCAGCAGAAATTGGTGACACCAAGTTGGGTGGCTTGGTCATTTGCACTGCACGTGGCACAGGCAGGTCCTGGGCTCTGCTTCCAGGCTGCAAAACAGGCAAATGAAGCAGATATATGAAACAATATAAAAGCATTAAAAGATGACTTGGCTTCTTTCCAAACAAATTGGAATTGTTCAGCCTGGAAAAGAGAAGGCTTTGGGATGACCTGATTGTGCCTTTCAGTACCTTGGTGGGATCCTACAAGAAAGAAGGAGAGAGACAATTTGTAAGGATGGGGAGTGACAGGACAAGGGGCAATGGGTTCAAATTCAAAGAGAATAGGTTTGGGTCAGATATTATGGAGGAATTCTTCCCCTGTGAGGGTGGTGAGGCCCTGGCACAGGATGCCCAGAGGAGTGTGGCTGCCCCATCCCTGGAAGTGTCCAAGGCCAGGTTGGACAGGTCTTGGAGAAACCTGGGGTAGTGGAAGTGTCCCTGCCCACGGCATGGTCTTGGAACAAGATGGTTTTTAAGATTCTTTTAATTCCAGGCTATTCTGTGATTCTGTGTGCATTCGTGCTCTGCAGGTTTTTTTTGGTTTTTTGTTGTTTTTGGTTTTTTTTTTTTTTGAGGTACAGCTCTGTGTTTTGCTTAATTTTTTTAATTTTTATTTTTAATGGCAGTTTAGGGAAGAAGCATGAGCCTGTAAGGAGTTTGGGGCCAAAAACTTCCTCACTGCATGTATTTGAAGAGCATTCAGCACCCATTGCCTTGAATGATACTACAATAAAAATAGCATAGAAATGCAACAGTAGTGGTGATCCTGCTTAGATCAGGGATATTTCACCCAGACATCTTTTCTTTCTCTTTATTCACATGACAGAAACTAATTTTAAAGAGAAAAACCTTACAGAATTCCAGGTGAAAAAATAAACTGAAAAATGTTGGTATTATTTTCTGGTACTACTAAGCAGTATCAAACAGTAAGTATCAGCTGGAATGAATCTCAGTAGAAGTTGTTTTTAAAAGTGCAATAAAATTCTAATATCCTCTGAAAGGTTATTATCCAAGTAAAGAAGGCATTTATGTATAAAGCTATGCCAATTTGTCTCGTCAAGATGGGGCTTTTCATGACACCAAATGTGAACTAATTCTTTTTTCACTTACCTTGTAAGTAGCTTTATTCCAATACTGCTGAAGTCAATGACAGAGTTGCCAGTAAATTCTTTTCATATAATAGTACAGAACTAATGGTAAAAAGGCCATGAGGCGGCAATTCCAGCTGTCAGCACTTAAAGGAGGCTTTATGAGGAAGTTGGATAAATTCAAAGCCAAAGTGCAGTAGAAGGTGACAAATTCTCAATCACCAGACAGACTGAATTTACAGAAAAATGATTGTAACAAATTAAGAAACTGACAGAAGTTTGTATTAGTGCTGTTACATTTAATTGGTGGAATGTAGCAGAATTATGGAGTTATGAGCTGGTAAAGAGGTTTATAGAAACCAATTAAAGTATAAACATTAAGAATGGCTGTTTGAGTGGCTGGAAACAATTGCTAGGCATTTCCTGAGGTTGTGCTCTTCACAGAGATGTTTTAATTGCTTAGGATAATGCTCTGAAAAGCAAATGGCTTATTTTACCACTTTCTGTTATTTCTGTAGCTACCCACTTATCTCTCTAGCTTTGGTTATGTTTCCTTTTCTGAAGTTATTCAGGGTTATTTAATTTCCTTGTATATTCTTTTCATGGAGAATATGGACATTCACCTGTCACCAGAAACCTTCACTTGTCTTACTGTGGCAAGCTCATAAAGAAGTAGAATAATCCACAGAAGATGCTTGTAGAGTAGTTCTGGACCAATCTGCTCCCAGGAGCCAGAGACGTGCAGCTGAAGAGAAGATAAAGCTGGTGATTGGGTTAGTATCCAGAAAATCCAGCATTGCTGTCACTGACTGAAGTTCCATGTTAAATCACAGTAAGGAGGTTGGAACTGGGTCATCTTTAAGGTCCCTTCTAACCCAAACTCTTCTATGATTTTATGAAATGAATATCTCCTGGGGATTCAGATGTCTTTATTACATGGATCTCTTATACGTGGACCTTATACAGCATCCTCGTACTTCAGCTCCCAACTTGTAAACGCAGAATAATAACATTCCTCTTCACAAGCATGGAACTTGATCTCAAAAACATGTATAGAGGACAAATATTTCAAAGATGGGACTCATTTATATGACCCACACAATGTCTAGCTAGAGTGGGTAAATATTGCCAAAATTTATTTTCAGGGCTTAAGATCCCAAGGAAGGACCTCCTATTTGGTACTTGAATTCTGATTTCCTAGACTGCAAAAAAGATGATAAATATATTTAACTGATACAATTCTACAATTTAGGAAAAGTCTAAAAAGCAATAAAAATCTATGCATAACCTCTTCAAATTAAAAACTGTACTCTTTCCTCCTTAAAATAATTATATCCAACAAAAATCTAGGCAACTTTGTCAAAGTTTCTGTAGGATCTATTTGTACTCATCGTTTTCAGTGTAGTTATTTCTCCCTGTGATTTTATTTTATGTATGTTACTTTGAGTTCCACCTCACAATCCTCATTCTTCCGCATGAATGTTGGAAAAATTTCCTGGTCCTGCTGCTTTGGCTCTGCTGGCATTTTCATTCTTTATTCAAGTTTCTCCCTAATGGAGGGAGAAAGAACTATTCTAGGTCTGCCTCCAGGTAAACAAGTCTTTTTTTGCAGTCTCCCTGTACATGAGAATTTTCCCATGCCCTTAATCAGATTTAACTAAGCCCTTAATTGCCTCATTCTATTTGGTCAGATTTTCTAATACGATCACTTAGATGACAGAGAATGGTCATAATCTGGCTGCAAATTCCCTGTGGCTTAGAGGAGCTGATGGCTGGGCAGAATCTGACAGCTCGGAGTTTTCCCTTCTTGCCAGAGTGGTTGATTTACCACTGATTTACTGGAGGGGAATGACAGAATCTGGGTGGAGGTGCAGGAGACCAGCTGTGCTGCATCAGTCCAAGGCTGGGAAGGAGGGTGGCCCTGTGGGCTTCAGCCACTTGTAGGATGAAGGGTGGCATGAGCACCTCAGTGGTCATGTTTCTTTGTGGCAGTGAGTGCAGTAAAATTTAACCACAGAAGTTTGGGTAATAATTTATGTCTCTCAAGTGGGTGAGATATTTAAGTGTCACACTCTGCAAATCCCAATGGCTGTGCTATTTATGGCAAGTTCTGTTTTTATCAATAGATCATTTATGACATGTGGCAAAAAAAGAAAGAGAGCCTGAGGCAAGATAGATTTTAGTGAGGTCTGAATTAGATTTTATAGGTCGGCTACTCTCAGTTAATTCAATACCATCTGATTGCTAAAAAGGTACTTAATGAGGCTTAATTAGAAGGGATGTCTTTTATTGTCATTTAATGCTGTTGCATTTACATGAGTTCAGGGTTTGGCAGTAGTTTTTTCTCAGCAATTCTTGGGTCTCAATCTAACAAAAGCCAATAAATGATCCCATCTGCTCCCAGGCTTTCTGTCTGATGCTTGTAGTGTAAGCAGCATAAGGACCAGCTTTAGAGAATGTGTGACCACTGCACAGAAAGGACCTCAACCTTGAATTGCTTGCTAGCTTGATAAACAGACAAACATAGCAGTAAATGCCAGAGTAAGCTGAAACTTGAATTTTGTGTTTCAAGGGAATAGGAATTTTATGGGAAATTTTACTTTTTAAAAATGATTCCACGTCTTCTATCTCATTCTAATGATCAATTAATGTGATAATTTGGCATAACAGGAGAAAAAAATACCCTATTACTTTTCAAAAGATGTTTTAAGCATAATCGACTCTTCCCTCAAACATTTTGTAAAGACTTTTCCTGTTTATCATGACAAGTTTCACTCTGTATATTATTGTGCTGTAGTTCCTAAAACAAAAATGGTTTTAAAAAAAAAGCAGATCAGAATGTAATATTTAAAGCAAAATCATAACATTTTAAATTATTTTGAAAGTATTTAAGATATATTAATCCCTGATAATTTGGAAAAAAAACTTTAATTGAAAAAAGGAAATATCATCAAATGAAAAAAACATTTTAAAATATATTTAAAAAAAATTCTCTAGCACTTGTAAAAAAATAGTGTTTTTTCAAAAAGAAAAAGTGTTCAAAGCTTACAGAATGCTTTCTACCAACCAGATGGAACAAGTTTTGTGATCAAATTCTTAAGAGGCTGCATTTTCTCTGAGGTACAGCCAGTTTTGCACACCAACCCTCTGTGGTCTCTCAGGTGGTGTATACATATACCAGCCACTGTGCAAGCCTCAAATAACCAATGCACATAAATGGTTGGACTGAAGTGATACTGAAAATACTGAGGGACAACAGATTTAACTGACAAAGAAAAAATATAGTGAATATAGTGAAGATGTTGACATGACAATAAATTAACTGGGCTTGAATTATAGTAAATGTATCTTCATCAAGCTCACAGATGTGCTTCTCTCACAGTTGAATGATATTCAATTCTATACAACAGCCTTGTTAAATTTAAATTAAATGCTAATTTAACACATCTAAAGGCATTATCACATTTTGTTCTGAACTGTGTTTCTAATGACTTCAAATCGTGTGTGATGCATTTATGGCAAACTTCTGTAGCTGTTGTGCTGGAGAATTTGTGGGGTTTTATTAAATAAGTTATGTCCTGCTCCCTGTCAACAATTTACAAGAAGAAAAAAGTCAAGAGAGTCAGTGAAGCACAAGATGAAGGCACAACCCAGGAAGTGGCTCATACAAAATACATGGAAATCTAATGACCAAATGAGGGGGACATAAGATAGTAATGTGGAAGAAGCAATTAAGAAGAGAAATTTTAAGTTACACTTTCAGCTGTCACAATCCTGCCAATTGAAATGCTAGATAGGTCGTGTTGTACTAATAGTTTATTTAGAAGGAAAGGTGCCTTTCTAGTTTAATGAAATTAGTATATCTTTCTTTTCAATACACCATGCTGCTTGAGCAACTAACCTTTAACTAATGTGCTACTGCCACTTCCAATTGATGTACCTATTTAAAATGAACAATGCTAGTGACAGAATAATGAAAACAATTAAGCTGAACTTGTCAAAATTAATAGAAGAGATTGCATCTTCATCTTAGGCAGCAAAGGCTATTAGAATCAGATGTTTTCCATAAGAAGGTTTAGCACTGGTGGTGTGTGGTTTCAAAAAGATGCACACTTCACATTCTTATCTTTCAAAAGCTGGGTGATCTGAGTAGATCCCAAAATCCCAGAATTTCCTTCTGGTAACTTGTTTTCTTTAAGTTTTTCCTTTCTTTGATGTTCCTAGTAGCAGGTGCTCCTAGTAGCTCTCAGAAAGTCAACAGTCCCCCTTTGGATGCCAGGAGTTACATGGATTCAGCTAAGGAGGTCTGAACTTTCAGATGCTGATGAACTTTGTAGGTACACGCTCAGATTTGTTCAATACTCTATGAAAAATGCCTGTTCATGAGGAAAATAAAAGGGCTTAATGTAATATGCAACATACTTTTCCACAAACAACAGAGCTCAGTAAGTTTAGCTTCCTGTAGAATTTTCTCACACATTCTTACACCCAGCTTCAAAATTAGCACCCTCTTTGATCTTATTCATTACCACCATCTCTTAGATCCCACTGTACTTGAAAATTTCTGCCTCACCCTTGCTCTAGACCTCTCTTAGGGACATTCTTACATTATTCTATAAAAGATAGTCACTTGTGCAACTTGGCAAATAAACCAGGCATCCTGGGTTGTACCTACCAGAAGCATCTTCTCCCCACGTTTGTATCATTATTTTATGGCAGGACAAAAACTGCCATTGTAATTAGGGTCTTTTTCTTTTTCCCTAATAAAAATCTGGGGTCATTACGCTAATATTTGCTTTAAGAACAAAAACTGTAATATATATTTTAAGGGTAAACTGAGTTGCTGTGTTTTGCCGAGTGCTTGCACAAACCTTCTGGATGTAGTCAATAACTTACCTATGCTTTGCTAAAAAACTTAGATTTGTTATGTGTCTCTCCCATACACTGAATTAAAGAGAAGATGCTAATCTCAGTAATTAATCTTGAGATCTTCCTGTCTTCCATGTGCTCTGCCTAAGCCTCTGCAGTATTACAAGGTAAGTCTTTGGAGTGCATTTTAGCAGTGATTGTACACTGCCATTATTTTTGGAACTATATTTGATGCTACATAATTACTACTGTGAGCTCTGCGTTACCAGAAGCCTTCATTAATCACAAATATTTTGCTCCTCTAGTTATGGCTCTTCCATCCCTTGTTCCACTGACTTCCGTCTTCTTTCTTATTTTATTTAAATCTCTGGCCCAGAGCAGCTATAAAGGGTAGACATTTATGGCAAAAACAAAGAACAGCAAATTCTGTGCTGGGCAATGTAGGCAGTCATTTGTTTGTTTGCATGCTGAGAAACCTGCCAAAAGTACCAGAACTTCTCTCCAGTGAATAATGTAATAAATTAGATTTCATCTCCATGTAATCACAGGTCCATGAGAACTGGATATAAAAATCTTTCTTCAAATATTTCCTCAATGGAGCCTGTCATGATATACACACAGGCTCTGTTTGAAAATGTGCTTCCTTGTTACAAGGCTGTGTTTGCTTTCCAAAGAAACCCAATCTTTTCTACCTCAAAAACTGCATGGAGGCTCTGTGTGTTACTAGCTAATAAAAATGTGTAAAGAAGAGTTTTCTGTAGAAGTAGGGCATATTTGTAAGCATCTGCTACATTTATATTTTCTAAATGTGTCCATTTGAGTAGGCAGATCCACAATTTAGCTGAAATAAAACAAGACCAAAAAAGGACTTTACAAATATTCTGATTTTCTTTCAAAAATTTCATCTCTTTAAGGCATTAAAATGTAAATATATAAATGAGGAGGACTGAAAATGTCCAAGAAAAGGCAACAAAGCTGATATGGTTTGTAAGCCTGACTTCTGTTGTGTTTATGGACATGATTTCATCTTTAAGCGCACAAACCAGCTGCTGGAGTGTCAGAGGTGCTGGGATGGGTCAGTTGGTTAAAGGACATCAGTCTAACCCTGCTGAGGAGCCTGGGCAAGCCACTGCAAACAGGGACTGTGGCCACCAGGTTTTGAGCTGATCTCCTGATCTCAAGAGCTGTGTCAAAACTGTTTAGTAGGGTTTGAAAATGCTCAACAAAGGAAGGGACCTGTGGATTCACTGGTGTCCTGCCCTACTCCGTGGGAGACTTGAGGTGTTAGAGTGAGGTCATCAAGGTGATAACTTGTAATTGGTTTTCAATACACAACACTAGGTCCATATTTTATTTTGGTGATAGCAAAGAGCTGTCAGGAATACATGGAAATGGGTAAATTCACAGGAAGGTGCCTGTAGACGTCCTGCCCTAGAACATGTTCTGCTTGGTAGGAGGCTCCCATAGGCTTCCAAAGGCTCCCATGTAGCCTTTCCTTCTGCAGCATCAGCCAGCACAAGCTGCAGCCCCATGTTTACATCTCAGGGATCTATAGACTCTATGGTTTCTTTGGTGGGTTCCTTTACATTTACAGAACTAGAGTTGGTTTGGTGTTTGGGGGTTTTTTTTTGAATGGTGGTGGTGTTCATTTTTATATGTAGACAGCCTGCTGAGCCTCAGAACCCTGCTTTATTGTTTTAAATATATTCTTATATCCTTAGCATTCTTTCCCCTCTTTAATTAAGTGACAACTACAGCTTTGTGCTTTCTACTTCTACTTCTAATAGGGTCTTTTATTCACAGTTTAAAAACAACATATTTTTCCCCCTTCTTTGAATATAGTCTTGAAATTTTTATACACTTACCATGAGCTTCACAATAATAGTGTCTTTTAATAGTCTTTCTATCATGAACAGCTTTTTAGCTGCTCCTTTTTGTTTGCTCTCAGAAAGTTGCTGCTTTTTCATACAGTTCTCTCATTGGAACTGAGTATTACTTTGGTTGATTTGTGTCTGTGTGGCTTCCTCATACTTCCAAAGACACTGAAATCAATTTTGAATTGAAGAGTTGTTCTTATTTTGAAAATGGGTCTTCAGTAACTGCAGCTTCTGCTCTGTCCAATATACTGCTATGGGAGTAATGAAGAATTGCTTTTGCCCTTCTGCATTGTCCTTTTTATCAAAAAAATGAAGTGCCTGTTGAATTTCAGACGCTTCCTCTCTGCCCATCTCCCCAGCCTGTTGAGCTCCCTCTGAAGGGCTGCACAGCCCTCTGGGGTGGTGTCACACACATCTTTTATGGAAAATCCTTTCCTTAGGATTTTTCCTCCTGAGAGGCCTCAGGAACAAAATGTAAACAATGGTTATCTGCTGCTGTGGAACGCAACAGCTGCATCTGTGATTGGCCCATGTTGGATGTTTCTAATTAATGGACAATCACAGTCCAGCTGGCTCAGACAGAGAGTCTGAGACAGAAGCCTTTGTTATCATTCCTTCCTATTCTAGTCTTAGCTAGCCTTCTAATGAAATCCTTTCTTCTATTCCTGTAGTATAGTTTTAATGTAATATATATCAAAAAATAATAAATCAAGCCTTCTGAAACATGGGGTCAGATCCTTGTCTCTTCCGTCATACAAAAACTCCTGTGAACACCTTCACAGGGTGGCAGTCACTTCTCCCAGCTTTGTTCCATCAGCACATTTGCTGAGGAAGCACCTGCCCCCTCATCCAAGTCATTGATGGATAAGTTAAACAACAATGGACCCAGTTTAATATTAAAAATCTGATTGAGTAAAATCGAGTTAAAATTTTTTCTTGAGTCTGAAAATTTTGCCTCTAGTCTTTAATTTTATATAGTAAAGAATATGCAGAAAAACTCTTACTTTCATACAAGATATACAAGTCACTAATTACACTGAAAATCTGTGTTTTCTTCAAAAAATAATCCAGGAATTTCCTTTTAAATTAGGGAGTTAATATTTATGTGATTAGAATTAACTTTGGGAACATTTATCTCATCATGTTTGAATATTCAAGTCCGTGATGTATTTTGAGCTAATTTTGGGTAGGCTCATTAGGGTAAAAAGGTGTTGTTATTAATAGTAATTTGCAAGAACTTTTGTTGAAGATTAAGTTCTCTTTCAGACTAGATTTCTTACAAGTCAGAGACAAATATAGTAACAGGCTGACATAGAGAAGGTGTAAAATCTCAGGCTTCACTTAGTAAGAATTTGTACTGTTATTAGCTTCTCATCTTCCAATATTCATTAACATTTTTATCTCCATACAATCAACTTTGATGACACTGCTTTCCTTTTTAGTGCATTTTCAAAAGAGATCAGGTGAAAAAAGGTTTTAGTATTCAATTAAAATATTCTGTACTCTCTTTCCAAGATCTCCCTGGTCTAACACTGAACATCCAGCAGAATCCATTTTTCAGAAACAGGGATGCGGCTTTGATATCAGTGCGGAACAGTTTTGGTTGGAAATAGGAGATTTAGTTTTCCAGTCCCACTTTTGGGCTGTGCTGGAGCAGTTTTCAGTGAGGGAAATAGCTTGGCTTAGCCTCTTGTGCAGCTGAGCGCTTTTGTTTCACTGCAGTCATCTTTTTTACACTCTCTTGTGGAGAAACAGGAACTCAGTTTAGAATGTTCTCTTTTACCAAAGGACACCAGCTTTGACCAACATTTCATACATGTTTATGATGGAAATGATGTTTGAGAGCAGGTTGGGAATACTGAAAAAAGTACTATGATTTTTCTTTTATTTTAAAAATCCAATGTTTTCAAAATTAATTTGAACATATTTTGCTTGACATAGAATGTGATTATGTTTACATTGCTCATTTTAGAAAGTATGAATTTCAGTTTAAAGTAATGGAGAATTACCATGTAATTTTTCTCCAGCTATTTCTAATAACTAACGCAGTTAATATTACCTTGCATACCATTCATCATTTTAGGATGAATGCTATTAACCGAAAAGGATTTTTTTTAACATAATACAATATAAACAAGAATTAATTAGTAATTTGCATAGTAAATAGCAAAAAATAAGTGCATCCAAATTAATGAGATGTGAATCTGTACACATACTAAAGGAAATTACACTGCTTAAAGAAAAGGAAAAGTGATGTACTCCACCTATTCTGTATTCAGAACTCCTTGGAGTTAGGTCTGACACTAAATCAAAAACCTTCTCTTAAAATAGACTCAGCTGCTTTGATTAGATAAATGATGGTACGGTAAGAAGAGTTCAAAGCCTATAAAAAGCTTCTTTTTTGATGGCTGTTTGTAAGTGCATTGTCTAATAGAGGGACAGTAAAGAAAACAGGTAAATGAGGGCCTTAAGAGAAGCTCCATGCAGGTCATTATTTCAGCCATTTCTTTTGTCTTATTTTCATCATCAATTGCAAGATTTCATTTTTTAATTGAGACATTGCATTTGAGTAAAGTATAATTTGCTCTAATAGATAATTAATTGGACTAATTGCCTACTGTAATTAGCTAGAAGTCTAGTACATCTTTATTTTAAATGTTGAAGGTCTCATTAAAATTCCTTCATGTGAATAGGGGAAGAAGAATGTACCATTAAACTAATTGTTTATGCAAAGTGAAAATGTTCTGCTCTTTCATGTGATATCAAAATTTGAGAACTTAGGGATGGAGCTTGGAGATCCTTATCCATCTGGAAAAATTTGCCTTGGCATGTGTTGTGAGGTTACCAAGTTTCACCAAATCCTGTCCTTGAACACGTCCAGGAATGGGGCAAACACAACTTCTCTGGGCAACTTGTTCCAGGGCCTCACCACCCTGGCAGGGAAAACTTTCTTCCTAAAATATAATCTAGGCCTATCTTTTTTCAGCTTAAAGCAATTTCCCCTTTTCCTATCACTCCATGCCTTTGCAACACTCCCTCCCCAGCTCTGTTGTAGCCCCTTCCCATCCTACAAGGGACTCTAAGGCCTGCCCAGAGCCTTCTCTTCTCCACACTGAATGGCCCTAGCTGCCAGCCTGTCTTCCTAGGAGAGCTGTTCCAGCCCTCTGAGCATCTTTGTGACCTCCAGGAAGATCACATCTTATGCTGGCAGCCCAGAGCTGGATGCAGTGCTCCAGGTGGGCTCTCACCAGAACATGGTAAAGGGGGAGAGAATTCCCTCCCTCAGAATTCTGGCCATGCTGCTCTGGGTGTAGGTCAGGCTATGATTGTCTTTCTGGGCTGCAAGTGCACATTGCAGGGTCAGGAAAAGCTTCACCACCACCCCCAAGTCCTTCTCCTCAGGGCTGCTCTCAGTTTCTTGCACTTTCTTTCTTTTAGAGACTAGCAGATTGAGCTAACACTCCTGTGTATTTCTCACATATTTTTCAGAGGTAGATAGAGCCAAAATTTCATCAGAATAGTAATCACATCAGTCTTTACTGAAGAGAATATTGCCAGGCTTTATGGGGCTGATTAGAGACAACAGCTCTGAAACACATCCTGTACATATTTAAGAGTTTATGAACAATGAATATAATTTTGCATTACACTCACAGCATGGTATTATTGCAGGATAGTGTTACAAAGTAGGGATTATCTTAAAAGTGAAGGTTTGATCATTTCTTTTTCAGCATTTAAGAGATTTTGACATGTAAACCAGCAGCGTGGCTGCTGGGACATATTGGGAATGTTGCTGCACAGCTGGCACATCATGCAGAGTTTCTCAGGAAGAAATAGGGACTTCATTTCCATCAGCTTTTGGCAGCACAGTTTACAACTATCCTTTTCTTTAGGGGCCACTATAATTTTTATCATGAGCAGAAATAATTCCTGCATTGTAGCAGTGGAGAGCCAGTGGCTGCCGGAGTCTCACTGTGAATGCTAATCCTCTCCTGAGGCTGGCTCCCACAGAACAACAAAGATGAGCAAGTATTTGCTGAAGTGCTCATAATTCAGCTGGGTGCTGTGCAAGATCTCAGATTATTTCTATTTTCCAATTTTTATATTTCCAAATGCTCAGAAAGCAACAATCAGGGAAAGAAAAGCCAATTTAACCAGGCTCCTCTTGCCTTAAGATGTCTTCATCCCAGAATAGACCATGGGAGAGCTGGTATTTTGCTCTAGGGAGCAGGGTGGCATTTTTGTTTCCTGAAGCATCTCTGCCTTTAGTCTTTTCTGAGCTAACCACACGGAACACCAAGACGTGGATTCAAACCACCCGCTAATCCACCAAGTTCCTTTATTGAATTTTATTGAAGTGATTATTTGTTAGAGAAAAGAAGTGATTCAGTCATTCAAAGATTGATGTTGGGCAATGGAAAATGCATGTTCTCTCTCAGCTGTTTGATGACCACATGCAGATTGATTATTAAAACTCCTAAAAATACAGATTGTGAAATTACAATAAACTGAGAAAGTTACTCTGTCAGTCATTTGTTAGACATACAGCTGGCTGGTGTTTGCGTTGGCTTATGATATTTTGAACTTGAAAACTCATTTTATTGCAACCAAAATCTTTTAGAAAAGCATTTTTTAGGCTTGATGAGCTAATTAGGTTGATATAAAATTACTGGTTTATATGTCATATGCTTGAAAATTTGCATGCTTAATATATATGTTTAAATGGACAGTACTTGTATGGGTTTTCTTATAACTAAAAGATTGTTAGCTTAATCCTGGAATTTTAGTAACTCTCAGGTGGCAATTTAAGTATGGGCTAATGCCTAACTGGGCAAAAATGAAACTATAAATGCCTATCTGACATGACAGTTTTATGCAGGAAAATTTTGTTTTGCTGGCATTTTATGATTCCTTCTCTTGTCACAAGTATCTTAAATAAAAAAGGTCTGTTTGTAACAGGTTTAATTTGGGAGTTTTCACATTCTGCTTCAATATCTTGTAACTATAGTATAAATTTACACTGATCCATTCATTCTTTCTCTCTCCTGTGCAGTCTGACCTCAAATAAACTGATGTAAACAGAGAAATTACTTGTGCCAGCAAACCTACTGTAATTCGAGGCTATTAAAATAGAGGTTAGAACCTGGCCATGAGTATAAATAGACTGTAATCTAATTTCTTGAGGTCTGCAGATTCAGTAACTTTTGATATTTATGAATTCAAACTCCAGCAACAGTTTATGCTGACATGTACCTGCTTGATGCAGCTTAAAAATGGGTGAAGCAAAATTTTTGAGAGGAGTGTATGTCCAGCTCAAGACTGAGTCTGTAGCTAGGGCTATGAAGTCAATCCTTTGGTTTTAATACTCTCCATCCCATACCCACCTCTGCCCCTATTTGTGTGCATATAGTCTAGATAATTTTTTTTCATCTTGAAAAGAAACTGTGAAATTTAACATGTTAAAGAACACTTTTGGCTTTTGAAAAGGAACCAATCAAAACCATAATGTCCACCAAAATTCTTCTCACCACTGATTTCCAGTGCACTGTCCTACAGGAATGGCTTTAGTTAATTATACAATTATTGGTTAATTATACAATGGCATTGGCTCAGCTGTACGTTTTTGCTTTCTCAGATTCTTCACTGCTGCAGTGATCACAAAAGTGATCACAGTGATCACAAAGACATTTGTGTGGGGGAAAGCAGCCCAGGTTAGGCAGAACAGGAGATTGTGATTTTCATCTCTTTGTCCCTGGATGTTATGACTTGGCTCTAAACATAGCAAGAGTCATGATGGACAGTCAGCACTAACATTTGCATCAAAACAGACTTCACTGGAGCTGAACCGATACAAAGGTAATGGTGAGAGAGTGAAAGAAAGATAAAGGAGTCCATGGTTTGGACTTCAGGGTGTGAAACAGAGACTATGTCATCTGATCACAGTAGTCCTTCCATCAAATCACTGGCAGATCTTCAAAGACCATTGAAAGATCTTTGACTAGCCAAATACCTTGCAGACATTTCTATTTGTTGAATCAGCGTTGCAAAACACAAAAAATTAATCTGTTATAGAGACTTAATTATAGGCAATTAGGCCGCAATGTCTGTGCTGTCAGTTAATGATAATAGTGTTAAAAAAAGGTAACCATTGCCATTGTATTCATGATTGCCTTTTATGCCTTAACTTCATATTCAAAGGGAAATGCAAGTTTAATCTATTTTATATATTGTTGTTCTGTAAATTTTCTGCTGTGGTTGCATGCAGTCATCAGGTTTGCCATTGCAGAGCTACATTGTGGTCGTTCTCATTCCAAATGAAAAGAGCACAGATTGCTGACTTGAGCAATGCAGTGTTCCTGACGTTCGAAGTAAATCTCACTTGTGTAATTATCTTTCACCGTAGTAGGACCAAGTAAATCATGACTCTGCCATACTCAGCATGATGTGTGAGATAGCTTTCATTTTGCCTGATGGTGGGGAAAGACTAAAAGTTTCTCCAGCTTGTGCTGTGGAGCTCAGCTCTCTGTCTAGGTGTCATAACTCACACCCTTGAAGCCAAAGTGAGCATGGAGAATGCATGCATTCACCACTCTCCAGAAATACTGGAATGTCTCTCTGCACATGACCTAAACTTTCTCAGTCCATAGTGGCTGAAACAGCAAATGAACCCCATCTGCTGACAGAAGCCAGCCTGGGTGAAACAGCAAATGTGGAACCAGGTACATTGGAGTTAACATCAGTAATTTCCAGCATCAACTGAAACATGGTCAAAGAGACTGTCATTGCCTTTAATTAAAGCTAGATAGGATATGTGGGTGGGTTAAATATGTGTCTATTGGGAGACTCTGCATGCAAAAAATAACTGGTGTTTCTAGGAGACAAGGTAGATGTATAAATTATGAGAAATAAATGCCATTACCATTTGTAGATGTGAACTGAGTTACAAAAAAATAGCTTGCATGAAAAAATAGCAGAGCTATCATCCAAGGTTTGCAGAGAACCAATAACAGCAGTTCTGAGTCCTGTGCCTTGCCATATGTCCATATTTAAGCATTGGAATAAATGGGCTGTGGAATTGATAGTTCTAAAGAATATATTAATTAAATAGTTATGATTAATATGTGATATGTGAATTAATTAATTAATTAGCTGTTAGTAATGGTTTGGGAGGCAATGATCACTTTGGATTAGAACAGGGATAGGACAACTTCTGGCATAACTGGCCCACCCTGTGGTGTCCTTGATTGCTGTTCAGTGGTTGTACCTTTCATTAGATTGTGGACAGGTGAGTTGTGACTGAACCTGAATGCTTCCCACAGCAGAGAGAAATATCTCATTACTGAGCTCCAAGATGGCCTAATGAGTTCATTTTTCCTTTCATTTAAGAGGTTTCCTGTGGGGTACAAAAAAAAAATCACAGAGTTAATACTGTAATAAACAGAGGAGAACTACAGAACTGTTCAGTTAAAATTGTGGTGTCTTTTGGAAGATTTACCTGCTTTACAGCGGTTTACTTAAGGGCACAATTGATCTTATGAGTGTTGTAATTGCTCTTAATATAGCCATATGAAGTCAAGTTGCACATGGGTTTTATACACATATTTCCTATATTTAAGACATCTATTAACTTTGTCCTGAAGCACTAGTGATGGTTGAAGAAGAAGATGCTCTTCCCTCTTCCTGTTTTCATAATCAAAGCTGGAGTTTTGGACAAATCACAAGACAAGACAAATCACACTAAGGGTCAGGCTCTTGGAATTCAGAGGTAGCCATGTCTCTGTGCCCAGTCACCTTGGGGAAAATAATACTTAATAACATGAAAAGAAATGTAGGACTGAAACAGTCCTTTTTTTACCTTTCTATCCCCATGAGATAGGCAGTTAGATAGTATTTTAATTCATTCCTTTAAATGCAAAAGAGTTTTAATTTTAATTTTAAGAGGGTGGTGCTGCTCCTCTCAGTCAATATCTGAGTCACGTTCTGCGTGACGAGGGAACAAAATCCAAAGTACCTAATATGTGAAAATAGCAGCTGTGCCTTAAATTAGAGTCAAGGAATGGGATGGGAGTTGCTTTTTTGGAAGAATGTATTAATAGATAAAGCTGAGATGTATGACTACCACTAGTGTAGAGATAAAGTTACAGTTTAGATCTCTTTAGAAATTAAATGTGGCATTTATGCATGTATGAATCAGAAGGCACATCTGAATGTGTCAAACTTCCATCAACTATCATTAGGCTTTTACGACTTCTTTTTCTTTTTTTTCCCCTCAAGTTTTCTGGCTTTTGTTCATATTTGCTCAGCGTAGGAGCTTTGGGCCCTTAACAGCAAGTGTTGGCTTCATTTCTGCTCAGTTTTCAGCTTCCTGAGCAGGGAGCCTTTTATAGACTGTGACACAATTGTTAATTATGAGTGTTGCTCTGCTCATGCTTTGGAATACTAGTGGGAAGATTAAGGTATTCAGAGAGACATAAAATTGGTCCACCTTGCGTCAATGTGGCATAAAAAGATCTGATTTGGGAAGTCAAACTCTTGACCTCGGTGACATTTGGAGGAGTCCAAGTTTGTATTTCCGGCTCAAGTTGCAAACACAGGCTTGATTTTGGAAGGTGCTTTTCGATATCCTGAAATTTCTGACAAGTGGGATTTTGTTTCCACAAATTGTATTTCCATACCTCTCTCTCATCAGGGAAACCTTACAGATTCATACTGGAGAAGGTTTGATGAGTCTGTTCCCAAAGACCTCCCTGGGGATGGATTGCAATGAAATGACAAAGACACACAATGGCTGGAAATGAGAAGGGTCACACAGATGATACACCCAGAGCTGGTGAGAGGCACAGGGAGGTGCCCAAGAGCAGGAGGAGGAGCAGCATGGTCAGTGCAGCTCTGTATTCAGAGGTAACCAAGGTGCTGAGTACAATCCACACTTGTTGCATGAAACACCCACACCCTGGGGAGAGCTGCATTGTTTAGCTCTTCATCACAAAACTGCCACCGCCCGTGGGTGACTTTCAGGCAAAATCAGGTGCCCTGCCATTTATTTTTTTAATGCAATACCTACTGAGAGGCACAAAACAAATGAATAAGCAGATATTGTTTGTTGTGTGCAGTGTAAGGAGAACAATCAGCACACTATTTTAGTCCAGTAGTTCTGTCTTGGATTTCAGCTCCCAGATAAACACAGCTTTGCATTCAAAGACAGTATTTGGCACAGCTTGAAAAGTGGGCTTGTTTATTTTTAGTGTTTTGAAGGATCAGCTCTCAGACAAATCATTTTTCACATAAACCAACTCATAAATTCCTAGGATGCTATCTCAGTCATCCCAAATATGCCAAAGAAGTGAAGGTCATGCGGTGTAAATTGAAGCTGTACAAGTTTGCCTACTAGTTTTTTTGTTTGTATGCAATGGAAGGAAAAGAGCCATATATATTTTATTTTTTATGTTTTTTCTAATTTGCTTTTTCAGTCCACCTGCAACCCTTAAATCACAGAAGGAATACAGTTTCTTTAATGAATAACTGGTGTTGGTGGGTAATGGCAATTCACTTTCAATTAGGAGGAGAGTCAATTCCTTCTGGACAAAAATATTGTAAGAAATGCAAAATGGGTTTTCCTCATCTAAAAAAACCCACAACCCAGACAACAAAACTACCCCTTGGTGTTCAGTTGTTTTACTTATGTTGGGAAATGTAAGGGGAAAAAAGCCAAAAAGAAACAACAACAACAAAACTTCAAACAAACAAAAAAATCCCCTACAACTTTCCCAATTCAGTGGCTGGAAATCCACAGTAGTTTTGGGAAAATGACAATGTATATTTTCTTTTTCTGACAAAAATTAGTCTATATCATTGCCAACCACAAATTCAGCTACTAATGACAGCTTTGGGTAGCTTATTCAAATTTCTAAACCCTTTAAGTGATAAGAATGTCTTGTATTGTCTGCTTAAGACGTGCAGTAACTCTTAAAAGAGTTTATGTAATCAAGCACATCAGAAATTTCTTGCCATAAATTGACATACACCAAAATTAATTGACATCCTAAACTGCACACTTTCTAAGCAGTTAAACTGCAGACAGAATGAAAGTTTTTCATTTGGAAAGACCTCTCTTTGCTGAGTACTGGAGTGCTGTGCACAGCTGGGGGAGAGAGGGGAGCTGCTGCAGTCAGTGCTCTGGGGGGCTCTGGGGGTGATGAAGAGATTGGAGCATCTCCTGTGAGGAAGGGCTGGGAGACACGGGGCTCTAGCCAAGGCTAGAGAAGAGAAGGCTCAGGCAGGGAACTCGTGAACATGGACAAATATCTGATAGGAGGTGTAGAGAAGAAAGAACCAGGTTCTTTTCAGTTTTGTCCAGTGAGAGACCAGAGTTAGAGGGCATGAACTGAAACACAGGATGCTGAAGTTTCACAGAGCTTGATCAAGACTTTACTGCTTTGGAAGTAATGGATTATTGCAAACAATAGTATTTCTTTTTTGGTTGTTTAAAGATTTCTCAGTCTCTAAAATGACACCTTGATTTATGCCCCTACATTCTTGCGGCTTACTGCAAGATATTTATCTAATCAATTGTGGGACTGTCACAGAGGAAAAGTCAAGTGCCTATTTAGAATGCAAATTGGTATAAACTAAAGGCTGTAGTGTTTCTGTGTCTGCTGCAGCATTCTGACCCCTTTTGTGTAACTAACATTCAATGATGCTGAATATTTAATTACATACTGTGCTGAGACTGATTATAGTGATTGAGGCCTTTTGCTATTGCACATTAATAGTATGGGGTGAAATTCTAATGTTTGACCCCAGGTACATGCAGGACTCAATGATCTGAAGTTTAAAACGGATCTTATTATAATTGCAAGTGTGCAGGGTGTTTTTGTCTTTCTTTTTTTTTTTTAACACTTTGAAGCATTTTGGGGGCAATTTAAAGTGTAGGAACATGTATTTGTATTAAGCAGTTCCAAGTATGGCTTTCCAATATTTAAGCTCTTGCAAGTAGAGAAAGTTGTGATTTCTTTTCTGATTACTTTAGTATTGTGATTTCTCTGTGATTGCTAGCTGTCCTGATTCTATAGCTGATAACCATATCTATAAGTGAATGGAATGCATCCCTTAAAATGTCTCCCTGAGAAAGCACCAGCCGTTCTCTTCCAGTTCACAAAATTTTCAGTCATGAGGCAAGATTAGCACTTTTTCAGAATCCCCAGGTCTAAAGACAACTGGAAGAATTCAGACATATTTTCACATCCTTGATAAGACTAAATTGTACTTTAATGGAGACCAAAAAGTGAAGCCATAGGAAACACTTGTAGTCATTTTAAAACTGCTGTTTATACTGTTTTCCTCTGTAATTGCGCAGGCTCTTTTTGTCAAGCGTTGCGAGAAAAAAAATATCTGGCTTTTGCTATGGCAACACAGAGGACTTAGAAAATGATCTCTCAGCATGGAAGAATGATGATTCCTAAAATAGTGTAAGAGCACTGAAAAAGAGCAAGATTCTCTCTTGTGCCAAGGTCTTTTCAGCTCTGGAATGGGGGTTCTCCCACAGAGCTGGCTGTCATTCTCCCATCATTAAACTTATTTAAATGTACAGTAATTTAGAGCAACCTATACCCTGCTGTAATTTATGACTGTCTGGCTATTGTCTGCAAGGACCCCTGGATATATTGGGAGCTGTCAGAGCGAGACAACACTTTCCCCAACTTTAATGCATCCCCAGCCCTCAAGTGAGGGGGAGGGATAAATAGCAGAGGAGGAGGATCCTCTCACTTTAAACTGCTTGTTAGCTCCAAATAGCTGAGAGAAGTCTTATGCAAATTAATCTTTTGAGCCGGATTTAGGTACTTTACTTTTCAAAGAACTTTCTGTGCAGGTAGAAAATTGATCACGAACTGCTTTAGGAGGTGGCTGCTTTGCTTCATTAATCCAAGCAGCCAATAATTTGTGAACAAAACAATGTCACAAGTCTGTGAGGTGATGTTTAGTAATACAGCATTGGAGTTGTCACCTCTGAAGCTGAATAAATCTAGAGGAAAGAAGAGCTGCCAATAAAGTTCTGCAAAGTTCAAGCTAATTACTTCAATGATTTTAAAAATGACTGTGAAAGAACTCTTAGTGATATTTCCAGTTAATGAGAATGAATAAAATCCTTGTGCCATATTTTTTTTATTGCTGACATGTATTCCTTTACCAAGAAATTAGAATAAAAATAAACAAATATCCAAAGAATTTCTTTTCATGCAAAACACAAGTACCAGGGAGGTTTTTGTAAGGATTAGTGTGTCTTCTGCTACCTTCTGTGAGCATCGTACAGGAATTTCAACATTTGGAACAAAAATTATGAGGCAGCCTCTTGCAGGTGCCTAAACTAGTTGTTCCCTTCGTTTTTCTGCACAGTACCTCTTGCACAACAAAATGGTCATGCATGGGAGGCAATAAAAGCTAATATACTGAGACAATGAGATCTATTTCATATGCCCCTTGAGGTCACTGGTTCTAATCTTGGTCTTCTGCAATCTCATGTTGGGCAATACTATCTCAGAGTATTTTCAGTCTGCTAGCCAAATGTAGAATTCTCTTCACCAAAGCTCACATCACTGGCTGACATGGGTTTAAAGGCAATAATTTCTGCTGCCATTCATGAATTTGTGTTTCTAGCCCAACATGCCTAAGTGAAGAATGTCACAGACCCAAATTCATTCTAGGGGCACTGTGAGTGTTCCTTATTGGGAGAATTTCTTGTTATTTGCTTCTGAGATCAAAGACACATCAGCTGTCTGCCTAGCACCCCTCAGACTGCTGGAAATGAAAACCATTTGTGTGTCTTGTTTCTTAAAAAGCTGCTTATCAGCCTCATAGGCAAATGCACATATTTAAAGGAGTCCACTGACCCATTCATTTGCATGATACACTGAGGTGTTTGTGCTCACAGTGATGTTACTCTCATGTACATGAGTAAACAACCTTTGCCTGTGAGAAAGGTTACTCAAGATGTGTTTGGAGCTGCTAGGTTCTCCTCTGCCTTTGCTCTGTGTCTGTGCCAATCTTATCTGAAGTTACTCAGATCTACACCTACTGTACATATAATTCACCTAACAGTTGACTTAACCCACAGAATTATCATTATTCAGACCCAGGGTCTCAATCAATGGCTTTCAGACTCCGTTTTTAAATGAATAAATGCTTCATTCTGTGGTAAGAGTCTCCCTCTGAACAAATCTCTCCAAATACACATATCCCATGTGGAGCTTACAAGTCCTCCTGTTCTTACACAGATCAGCTAGATGAGCTTTTTGTGTTAACAGCTTTCTGTGCTCTGCAAACAGTTACATTAAGTGTACTTGAGAGGGTTAGGATGAGTCTACCAGTTTCGTGCATTGATGAGGGTTGTGATTAGTTTTCTTCTTCACTGCTGTACTTGTGTTAGAACAGTCCCTTGAATGGTTGCAACTATTTTGCCATCAAAGGTGCCAGGGTATTTTGTTCATTTTTTAGTAAAAGTATATAATCTGTCCACACATAAATTCCTTTATGCAATTATCACTAAAATGCTCATGCTGGGGGGGAGTTTTGTTGCTCTTTTTCATTGCAGGTAAAAAGACAATTTTGCTTGTATGCAAGATTGCGGCTACCAGTAAAAGTCAGCATTTTGAAAAACTGCTTACCATTGGGGATATGTGTGTGTGCTGTAAATTTCTTCTCCATCTCTTTACAATTTGCCTGTCTATTTGTATTTTATAGTGTGTGGATGTGAAATGCCTCCCTTGCTATGAACACAGGGTCAGTTCTTCCTCTGCAGTCTCTCCTAAACCAGATTCTATTGAAATCTATTAATCCATTTATCCTTTGTCTTTGGGGTGGTTCTTGCACTATCAGCCTTAACTGAAGCTCCAGTCTACCATTGGGTTCTCTTTCATATGTGTGTGTGTATATATATGTAAAATTTTCCTTTCCCTGTCTTGTTCTCTTAACCCTTCTTTGTATGTAAATGAGACACTTAGGATTTCATACCCTTTGGAACTGGGATTAAATCTGCTTCATTTTATGTGCCAAAACTGCCTTTCCTTGTTGCTTATCACCAGCCACATTGTATTCTTGCACTGACATTGCTTATCCATGGGGAGGTAATTTATGGCATGCAAACTGCATTGTTGTGCTAACTTTTGATGGTGGCAGCTGTACTTAGCTGTAAGGACATTTGGATCTGCCTTCACATATAAATGGTTGATTTTGTAGACATGGGAATATTTACACCCTTGACACTCCAAGATCTTATTTCTGTGCCTCACATGCTACAGCCAGAATGTATGAAATTTTGAACAAGAGACACAACACAAATCTTGTAACTAATTCAGTAAACTAAATGAAAGTCACCTGTGCAACTGACTGCAAAACAGAAATGCCTCAGCAGTCCAAAGGGCTCACCAAGCATGTTCCATAGGAGTGGAGTGCAATGACTCTGTTTCATCAGGAGTTAATGGAAAACAGCATTTTACAAATATGAGTATCCAAAAGAGCAAGTATTTGAGCATTTATACTGTGGATAGTCCTTGTGTAGGTGGTTCTGGGAGAAAATTCTTCATATGTGAAAGCATGGGCTACAGGGGAAAGGGAACATGTCAACATCTTGGAATGCAAATGTATTGTTTTCATCTCCAAGTGATGGCTGCTCACAAAGGTCCCTGCTCTCAGCCTTTTTCTCTGCATGTGAGGCTGTCATGCTTTTCTTCTGGTGCTAGATCTAAGAGCATTTCCATTCTTTTATGCTGGAGAATCAAGGTTGTAATTTACCACACCTCTTACAATGCTGATGGAGGTACTCTGTTGGGGCCTTCTTAGGAAAAAAATTCTTTAAAGGTAAAGGATAATTCAACCATGCCTATGTAGAGTTTTATTGGGACTTTTTTTGCCACAGAGGAGGGGTAGTGAGACTACAGGGGGTAGTCAGGAGTTTTGAGTTTTGTTGTGCTCGGATCCTGCCTTTCCTGCTTCCAGAAGGGCTCTCAGTGTAGTGGGATGTGACCATCCCTGAACTGAGTGTCAGGGTCCTATGGGCACTGCTGTGTATTTTGGCTTCCAATATTAACCAATTACAGTGCCTTCCACACCATACATTTATTAAAAACCTTTTCCCACATGTGAAATATGTAGCTGTTTTAGAAAAGAACTCCTCACTCTTGCACTCAGCTCTTGAACATTTTATGTAGGAACCTTCTTTGATGTACTGTTAGCTCTGCTTGGTGACATGAGGTAATCTCAGCCTGTTATGGAAGCAGGAATCATCTCAGACTCCCACAGAGAAGAAGTTGAGTGAAGGTGCAGAAAAATGAAGTGAGCTCTTTCCAGCTTTGAATCCGTCCTAAACCCAGAGATTTAAGCGTAATAGGGTCTGGAAAGACCCAAAAGTTGTACCTCTCAGCTGGATTATTAGGAATATCTGCAATTAGGGA
>NW_005054314.1:6094605-6102792 GCF_000277835.1 Geospiza fortis
AGGGAAAGAAATAGAATATGTATTTTTATTCATACAAATGTATATTATACATTTTGAATAGGAATATGAGCACTAGCAATATGTTTCCTGTACAAGGAAAAACCTCTGTCAGAAGTCAGGGACTTGAACTTTAAAACAAGTATTAAATGACTGTGTGACCATCATCTATGTTCACTACTTGAATTTTTATTCTCAAAGATGTAATAAATTTCTTTCTGGTACAAAACAATTTAAAAAAATAAATAAATTAGATATGCACATAATTCACTGCTGATAGAAGGAGAGATGCAAAATTACACAATTGCATAAGCATAATTTCATTAGAAAATAAGTCTCATGATCAGCTTTTAGAACAGACTGTTGCTGGATGCTTTTATTAAAAAACGCACATTTTCTGTCCTAGGTTTTTTGCCTTTATGGCTAGATAGATCATAACAGAAAACTGCTGCTTATTTATAGAAACCCTAAATCATTCTGGAGAATTAAGGACTAACCATTCCTGACGGTTGGAGACCAGGTTATCTAATCCAAAATAGGTTAAGAAATATAGAAAGATGACTCTAAATGTTGGTTTCCCACCCCTGGAGTTTTCACATAGTGTGTGGTTACTTTTTCCCCATTCTGTAAGCACTTGGAAACTGACTTTTTGTATTGTTCTATGCTGAAGATCATAAATGTGATTCATGGAAGTTTGGTGATACTGGTTTGTCCTGGCTCTTGGATCAGATCTGTGGCTGAATCTTTAGAGATCAAGAGAGTGAAATGGTAGCTGATTTTTAAGAAGAAAACATCTTCAAGCTCTCATCCCTGCTCTAGGAAGGATATTTTTTTTTTGGTTTAACTGTTGAAATGTTATCACGCCTACCTTTTGAGCTTACGCTTTAGAAAAACATCTTTTGATCTAAACCTATAAACAAACTAATAAAGAAAGGCCTCAGTAAAGCAATCAGAAAAACATTTAGAAGGAACCTGGTGGTACTTTGGGGAAGACTAGTTTCCTTGGTACATCCTCTGAATGTCAAATTCTTACATCCAGGAAAAGTACGGACAAAGAAAGCACAAAGGCAATTTTTTTTTTCAATGAGACATCAACACCTCAGAAATGGAGAGAAGAGGAGAAAATTCTAAGTTACAGTTAGTAGTAGACTTCTCTCTTACCTGTTAACACTCTGTGTTTTTACTAGAAAAAAATATAATGAAAGATAGGAAATGAGCTATGATTTGAAAAGTTCCTCATGCTATTAAAAAAGAAAGGACAATGGTATTTATATGATCTTTAAAAACTAAGTAATAATGACACATGAAAGGCTCGAATGAATGGAACAAAGGGTGATCTGCTGAAGTGTTTCATAGAAATCTTTTCCCTAGAAGCATCACTAAATTGATTAACTTATTAGGAAAGCATACATTTTTTACTGACGGAGAGGATTTTTTTTTATCCTTATTTCTGTCATCGGTGTGTTCAGGTTGTTGCCAACACATTTTAATCAAAAATTGTTTAATAGCTTGTCTACACAGAATAAAATATCTTGTTGCACTCCAGGTCAATTAACAAATACAAATTGGGCTGGCCATCTTTAATTAGACTGGCTTGGGTTTTTAAATTTCTCCTGTCAGGCTGCAAGGAATCTATCCTTATAGTGCTTGGGGGAATAAAAAGAAATCTGAACCATGGAAATTTAAATAAAAATGAAAGAAGTGAAATGGGATGAGCACTGCCATTCGAAATAAAGTGCTAATAAAACACTCAGGTATTAGCTTCTGAAGAAGATTTTTATAGAAATCCCTTGAAGCGCTGGAGAGACTGGAATAATATTGTAATTGGCATCCCTGACCTGTTTTATGTATACTGCAAGAAGTTTTTGTCTCTGGCTTGAAAAGTCATGATAAAACAAAGCTCCCAGAATTCCCTGGTCTTTAGCTTTGAAGGTCTAAAATGGATTTTTTCATTATAGTATAGTGAAAAATAAACCGGTTTAGCCATGATATAGAGAGCATAATTATCAGGTGTTCTTTGCTGCACCCTCTTGGATAATGTTTTTGCAATAGCTTTGATGAGGATTCTACTTAGCAGACTGTGAAAACGTGACCTTCAAAGCTATGCAATGTTATAATCATGTGTACAGTGCCCTGTAACCAAATCTAAAGCTCATGCACTGTGTGTTTGGGTGTCATTTTTCAGAACACTTTTATTGCTCATCTAGGCCTGGAAACTCTGCTAAAACCAAATCAAGCATTAATTCCTGCAAAAGAGGCAAAAATACAGTCATATTAGCTGTGACAAAATCAGCAGCAGCTCTGGTATGAGGGGGTTTACCAAAGGCAAAACAAACAAAGAAAAGTATTCAGGAGCTGACATATGTGATGGGGATATTGAAGGTGCTTTGCAACGTTCAGGAATTCTTTGCAGGCTGGCATAATGCAGCCTTCTCACATCTCCTTGTGTAATTACAGTGATGAGAAAAAGATTTTCAGGTCAGGTCCTTAATTTAGATAATTCTGTCTTAATATTCAAGGATAATACACCAAAAGATTAGCATTCCGAGTGTTGAATGGATTCTCGTGCCTTGCAGCGTTTCACTGCAGCCAGCTTTATTGTGGATACGTCTAAAATGTTTCTTGCTTTACAACACAGATTCTGCTCTGCAGAAATGGATCTAATATTTTGCTTATTTTCTTTCCTTCCTAACCATCACTCTCAAGGTGGCACCTTTGTCAGCTGCAAATCATTATTTCTGCGCCCTGCATGAGTGGGAGTTCACAAGAGCTGAGTGATGATGTGGGCACAGTGTTCCAGCCATCCCTTTTCTGCAGTGTGCCAGTCCCAGGGAGCTGCAAACATGTGCCCACCCATGTGCCGCACTTGTGTTGACATTGTAAGTTTGTCCCATCGCAAGAGAAAATACAGGTACAAAAATGGCACTGGTTGAGACACTTCCAAACTTAAAATATACTTTCCTCTTTGTGAAATAACTGTTATTGAACAGTAAAAGCATGGGCTTTGTTTGACTGCCATTCATCTAAATCTCTTCCCTTTTCCCAGAAATTTGTTCTGACTTGACAAAATGTATGTTTTTTTTTTTTGAGTAAGAGCCTCTATTAACAAACACAAAGGGTAATAGAATTTGAGCATCTTGAAGTGTGATTTAATTCGGAAGACTGTAGTCTGTGAATATCAACTACTAATAAATTAAATTATTCAATGACAAATCACATCAGGCAGGCACCTATGTAATATTAATTGGTTTTGTCATTATAACATTTCTTCCAAACAGTAGGATGCAGGCAAACTCTGCATTAATGTTTTGGCTCAAGGTGTTCATTTGTAAATGAACAATTCATCATGTGAAGGAAAAGGGAAATAGCTCCAGGTTTGTGCCAGACTGCCCTGGTGTTAACTGCTGCTCTTTGATGTGACATTGTCTAGACCTATAACCAGTGGGAGTAATAGAGGGGCAGATTGGCCATTCCATTATTTTGGATGAATTAAACTATTGGCTGCCACTACGCAAGTGTAATGTTTCTAGTGATCCATATCCATAACTTGCATTAATAAAAACATTGATATGTTAGGTGTTTGCTTCCAAACTTTAAAAATATAGCCTTTATATTCATATGCCATTTAAAATAAGAACCTAGGCAATATCTTAAAGTTATTTCTTTTTTTTTTTCTATTTAAAAACAGAGACAGGTTCTGCTGGATCAACAGGAGTCATTCTTTAGTTTCTATTGACTTTATATTAGCTTTTATAGGAACACATTACTGAACTGCCATGAGGGATATAATTTATGGTGGCAACTACAGAAGAAAATTAACAGTTGGAGGGTTATTCCATAGTGCACCATAAAGGAAAGAGGTGCACCCTTAGTCCCATATAATAGCATATACCAACATTTATGCAGACAGAATCTAGAGAATACCAGGGCAGAAATTTGTCCTCTGGCTCACAAAAATGAGGGTAACAGACTTCAGACTTGCTATTTCTGTTGTAAAGCACTAATTTTAGGATACATTACTGTTTGTTTGAAGTATGTTGTAATCGACTCTTCAGTAGAAGAAAACCTTATTATAAAATGTATTTTGTGTGTATATGGTTAGAGGTTAGACATATTATGATTGTAAAGAACATTCAGTTTCTTCCCCAGAATACACTGTGTATGCAGAATATGATGCTTTAACATCCAGCAAAGTCAAAGACATAATTTGAATGTCTCTGAATTCAATCAATACTTTGATTCTGTTAAAAATAGTATTTCTTAATGTTATTAAATTCATGTTTATTGCCAGGCTACATGCCAGGAAATATACTTTGTTCATTTTATTTTTAAAATAATGCTGTATCCTTTGGAAACAAGGTACACAGCTGCTTTCTTTGACATTTTATGCTTTTAATAAGCATTCTCTTCTCAGTCAGTCTCTTCTGTGATGCTTTATCCCTTTTACAGATATTAGCAGTCTTGATACGAGAAAACAAAATCCAGCCAGAAACCCTGCAAGGCCCTGAAGGTTTGTCTTGTCCATGTCATAAATTTAGGAGTAGTCTGTCTCAGCTGAAAACACACAACACAGGCTGGTCCAGTTACACGGCATCTCACAGTATCTTCAGTGCTCTAAGAGAATATTGATGTTCTGTGGAGCAGACATGCCAGGTTACCTTGACCTGCCAATATGAGATTACAGCTATATCAGTATATTGGACTTTGCCTAGCCTCAGATGATCAAAGAGACTTTTGTATCTTTGCCCAAGAGGCATCTGCACAGCACAATAGACTAAGGTTAGGCTTTCCTCACACTTATTGCTCAGTCCTTTGAGAACAGCAATTATTTGGTACCATCATAAATAACTCTTTTTCCTCCTTTATGTTCATTGTCCTGTCCTGTGCCTCTGTTTTCTGCTTTAGGTAGGTTAAACACCTCTAGCTATTTTTTGCAGTCTCCTCACTCTGGCCAGAACAATGTGGAAAGTCAGAGAAAAATTCAGCTTCTGCTTTCTCAGTTTTGTCAGTCGTTCTGTTAGTCAGTCTAAAGCAGAGTCATGTCAATGAGAAACTCTTCACATTGTAGTCCTGTGACACAAACCTGGAGCTGTTTCCTTTCTGTCTCATAAGACGAATTGCTCATTTGTAAATGAGCACCTAGAGCCAAAATATGAGTCCTGACTTTGACTACACTGCAGTGTTCAGAAAACTTTTGTGCTTTCCAATTCTCTGCAAACTTGGAAAAACCTACAGCATTTACAGGCAGGTAAATAAAGCCTTTATTGTCAACAAGGACATGGTTTGCAGAAATGCACAGAATCACTGGGGAAACTGAAGCTTACCCTAATGCTCAGACAAGGGCAAATGAAATAATTCACCTGCCCTTTGTTTGAAGGTGTGTGATATTGTTTAGCACAAATGTAGGTCAAAACTTAAATTTTTCGGAAGTGTAAAGGCCTACAGTGTCTATCAGTGGCCTGTAGTGTATATGGGTTGGCAGTGGGTACATAGGGATGAGAATTACAGTGGACACATGCAGAGTGATGCTTTCCTTCTTCCTGCAGCCACAAAGAGCTCAGGAGCAGAATGAGGCTCTCATTGATGATCACAGACCTCTGAATTTAGTTTGTTCTTAAATACTGAGTAGAAACCTGTTGCTGTGACCTCCACAACAGTAGTTGTGGCACTCTGAAATCCCACATTTAAATCTACTGTCTGCTCCTTTATACAGATAGGAACTACTTGCAACATGCAAGCTAACAAGTCCCCATCTTTCAGGATTTTATTGTGGTTCTGTAATATACCATCTCTTTTCAAACCTTAAGTCATAGTGTGTTTATTCTCTCAAAGTAAAGGCTGTTCCATACTTCTGATTATCTTTCTAATTATTTTTCTCTATCTTTCCTCATTTGCTGTGTTCTTCTTCAAGTTGTTATCAGAATTTCATGCAAAAATCAAAACAGATGGAACACCAGGCACCTACTATGTTTTCTCATTTGTTCTCAGTTTTTTCTCTAGTATTCAACATTATTTGCTTTTCTGGACTTATAACAGGGATCTTCAGAGAACTTCCTAAAATTTCTCAGTTTTTCCTCCTGGTAAAAAAAATTCAAATCATATATTTTTCAATGCTGAGGTTATTATTTTTGATTGCAGCAATCAAACCTGCATTTCATCTGATCCCAGATAATTTGTATCACCTGGAAATGTTTTATCTCCCAGCTCACTCTCTTTTGCTATTAATTCATATATATGTTGAATAGCATGTGCTTACTAAATGGATGCCATTGGGCCTCTGACAGCCATCCTCAGCTGTGAATGCTGTCTCTTTATACTTGTTTTTTAGTTTGCAATGAAATACTGATCTGCAAGGGAGCTGTTCTCTTTCATTGTGTAAAAGCTTTCCCTTTTCAAGAACACTGCCACAAGCTCTTTTAAAAATCCGAGGACGATGAATTGACCACACCACAGCTGCTCAAATGCTTATTGACTCCTTCAAAGAACTGCAAGAGGTTCTAAAGGAAATATCTTCCACCTCCAGAAGCTGCCAGAGTTTTCCCCTAATGGTTATCCAAACATCTGCTGTTCTAGTTCTTGTTCAGATCTTTAGCTATTTACCTGAAAGTGACAATTTTTCACCTACAGCTCCTTGCCTGCCTGGTGGGGCCCCTCTCAAAGGCTGAGGTTGCATTTGCTGCTTTCCATTCCTCAGCTGCTAAGGATTTGAGTGACAGGTTATATGACACCACAGTTAGTACATGTTTTGCTTCCTATTTATATAGAGTGAACTTTTCTGTAAGGACTCGAGTGCACAGGAGAGCACAAAACAGCTGTTTAAAAGCTGTGTTTTATTCACCTACTTCACTGAGATAAGAGACACTAATTTTTCATTACAGTCTAAATCAAATGCATTATTCAGCCAATGTGACCTTGCCAACAGATCCTGAATATCTTCCAGTCCTTGAGATTTTGTTTAGTACAAATGGATCATATTCAGTATTAGCTGGAGGAAGATCAAATGTAAATGCTGACTTACCGATTATTAATAAATGAACAATTTATCAGATATCAATAAGGTATTTACCTATCATTGTGTTCACAACAGATAACTAAAATCATAAAATAGTTAATGCAAGAGGAAAGTCATATTTTATTCTTTATTTTCTTTTGATATCATCAAGAAAAGGATAAGAGGGCTTTATACTTCCATCAACATTTTTCAGAGTAAGCTACTGTCCACAGGGGCCTCCACTTTTACCTTGTAACACACATCTTGTCAGAAGGAACAGGTGGCATGAATTTTACTAGAAGTACAATTCTCCTTATCAAAAATTTCTTCTTTGTCTGGGAATAATTCTCAGTCCATTTTAGGCTGCTCTCACATGACCCATGTTGGCTCAGTGATTTGAAGCCCAGAGGAATTTCAGACCATTTATTTACTCCTTCTAAGTTACAACTGTTTGCCTTTTAAATTTTATGCACATTGGTGATTGTTAGATGGTTTTATTTATATTCACATTGTACTGATCCATCCATTAAAAATCCGCTGCAAGAGATTAGGAGAATTCTTTTTTTTTTCCTTTTTTATAATCACCCAGGTCAAGGTGCTGTTGAAATGACTCAACCATTTTCCTGAAGAGAAATAAGGCTATGCTAAAATGAGTTTGCTTTCAGTGGAATGTCTCATGGAGCCAGAACCACAGCATGGGAGACAACAGGGAAACTCAGCCTGAGCTTTCTTGTCTCTGTAGCTGGATACTAACACTTTTCAGTAACAACTTCACACCACCAGTTATTTGACATCTTGCATTATTTCTTTTACCAAGGAACTAGCTAAGTGTTGTGCATTTATTTCCAGCAAGGCTGAGCTGATGAGGAAACAGAACAAGTTTTTTACTTGGTGTCACTTGGCTATGTCTTTTGCTGGAAAGGAAACACTATTTGAATTCTGTTAAATCACACTTAATTTAAGAGCAATCAGGATAACCTGCCTCTAAAACTGCCCTCTGCCAGGAACTATTTTTAATGTCAGGATTAAATATACACAATAGACAGTAGTTTTAGAAAATGTCTGCTGTACTGTTTAGGATCACTTGAAGTGAATTTGCCAAATTGGGAAATTGTTCTGGATTATGTTCTCAGCTTTTGGAAAATATCTCAGACTTTACAATCCACATATTTCACTCCTTCAATATTCTGGAAATGGGT
>NW_005054314.1:6102821-6103895 GCF_000277835.1 Geospiza fortis
AGCTTTTGGCAAAACTCAGACTGAAGAACAAAGTTTACAGAATGTAGAAAAAATGGGGAGGCCACTTGGAAGGAATGTAGGAATGTTTTCAGAGTGTGCAGGGATGTGCAGAGGAAGGTTAAGGTCCTCTTGGAATTAAATCTGGCAAGAGATTTCAGGGACAGGAAGAAGGGTTTCTTCAAGTATATCAGTAGCAAGGGGAAGATTAAAGAAAGTGGGCTCAGTGCTGACTGAGGTGGATGTCCTGGAGCAAAACAGAGAGGGTGGAGTTACTGAATGTCATCTCTGCTTCACTCTCTAGTGCTAAAGCCAACGTCAGGAATCCTAGGCCATGCAGGCAAGAGAGAAAGTCTGGAGAAGGGATTGATTAGAGATCAAACAGCAGTGTAGAGAGGAAATGTTAAACTTTCACTTAGAAAGCAAATGCAAACAGAGCCATTCCCTGGAAAAGCATCCCTGTGTAAGCACAGGAGAGGAAAGCTGTTGCAGTTTACTGGTGAGAATACCCAGACAGCACTGAGTCCAGCTGACAGCAACTGAGAGGAGCTGATCCTTGTTTCTGGAGACAGCAATGGAAACAGAAACCCTGTTCCTTATGGATGGTGTGAAATTGGAAGCTCTGAAGACTGACATCGGATCTTCAGTGGATTCTCCTCTTAGACATTTCTGTTTGTTTCCCATGCTCCAATTAATAAAGGAAAATCACATTTAAGGTGTGATAATTAAAAAGTCATCCATAAGGTTTTCCCATAAAGCTATACACATCAATTTGGTGCCAGAGCTGGATGCACAGTGACTGCCAGGTCTTGTCCACATGTACAAAGGTTATTCAACAATGGGAAAATTCAGCACCTCTGCCCCTTTGCAGGAGTATTTGAATATGTGTTGCTTTACACACCTAGGACACTGTAATTAATAGTTATTAGTATTCCTGCAGTATGAATATCATGGTTTTTTGCTGCATGACACTCTCCCCAGCATATTTAGCTGCTGTTTCCAACCTGGCTTCTGCCATTTTTGCAGCATTGACATTGACTGTTTTGTTGTGCTTAAATAACATTGCTTGTTAGTCTG
>NW_005054314.1:6103923-6129453 GCF_000277835.1 Geospiza fortis
ATTCTGGCACAACCTACTGGAGTCAGTGATTTTTTGTTTCTATTTTCTACAACCTACTCAGTAACAAATCCACTGCCATTACATTTATATTAATGACCCTCTGTTAAATCATGAGGGTGTCTTGCTCCTTATTTCTTATCAGACTTAGCTCTGGAAGTCGTCACCTTTCTGTATTTGTGGCTTAGGAAGGCTCTGTGATATGAATTTTTGGAGGCTGAGCAAATATTCTGAGGAAGAATCACACTGTTGACTTGTTCATATGATCCTTTAGATATCTGTTTGTGGCATTTGAGGGACAGGGTGCAAAGATATTTGTTCTGATAAATAAAGCCATTTTATATTTTCAGCCAGTGATGATTATTACTTTTAGGCAGATACTGTGGAGATAGATAGCCTTCATGCTTACCAATATCTCTTTTCTCCATGAATTCCTTCAATTCTTGTTAATAAGAGGATTCAGTCTGGGCCTGTGCCATTCAAGAGGGATAGCAATATCCCCTTGAGTTCCCCAGATATCAAATGGTAAGGTAATGTCAACTAAATGTGGTTGAGGTTGCACTAGAGTCAGCCTGAGTGATCCTTTTTAGCTTATTTCTTTTTTTACTAGCATGAAGGGAAAATAAGTGAATAATGCAGCTCTTAACTGGCTGTAAATAGATAGAAATATGTGTTAACGTATGGTGACTGTTAATGGTGGTTTACTTTGTATAAAGTAATTCTATCATCTGTCTGTCCAAATGATCTCACCACAGAAGCATGGCAGCATTTAGTGTAGTACGTTTCCCTGAGTGTTTTTAACATGATAGCCAGAGTTGAATGTTAACCAATTTTATTTTCTGTGGCTTGGCAGCAAATCTGATCTTTGATCATGTATCTCATTTATATCACACTTTGCTTTTCTTTTAATAACTTCGTGTAGTTTAGCTTAAATGTGCCAAATAAACATGGTTTGCTGGCTACTAAACCAAAATAAATATATTTTTCCCACTTAAAAACCTTCACATTTGCAGTTAGCCATGTGCATAACAAAACAGAGACTGGAGCATATGTAAGGACTCAGCATTACTGGCAGAAGGAAAGCTTTTTAAATGTGAAGGACACCCACTGGGCAGTTCAGAATCTAGGGCAAAAATTGCTATTTCACTTGCTCATTCCCCACATTTACAAATCTTTTATATATAAACCAGCAGCATTTATTCAAAAGCAATTCGGTAGTTGGCTGGTTTTGGCAGGTAGGCAAAGTGTTTTAACATTTTCAACCTTAAGAAAACAATTGACACTTGATAATGGATAGTAGCAAACAGTGCAGTACAAATAGGAAAAGCTGTGAATGGTCACTTGCCTCCAAAGGATGAATTAATTTACTTACAGGTGGTTTGAGTTTGTGCTGTTCCTCTCCACCACTCTGAATTTTGCAGACTGTAGCAAATCTTACACCCCAGCAAAATCAGGTGTACACAAGCACAGTTTTACAGATTTTAATTCATTAACAAAGACATTTCACTTTACAAATGTGCCATAAATCTCCTTTGTCAGCTTATATAAAGCTTATTTGAATTATCCTCCCAGTACAAATTAGGGAAGGTTCTAGCCTTTATATGGATTATTTTATCTGCAAGCACCACCACTGTGCAATTTCCTTGGACTGTGTCTGAACCAGACCTACCTGGAGGTCAGGGAAGAGTGAGAGCATTTTAAACTCCAGACTATGAAGGTTCATTTTTAAAAAATGCCTACAAAGTTCACGTTCAGCTGTAAAGCACCTGTGATCCAAGCAGGGCCTGGTGGTGCCCCTGTCAATAACTCTGGACAGTTCCTTTGTGAGAGGCCTCCTGAGCCCCAGGTGGGTCCTGCTCAAGATGTGAGTACTGCAGGATGGGAGGAGGTTCTGGGGCACAGCCCAGCCCTGGGCACTTGGTCAGTGGAAAGCATGGCTTAATATTAAACAAAAAGAATGGTTTCTAGTGTTCCCAGAGCTCTGCTGATTATTCACATCTCATGAACTCAACAAGCTGTAAATAGCAGGCAATCATGCATTATTTGTGAATGGTCTCCCTGCAGTTCTGCTTAGTCCTACAATACACACAGTTAAGAAGGCAACCTGTGAATGATTCCCAGGGAGGCATCATCATGCTCTGCAGACCCCTGGATTGAACCATTTCTTACATGCTTTTACAGATACGTTCTTTACTTTTTAGTGCAAACCAGATAAGAAGTCTTCATCAAATACTTTAAATTATTTAAATCTCTGTAAATTGAATCAATTTTATTTCCTGGGTTGTCAAATACAGGATGGGAAATCTTATCTTTTTGTTGTTTACTTTTTTTACTATAAAAATATTGGTGTTCCTGTACCAAATGCCATTCCATCTGTGGGAGTTGCACACAGAAGCTGTAGGAAGTTTCCTAGTTTCTATGTGCATGTTTAGTGAGATGCTAGACTTTTGATATATTGTGAAGGTTTCCAGACCTCTCACCAGATTTTAAACTCAATTTACAAAAGTTTTCTATTATTTCCCTCATGTTTGAGGTAGCCTGGCTGATTCCTCTCCCCATTTCCATGATGCATTTGTCTTCTCCTTGTGGCAATGATGGTCAAGGGATCCTGGAGGCTGTAAGGGTCAGGAACGACCACTTTGTTATCTTCTGTAATGCAGGAAGAGCCTAGAAGTTTATTTGCCCTGCTCTGCTGGATTCTGGTTATGATGGCAAAATAGGCATTAATAATTAAAGCTCATATCTGAAGATTGCATTCTTTCTTTACTACCTGTAACAACAATTTAACCTTTTTTTCCTCTAGAGATGGAAAAATGTAAAACCAGTGGAAAGTTGAATTCAGAGCAAAGGGAACCAATCATTTCTCAGCACCTTTCTACTGCACTGTAACCTCTGCTGTCTATTTCTAAAGCACTTAAATTTTCCATACTGCATCTCAGTGCACTTTTTTATTACCTTAGTCTAAAATTATTCTTTATAAGAATATATTCTGTTAATGGGAAAAAAAGAAAAAAAATCATAAATTCATCATGAATACTGATTCATAGTTTATGGGAATCAAGAAATAAAAAATGTATAAAAATTCTAGAACACATTTTCCTTGACTTTCATTGTATTTATGTAAATATTAAGCTTGGGATTTTATATGTGAGGAGCCAGAAAATTAAGATTTTTTTTTTCCTGAGAAGTGAAATATAAAACCAAGAATTTAACTTGGTGAATCAGGTACAAAATTTCTTAATATACTTAAATAATTCCTGAAAAAGGATGATGAATATGAAGGCAGCAAAATTTGCTGAGAGTATGGGTATATGGGTCAGTTATCACAAAGGAAGACTGATTTGTGTGTGAGGGATGGGAAGTTGTTCACACTGATTTTCTGGTTTAACATCAATTATGTGGTGAAGAGCTTCCAGACTCAGTGGCCTCGTGGTCCTGTTTGATACCATGGGGTGATGGATGAGCTCCACCAGGACCATGAGAGCAAACCAGACTCACCATCAGCCAGGCAAAGCATAAAACATCTGTGAAACTGCAAAGGATTCAGAATGAATTATGCAGTTCAGGAAAGAGATTTGGATGTTGGTACAGACAGCTTAATGAAGTCTTTGCTTCTGATGGCCAGAAGTCCAAAAAGACATTAGGAACCATAAGGAATGGGATGGGGAATAACATGTAAAACACTATAATTAGACCTGATAGGGAAATGTTCCCTCAGCAATGAGTAATTTGAGAACTCTGAACAAACCCCACACCTTTATTTGTAAAAAAAAAAAAAAAAACCCAGCCATTTGGAGCAAAAATTTCATTACATTCAAAAGGAGTCTAGTCAATTAATAATGCATAAAAATAAGAGGGATGTTCAAAATTGTTTTTGAAAGAGGTAATAAGCTGTGTTTCGTTTCCATGCTTATCCCAGTAAGGAAATACTTAGTGGGGAAGGCTGATTACAGCACAGATTTTAAAGAACTGTTGTGCTAGCCACTGATAGGAAATGAGAAAGGATTATAAGGTTAAGTGAACTACAGGATTAAGCCAGTGTAGTGTTCCTATATCCTTGCACTTTGCCTATGCTCCCTGAAAATTAATCCATGGCAGTATTTCAACATCAGCTCTTTGATGGAGCTATGGTCTGGACAATGTGCATTAAAAGGTGTCTCATAGATCAAAGCAAAATTATACCAAAATTTAAGAAAAATACAAAGAGTATTATTCAACTACAGGAAATTTGCTCTTAAATGAAAGACATAAATGTTTTGAATTTTAATGTAAAAAGCAAAGGTAAATTGAAGTTAATTTTTAGTGTGAAGCAATATAGAACCTGGTTCACATAACTGCACTCCACTGGTCTCAGCACAGACAATATTCTCACTTCAATGAAGTTATGTCACTTTTAATTGTAATAGTTCTATCAGGTATCTGCTTTGGGCTGTACTTAAGCAGAGTCCTAATTTCCCACTGGTGTAAATTACTGCAGTTCCATGGGGATCTTAATAATTTTAGCAGTAATGATCTGGTCCAGGATAGCCTGAACATCAAATTTTCCTTTGACCTTGTGACAATTTTTTAATTAATTTTATAAGGAAAGTAAATACAACTGAGCAAAGAGTAGATCCTACCTCATTTGTAGCAGCATTTTCCACAGAGGCAGAAGCAGGAAGATCACAACCTCTGTCAATAAGTAAAGGATACTTTAAAATGCTTAAATGGAATGGAATTAATCACTACTTAGCTAGCAGGGCAAAATCTATTCATTGATGTTTGTCTCATCCCCCAGCTAGAGACAACTAAATACTTAGTACTTTGTCTTCCCTCTGCTAGTTCCAGTAAATTCTCATTTTCTTTTCTTGTTAATCAGGAATGTTTGTTTTCCCTTACCAACTTCTGGCATCTTCCTTCATCTCCATTATTTAATTTTCTTTTAAATCCTAGCAATACTTATTCTTTACAGATCTTATACCCCATCTCCAGATACTTTTTATTTCCTTTGCCTTTATTTTAGGCTTTTCTTCACTTTTTTCCTCCCTTATCTTTTTCTTCCTTCTCTCTTCAGAAAACTCAGTGTGCAAGTTAATCTAATAGCATGAAGCTCACTGATATGATCAAGACTTGTGAAATAGAAACTAAGCCCTGACTGATTTTAGAGCCTTCTGGTGGCAAATCTCACATGAACAAATGGGTTCTTGACATTTGATCAGGTCTGCTTTCTTCTTAAAACAGGCTTTAAAATTAACCTGTAGGCCCGATTCTCCTTTTATTCTGGAAATATTGTACATTTGTTTCACAAAACTTTCTTCTCCATAGAGTAATTCTTGATTTGTTAAGTGTAATCCAAATCAGTTGTAGGAAATTCACACTTGGCTTTCTTCATTATAATCCCATATATTAATGAGAAGTTTTAGTCTCCTTCTGTGTGTCTATAAAGATTCAAGCTTCACAGAAAAAAAATAATAACTCCTTTACATTGCTAATACTCTAGAGAGAATGATATTAACCACATCTTATATATCTATGCAATACTCATGCAGAATCATAGGATGGTTTGGTTTGGAAAGGCCCTTAAAGGCCATCTAGTTCCACGTCCTTGCCATGGGCAGGGACAACTTCCACTCAGACCAGGTTGTCCAGGGCCCCACCCATGCTGGCCTTGAAGTGGTCAGAGATCTGAACACCTCCAGCCCTTCCACAGCTTCTCTGGGCAACCTGTGCCAGGACCTCGCCACCCTCATAGGGAGTAATGTTTCCTAATATCAAATGTAAACCTTCTCTCTTTCAGTTTAAAGTCTTTACTCCTTGTCCTACTTAATGGAGCCACTGCTGCTGCAGTGTCATTTTCATTTTCACTTTCTCTATGTCTTTGGACTAAGACAAACCAACTCTTCTGCCATGCTGATGACCCTGACCTGTTAACCCGTTGTCTGGAAGAATTCATTAAACAGCTGTTGCTCCTTTAAGGACATAGAATAGGCTTTATCAAATGCATCATAATAATTAGTTTCTTACTGAAAAGAACTAATTATTTTGAAGTTATTGTATTAAGAAACAGATGCAGCAAAAAAAGGAAGATCATTGTAAGCTAACCTCTGTAACCCACTGTAGGACACAGGATTGCAGCTCTTACATCCACGCCTGATCCTGACACATCCAGCATCCTCTTTAGTCCTGTTCTAGGCATCAGATGTGACACAGAGAGTCTTTTCTCAGAGACTTGGCTCAACATTTCTAATCTCTCTTTTGAGCAGAGGTTCAGAGACAGCAGCCAGGTCCAAAGTCCATTCCAATCACTGTACAGGTACTCAGGAAAGCTGGGTGAGTCCCTGAGATGAGCAGAAGGTTTCATACTCCTCCAAGGAGGCTGGGGCTGCCATTCCAGCTGTGTCAGAGTGTGTTAAAGTGGCTCTGGGCCTGCAGCTGCACAGCCCCTGCTCTGTGAGAGGCACTGGGCAGCACCAACACTGTGAGCACAAGGAGGTTGGAAGGCTGGGTTTTCACCACAGCTGATTGGGATTCTGAGTTATCCATGAGTTTCCTTATTTTATACTCAGCTAACAAGTGAATTCTGCCCTTTCCTCTCTTACTCAGAGAATGGTATTAACTGTGTGTATTTCAATAGACTGCAGCAATCCTACTGAATTTACCCAGAGTTTCAAATATATGTAGGGTATCATAACCATAGTGTCCTCATTCTGTCATATTTGCTTGAAATGTTTATATTTGTGTATTAGGTAGCTTCACCCTGCCTAGAAAACAATACAAAAAGCAGGATAAACTGTTTCTGTTTTCAAACATCTTCATTCTATCATTAATAAAAAACAGAAATAATTGCTTAGAGATCAGAGATAATTATGTCAGGGGCTTATTGATATTATGTTCCTTATTTTGTTTAATATAACTCTTCTTATATTGGCTCAGCAGTAGTTTTTAAACCTTCTAGTCTAATGGAAATCTTGTAAGAAGTGTAATAACTTTAATAGAAGATTAAGTAAATGGGAAATAACTGAACAAACTTGCTAAATACAAAAACATCATATACCTACTTTGCCATAATAAAGTCAGTCAGTGACAAAAAGGGTTTGTCTGTTTTTCAGGAATACAAACTGAAGATATTAAATTGGTGCCATAAATACCAAAAGCCAGATTCTTGACTAGCCATGGAATAAAATGGGATGATTATGGCTTCAATTTCAGAGGGAAATTATTCAACACCACAAACTAGTGGCTTGGAACATACTGCATGTTTAAACTTCTCTTTTCAGCAACAAACTGGCTGTTTCCTTACAAACTGTTTTGTTGCTGGGAGGATTTTCAGTTAAATTAAAACTTCCTATAATAAACCACTGTTGTTCAAATAAAGTCTTTATTCCTGCTCCTACTGAATTTACATGGTGAGTTTACATTTAGTGATACAGGATTGCAACAAAAGGGTGCAACTGACTTATACTAACTTTGGTGGGTGCATTTCATCCTTTTGTGATAAAGAAAGAAAGAAAAAAAGAAAGTGGATAATGGGCTGCTTTTTAGAAGAGTTGTCCCTACAGCCTGACTTTTCCTTCATACTCAGCATGCCTCAGAGTGCAAAGTGAAAAGTGTCAAATAGCCATGAGCAACAATAACAATGCATATTTTATCCTTAATAGCTCTTTCTTAGAACTCTAAATACTAGCTGATTGAGAGTCTAATTGAGAGTTTTACCCCCTTTTAGCAAAGAAAGAAACAATTCTGTAATTAATATGACTCATCTGTATGAATGTCAAAGAACTGTTTTAAGTTACTTGGTTTCTCAGTTTTTCATTCTTGCTATGGAAGGAAGAGAATGACATGCACTGCTGTGCTTTTGCCACATTTACATTCTACTTGTGTATAACTTTCCCATGGGGAAATCCTTATCTTCCTTACAGTTCTTCTGGATAAAACTCACAATTATGCAATTATTGCATGGATGAACTGCCCCATTTGATCAGTTGATATCTGAAAGTGTTCTGTTAGTGGAGCCAACATAAATGAGGAATAGAGGTAGTTATTGTTGTTTCATTTCTTTTATAAAGGAGAGAAGTGTGGATGTGTATGAAGCAGGAGAAGAATGGCTCACCTACAGCAAGAATACAGGCTGCAATGTCTTTCTGTCTGTCTTCAGGCTGTCTGCTTAGCACAAAACAGAAGAGCAAAATATGCATCTTTATTATTGCAGAGAGCAAGTAATGAAAAAGAATGATTATGTACTTGCTATAGAAAATATATCCATTGCTCTCTAAATGAAGACTAATGGTGTTGATTGTGTGATTAAGATCACAGCCCATCCAGGAAAGCCCTTGTTTTATGCATTTTATTACACATTTTGTCAGCACCAGTCACCAAGGGTGGATGGAGGAAGGTCTGTGTGGGGAGGGGGTCACACCCCAGCTGATTGATCATTGATCTTTACTTGACTTCTGCAACAGGGGTGAGGAGAAGTTGTACTGTACAAAGTGGGATGGCTGCAGAGGCACCTTTTCCCTAATGTGAGCACATTGGAAATCCTGCTAGGACTGAGTCTGCTACTCAGACTTGGGTTCATTTTGGGAGCTGGGATGGAGGCCCCAGGGCATCAGGAGGATGGTCTTTCCTCCTGGAACAGAGTGTTCCTTAACTGACTGAGGCGCTGCTTGTCTGGACAAACAGGATTGGTGTCAAAATATCAAAATACTGACAAGGGAGATAAATCCCCAAAGTTTGTAAACTCACATGACTTGTCTAGGTAACAATAGCCCTTCATGTCTGTGCTTCTGAAGTTCTAGACACCTTCTAGAGCTGCTCAGAGCTCCAAAAATAAATGACCATTAGCTGCTTAAAAAATACACGTATTTCTTTCATGATCAGATGTTAAAGAGATAATTTATGGTGTGGTTCAACACTTATACCAGTAAGCTTTTTGAAAATGCCACCTTTTGCTCTCGGGCATTTTTATTTATAAAAGGACATGTAGAAAAGATGGAGTGATTTGTCTTGGTGAGTAAGAGCAAAGCGAGGTCACTCTCTGCAAGCAGCAACTGTTATGATAAACAGCACATCATAAAGCCATGGTTGGCTAAGCAGAATAATTTTAAATACTTTGCTGGATACTCACAACAACTGCACATGGCTGGTGCTGCCTCAGAGTGATCAACACAGAGCCAGCACTTGGTGGAATCTCTTGCTTGCTCACCATTCAGTACAAACCCACTCTGAGCCCCCTCATGGGAGGAACTTCTTGGCATCTTCCAAATCTTTCTCTCTCCTGTACTTCTCTTAAGTTGAATATCTGAGATGCACAAGCATCTTTGCTACTCTAGAGACTGCTGAGTCTTTCTCTCTGTGTAAATATATCCAAATGAGGCCTTTAATAGCTGCAGAGGATGTGATTTTTCTGCTGGTGTGATGTGGGGTGCCACTGACAATTAGTCTGCTACAAAATCTCATTTGTGGCTCCTCTGTTTTAACTGTGACTACAAATCTGAGAAAGTCCAATTGCCTGAAAGGAGATAGGAAAGGCCATGAGGATCTATATCTTAGGAATCTATGTGGGATCCCAGGATTAGCTAAATCTTGCTAAAATTATAGCTTTCAAAGGAGGAATCTGGACATAAACAGAAAATTTGGTACAGCATTATATGAGCTGAGTATTTTCAAGCATAGAGGTGGGTGGAGGAGATTTAAGGCTCAGGAAACACTGAGAATTTGTGGCAGTAGACATAAAGGAAGGAGGTGTAGGGGGCTGCACACCACTAAAAATATACCCTTCTCATAAAAAAAAAATCAGAATATTTTTCCTTCTTGACCTTGATAGTTTTTTTCTCTTGACTAGAGTTTTACTTTTGGCATTAAAGCATAGGAAATTCATGTTTCTACAAGAAACTAGAAGATCCATATCGATGTAACTCAGAAAAAGAAAAATCTGCTTTAGTGTTTTCATCTATTTCCTGTTCAGTAGGACTTTTAGCTATTAATTTACCTTGGGGACTAGTCTAACTCACAAGGGCATACACAGTGTGCAGACAATGGCAATTTGCTGAGGTGGGTGAGATGAATCAACTCATGATGGGACCGATTTCTTCTGCTAACTATAAAAAGTACACTGATAATTAAATCAGAAAAGATACCTCATGCTTAGGTAGCTACTGTTAAATGACATGAATCCCACATGAATGACAAAATCAAGCAGCAAAAAAAGCAACATTTATTATAGAGAATCATCTGTGGAGGCATCAATGCTTACAGAGCATTTCTCAGAGGATCCTCTCCTTTTGTCACTGGAATTTAAATCTCTTCCTGCACTGGACTACAGAACACAGTTCTGCCATGTTTGGTAAAGTGATAATAATTCCTCTGCATTAAAAGGGTAGAACAGTGCATTTTTAAGAGCAATCACTGATTCTAAGGGAGTAACTTTGTTTAAAAATTGATGGTGGTGCTATGTGACCCACTTTTTTCTCAGGGCAGAGAGAGTCCAGTGCTTTTTCTGCCATCTGTGCTATCAAAAAGCACTTGGAGCCAGGGTCAGTTAATAAGGAAGACAGGGCTCATTTGTTCTTTCACTTTTGAGATCATCAGGGAGTCTCATCTCCCTTTCTCTTTTTTAGGATGGTCCTGTTCATATATTTGGAAGAGTTTATTCTATCTCAGTCTAGAAATTTAATGCCTTTATTAAACCCCCCAAATTCACACCCACCTCCCATTTAAAAGCAGATTGATTTCTGAACATTGCTACTTATAGAGGTAGCAAAATGTATTGGAATACAGTAGCAAGTGCCGGAATATTAACAGAGTAGAGCTAAATTATTTAAAGTAATTGTCCCCCATGTTCTCCATGCCATGGTAAACAGTTCTTAGTTAATAACATGGTATAAGGAACATGAGACTGTGGGGACTACATAACATTTGTTCACCCAGTAGAGCTTCACCATTTCTGAAAATCTTGGAGAACTTCAATTCAGGATGAGTAAGAATGTAAGAAACCTAACCTTTGGAAACTGTGGGAGATTTCTGCTCTGTGCTTTTCTGGCAGCAGCAGTGTTGGTGTCACAGACAGAGCAGCAGCACGTAGGGCTGCACTCAGGGATGCCAGTCCCTATTCAGCAGCTCCACCACTGGAGCCCTCTTTGACCTCCAACACCAAGTACTTCCTCTTATATAACCATTTTAATATTTATCTTCCTCTGTGCCCTTGTTGAGACATCTTACTTATCTTTTCCTTAATGATAGTGACATCTTATTGAGTGCAATGAGATGAGGAGTGTCAGGCAGGCTCCCAGCACTCTCTCGAGGAAAGCTGATTGTGTCCTTCCCACTTTCCCAGTCAGCTGAAGCACAGAGCTCTCCAGACCCAATTGCAAAGCCCTTAGAATGGGATTTCTACCAGGACATTAGATTTCTCACCATATTAGCCAAGTTTAAGAGAGGGCAGACAGCTTTGGATGGATAGACATCAACCCAGGGCAACTGCCCTGCAAGCAGGTCCTGGGGAAGCAGACAGGCTGGGAGCCCAGTGTCTGGTTTGGCTGTGCTGAAACCCACCAAAACCTTACTGTGGAATGAGAGATGGAATGTCATGCTGGAGGAACCTGCCTCTATGTGTGAGTGTGAGGGAACACTGCTAGGAGGGCAGAGTCCTCATTTTTTGCAGCCTCATCACATCTTCAAGACTTTGCTTCTGTGTCTGCCCTCTGTTCCTTCTTGTGTCCCCACGGCTCCTCTTCTGTTCCTTCCTTCCCCTTTGCAGAAGCAGCCTAGCAGTTACTCAGCCTGACTCCTCAGCCCAGAGGCAGCAAAATTCAATTTATCAGTTCAATTAATTCAGTTAATAAGCAAAATTCAACAGATCAGAGAACTGGCATTGCAGTCAACATCACAATCCATGTTGCTAAGTGGAGCTCCTTCGGTGAAGGGGACGTGCCATTGTTATTTCCATGCTCATATTTTATTGATATGGAAGAAACTGTTAAGGGTATTATTAAATTAGAATCTCATATAATGGGAAGTGTTCTGGAAAGATGCTGGCGAGGCTTACAAAGTTTTGCTCATTTCCCTCAAAGCTTTCACAGCTTTCAGTGTGGCCTTTTCACAAAGCTAAACTCAGAGGATTAACGCCGCTCTCCTCATGGTACTCTGTTTACCAAGGAACTTTGGTCAAAGGGAGAAAAGTGGACAACTTCAGACTTTTCATGTCAGTGCTACTTACAGAACAAATATCCATTGGCAGGGTAAGAGCCAGAATAAGAAGAAAAGCAGCTTTCTACCTATTGTGCAATAAATCAAAAGGTTCCAGTGAATTTCTTTGAGTGGTAGCAAAATTGCTTAATCGAGGATTTCAAAGGGTGATCAAAACTGTTTTCAGTTATTCCTGACTTGCGCTTGTATCATTCCAGACTGAGCTGAGTCTTTTTCCCTAGTACATTCCTTTATTTAAAGGCAATAGAAAGAAGAGAAAGCAGTGAATTTCAATTATCAGAATCTTAATGTGTGGGAAATATGACTTCAATTCCTCCTCTGGAACATCTGAATAAGAGCAAATAATTGCAACTTCTTCACTAATAAAAAGCAGAGGAAAAAAGAAACAATAAGACAACATTTTCAGAAATTGGATTTTCATTATCTGCAGTAACACAGGAAGCTTATCTATGGCAAAGAAAGCCAGTCTGATTCTAATGTGGCATAAATATTTGCATGATAATAAGGTAATGTATTTTAGATTAAGTCAATGTACTGCTCACAAAGAAAAAGAGACAGCTGTGGCCTTCCTTGGGAAAATGTGACTTTCTGGATGTGACTTTGTGCATCTCAGGACTCTGCTGCTGGTTTTCTTTGAAAGGACATTTATGGTTACAGTGCAATTACAATTGGCTACAGACTCACATCCAGACTCTGAGGGTGGCAGAATAGGGATGCAAGAGCTGCTAGAAAGCTTTGATCTTTAGGAGTAAGTGAGAAGTCCCAAGGAGATTTAGTGTCCTAAAGGAGAACACAAAATATGCCTGCCTGCCTCCCTGTGTTGTATTACAAACTCTTAAGGTCTGAAAATTAAAAGGGTTTGTGAAGCACCAAGTGTATAAATATATCAACCAAAGAGTTTTAGTACAGAAATTATTCCCAAAATGAACTAGGTGCTGAACTTTCAAAGATCTCTTTCTTTTCAAATGTGACTAAAAATTCCAAGGCAGTGGCAAATTGTACTGGTTCTATAGCAGTGGAATCAAAGGGAACAACACAGTGCACTGACAGCATCAATCCATTATTGGAATAAATGCTGATTGCTCAAGTGAAGGAGTTCACAAAACCAAACAGCTGCATCCTCAGCTACTGTAAACCAGTTCTGTGATGTTTATGGAAGCAAACATTGTTTACAGCAGGTGAGGGTATGGATATCCTTCCTTAAATAATAAACTCTGTTTTCTAAAGAGAGAAAAATAATCCCCTAAAGTGCTGAAGATGAATATGTAAAAAGGATCACTGAATATTTACTTTCCTTGATACAGATTTCTCTGAGAATTTAGTAACAAGTATTTTTAAGGACTACTTTGAATTGCCTCTTTAGATGTACTTCTGCTGGTCCAGGACAGATGGTTTACCTTGCACAGCCAGAAATAATGTGGGTGTACCATGTATCTTATATTCTACATAAATAGCCTCTAAACAATTGCCAATAGTCTAGAAATATGAAAGTATGAAATTGTGCATGGGATCAGAGCACTTGCCCTATGGAGACAAAAATCTCCATGTCACACTTGCAGTCTAGAAACAGGAATAATTGGTCACATCCCACTTTATGAATCAGCAAGAAAATGAGAGCATCAGTCTCAGCACTCTCAAAATTTAGATGGGCATAGTATGCAAACATAAGGCAGAACAAAAGGCCTAGCCAGTGAATGAATTTTAGTAGGTTAATCAAAAGCAAATTTAAAAGCTGAGGTAAAGTTGTCTCTGTTGTGTTGAATGGTGCTACAGATTCTTTAGTCCTACATTTAGAAATCAGCTCTCTTTCATAGAAGCATCATGCCATGGAAGATTGTCTGTGGAAAACACTGGGCTTTCCTACACATAGCTGGATTTTACAGTATGTAGTTGGGCTATATATGGAAAATATGCCCACAGTCTGCATTCAATGGACAAGAGAATTATTCTGGTAACTATAGAGTAGAAAGAAAGAAGTTAAAGAGGAAGGGAAGAGGCTGACAAGGAAAGTTGAATGAATTTCTTTCTTTCCCCAGAGTGCCAGGCTCTTATTTCAGCAGCTGTCTGCCACTCAGAGCCTCTCTTGGCTCGCTTGCCAGCATAAAAACTGTCAGCAATAGCCCAACTGACTTCACACAGAAAAAGGTGAATAAAAAAAATGACTTGTATGCTGAGAACTATTTTTTAAGGGATTCTATAGGGCAGAAACAGGCAAGGTAATTCAACTCAGCCAGAGAGGGAAAACTGAGGAGATGGGGTGCTCTGTATTTTCAAAGGTTTAAAAAAAAACTGTAGCTTTTGCCTCCCCATTTTATTCCATATATCTCATATCATTTTACAAGGAGACAGTATCTTTTCCCTGTACAAGGTAATCTTCATGGTCTGTTTTTAACTGCAAAGACAGAAAACAAAACTAAATCTGACATGTCGACACCACATTCTTAGATCAGGAAAACATATGCCAGGGAAAAAAAAACAGTACACTGTTAGTGCATTTGGATGAAGCTATAAAAGCTTTGAAAAACAATTATACTTAACATTTCTCATCAGTAAATCCCACCAGACTAAGGCAGAAAGTATCATCCTCCTTATTTAATGATGCAGAAATTAAAGCATGGGGACACAGGTATGCCTTGTGCAAGGTCACTGGCAGAACTGAAACGAGAACATTGTTTTCAGTTCCCAGCAAATGAGCTTTTAACTGGGGCCACTGCTTCACTATCTACAAAACAAAATAAAACAAAACAACAAAAAAAAAAGATAACATAAACAAAGTCCTTGGTAGCTCAAATTTAGGCTTTCACTATGAAATATCCATTAGGACTCTACTGTTAGGAATTATCCCCAAGCATTATTTGGAGAGCAAAAAGAAGCCATGGCAAACTTAAGCCACCATCAAACAAATTTGTAAACACTGCATTACAGAAAGGAAGGCCACATCAACAAATATAAGAATTATCTACTCAGCTCTGGTAAGTAGCTTATGAGTTGGATGTGATGGTAAATATGGTTACAGAGAATACAGGCTACAAACTATACCACTAATTAAGGAGTGAACTGCAGCATGAAGCATTTTCCCCTCTTCCATTATCTCTTCACATGAGCCATGCTTATATCTGAATGACAGTAAATCTGCTCTAACTTTAAGGCTGGGATTTCTCAGCTCTCCAAGGGAGCTTGTCCAGTTCCCTCAGCCCTTAGGAAAGCAGCCTGTGTACCATTTCCCTTTAGATGTTCCACAGAAAAGTAGGCATTTTTGTAAGCTCTTTGAGTCATAAACTCTGAACTCCTTAGTTTTCTGGTAGTCTCCTGTTAACATCTTGACAGTTAAGACAACTATAATCTACCTTTTTTTCCCTCTTTCCCCCACCTCCACTATCTTACACAAAAAACACAAAAAAACCCCTACACAACACTGTTGTTAGAATTCCTTTTGATTCTCTAGTAATCATAATAAATCCCTCTGAAACCTTCAGGAAAAAAACCCAGAATTTTGAAAGGCTTTTCCCAGCCTCTAACTCCCTCTCTTTTTTCTGTTATAAGCTGAATATTATAAGGTTTTACACAGATACTTATTAGCATGTATGTGTTTCAAATTGGAATTCATCTGAATAAAATCAGCAGCTTAGCAGAACACAGCAGATGTGATGGGAGCAGTAAGGCTTTGGGTAAAGCTTAGCTCACTTGAGTGGATCACTGAGCTGAAACTTCTGACTTGTTCAAGTCTCAGCTGCCTGATACGTGAGGAACTTGGCTACTTTTGAAATAAGATAAAGAAAAACCAAATATTTAGCTGATTCCATTTGACCTCCATAGAAAGAACACAGGAATAATTAAGAATTAAAATTTAGAAGAGATAGAATAAACCAAAGGTTCCAAGCAAAACCTCACCCAAGAGTAAGAGATGTGATAGCCAAAAGGTTGCATCACTCAAACATTACTGAAAATCTGATCTTGAAGCATAAACTTGGAGTGTGCTGACTTCAGATTTGTGGGAATGAGTATTGAGTCTGGAAAACGCCCAAATGGCATTTTAAATGATGGTAAGAAGGACATAGGCATTTTTCTCTCCTCTCTGCCACTCACAGCTGGGGAGTTCATTGGGATTATTCTTATTTAGTGAGATTCCTGTCACTCGTGCCAATCCCAGGGCATCCTACAGAAGGCACTCAGGTGTAAAACTAACAAAGGTACTCGGCAGCTGCACCTGAATTCCTCAGATTTGACTGTACCCTGGAATATTTAAAAGCCTCTCTGACAGAGATTCTTGTACGTTGTATGTTCTTCTGTGATTAGAAGAAAATTTATGTGGTCATTACATCTTCACAATTCTCAAAAAAAATTCGTGCTCATTTCAGCTATCTGGCTAGGATGCTGGCATGCATCAAATCTCTAACAAATCCCTGGGGAAAAGGAAAAAACTTCATAGCATGGCAAAAAACTGCCTTAACTCCAACTCTCGGATGAGAGGCTTTCAAAACTAAAATCAAGATGTTCTAAAATAGACTCTGTCACATTATCAGCAATCTCAAGGGGATTTTTTTCCAGGCTTTTGTATGGAAATATGTCTTATCTCAAGAGGAGATAACTGCAACAGGTCTATATACATTAGCTGTGCTTTTTCCAATGTAAAGTTCATTTTTAAAAAGGCTGTTCTGCCTCCTTCTCACAAGATAACGGGTGATTAACACTTGTGGCTCTGGAGAGCAATGCACAAGCAGGGCAAGAAGACACAACCTGTGTTTTCAAGACACAAATCTACACTTGCTCTGTCACCGCAAAGAATCCTGGCATTATTATATTGCATAACTTTGTAATGCTGATGTAATTTATTATACTGCAAATATGTATTTACATTACCTTGACTGCTTCCTTCCTAAGATCAGCCACAATGTTTTGTGTTGCTCACTTGTAAGCAGCTACATTCACTGATCTGAAAAGTTTGCTGACAACTTAGTTTACAAAGGACTTTAGAATTTAAAAGTCTATGGCATTAAATGCACCAAAGGTTAATTAATTTAATTTTAAAGGACAGAAATAAGAACCATTCAGAAATATTGCAAATAGCTCTGCTCCTCAAAACCTTGTTTACTTTCTCAAACTGAATGCAGAAGCAGTGCTAACATAGGTGTGTACACACAGGGTAACAGCCAGGGATGAGAAGAAATCCTGAACACTTCAGTCTATCCTCAAGGATAATGGAGGTGCATCTGGCCTCTAATTTCATCCCTCCAAATGGTTAACAGCATGTACCAGAATCTGCTGCTGTATTCACAGCGGTGTCCTCTGTGTTTATGATCTCAGGAAGAAAGCCACTTTTATAACGTCCTGTTTTTCAAACTTCACTCATACTCTTGAGCCTATTTGGTCTTGAGAATGACTGCATCTCTGACTGCCACTCCAACATTTCTTTCATTCAAAATGATCTATTCATCTGTATTCATAAACATGTCAATCTACTGGTTCAAAAAATTCAACCAACCCTTCAAGAACAAAAGAACAACAACAAAAACCTTCTCCTTAATCCACCTCCCTCATTAGCTAGGATTAAAAACCTTAGTCAAAATGATTGGCCTTGTGCCCAGAAAAGCTATGAGATCAATAATCCAAACAGACTTAATGATCCTCTTAGAAAAGAATAACTTTTGTACTTCTTTGGAACGCTTAGAAAAACTGATGGGAAATGCACAAGAAGTGTCACATCATCTGCATAAGTTAATTTATGTTATTTTGAAGTTCTACAGTTGGAGGAGGTCTTTGGGAAATAGTTTTTTTTTTTCCTTCTCTGTTAATTGTCTGCAAAAACAGTAATATGAAAAATCACAAACTGTATCAGTGATTAGCCTGTAAGAGCCTAAGAAGTTTCATTAACATTTCCAGTATCTCATTTCACTCATGAGCAGTTTAAAATTACTGTATCCGTATACAAGCTCAGTATTCTGTAAGACTTTTTTTAGGCAATTGAACTTGTTGGTATCCTTATTTTGACATTACTAATTACAGCTTCAAACTTTTAAAAAGTGTGACTTTTATTTTACAAATTCAAGTGTTGGTGGGAAGAAAAAGAAACCCAAATTAAGACCTACTGTATAGCACAAGGTGATGCTATAAAAAGTCAGTGCATTTGGCCAAAGCAGGGTTTAAACTCCACAGGGAATGTTTCTCTCATGGACAGGAAAAAAATGTCTTGGAGTAGAGATGGGCAGATACTGCAGAGCATGGATGTTGTAAGCAGGTGTGCTAGCTGCAGTCAGCCCAGCCTGACTATTTTCTATGTGGGAATTAGCTGTTATCAGCACTCATTATCTATCCTCTCTACACTTCCTGGAAGAAAGCAGGCGTAACTGTAGCCCAATTCACACCTTGTGTTGTGAGCAGGAATAAATCCCCTTTGGATGGCCTGGTATCTTTGCTATTTACGCTAGAGACGCCACACAACCAGTTTGAGTTTAAAATTTTAGTAGCTAATTTTGGCAAGATTAACTCATGCTGAAGACAACTCACCAAAATGACAGCCAAGAGCGATGTGATGGCAGTGGTTTCAGCAAGCTCATCCATTTGCTCTTGCTCAGAAGAGCTGCTTGCATAGACACGGGTTATCCCACCTGCCCCAGGCTGGCACACGGGGAATCCTGCATGGAAACCGAAACCCTCTGCGAATTTAGGCTTCTGTTCTCTGTTCAATGAGGGGTAGAGGGAACAGCTAAGCAGAATTTCCTCCAGCACAGCTCCCAGGAAAAACATTGGGACCAGGTGTCTCATTTGACACAGGGCGACTCAGCAATGGCAGGGCAGGAGGTGAGGGCTGAGCTCAGGTGGAGCAGGGACAGCAGCTCCCTTCAGAGCTGGAAAAGGTCCTGCACAGCTTGCTAGGGAAGGAATGGACAGCCTATAGGGACAGAGGCAAGCGGAAAGATTGGGGCAGGATGAGGGCTTTGGAAGCAGATAACAGAGGTGGGGTAGGAACTGATAATGCTGGAGCCCAAAAAGGTGAAATCTGATGGAAGACAGACTGCAGAGAGGAAGAGCACCACTGGGCACCCAGAGTGGCTCTGAAGCAGGCTTGAGGACACAAAGAACACTTTTTCCAAAAAGTGACATTTTTTTCTGCCACTAGGGAGAAAAATGGAAATATGTTGATAAACTTTATCTAATACTTACCCAGAAAGGTCTCAAAAAAAAGGAAAAAAGTATTCATGCTTTGGAATGTAGCACTCCTCATTTTCACTAGAAATACCTGCACAGTTTGAACAGTGCTTCAGTCTGCACTGTTACTGTTTCTGTAAAGGTCATTAAGTTCACTTTCACAGCAGAAAACTTATGAAGAAAGAAAACTACTTGTACCCCATTTTCCTGAGGGAATAAAAACAACTTTGCTAACCTGGTTACATAATTTTCACCGTTCAACTTTTCAAACTGTGAAAGAAATTTTTTTTCAGACTCATTATCAAGCCACAACTCAGGCAAGCAGCTCTCCCCTAACAAGCAGCAGCTTCCAGGGCAGCACAGCTGAAGAAATGTGGAGACCTTCTATACAGCAGCTGCCGACACACTTTCCCTGTTAAACAAATCTCTTTAAGTGTAACTGAAAAAAATCTTCTCTTTCACCTAGACACTCTATGAAAAGAATTGCCTAAAAGATGTCAGCTGAAGGGTATAAAAACAAACCTAAAAGATCTACAGCAATAATAATTTTTTAGCTGGTACTGGTGATGCAAAATAAAATCTAGTCATTAAATAAATTCCACTAGGAAACCTAAGGAAATGTAAAGCAACAGCAAGCTCTGTAAAGTATGGCTGTGCCACTAAAGCAAACATCAAAGAACTGAGACTAAAGAACTAAACCCAAACAATATAATGTTACTAAAAGAATCAATTCCCTATCTTTGTTGTTTGCCAACACTAGAACACTGAAAACACTTCTGTTGAAAAAATTAGCTTTTTTTTTCTGATGGAAAAAACCTTTGTAATTGGTTCTTGCTCACTGGAGAATAATTAATAACAATATCCTAGCTGCTGCCAGATGTAACACGGTACTTGTTCTGCAGGCAATGCTAAATTTGTACCTGGAAAGAGTTAATAACTTTACTTTAAAATAATACTTCTACTTTTCTCAGTGTTTCAGTAATAAATGCTTTTAATTACCCAGGGGAAGGAGCCATAATAAGACAATCAGTACTGGAAGCTTTCAAGCAAGTACCTTGCTCAAAGATGGTTGTAATTCCAGTCAAATGTTCCAAGTTCAACTAAAGTGATACCATTTCACCTCCCTCTTGATGTGAGACCATTTTGAAGACTGATTCTTCAGTAGTTCATTGTAGCACTTCAATTTTAAACCTGATCTAATGAACAGCCATAGATGCTATGGATTCTAAACATAAAGAATTGACATGTTAGCATATTAATGTACTCAGATGTCACATAAATCATTAGAAGGCATTTTACTAAGTGACTCAGATATCTGGCAATACACATGCAAAGCCTCTTTAGCTCTTAAATATAAAGTAACTTCCTTTTGGCAAAGTCCTGATTAGAACAACATTGATTGTAGTTATTTATAGCTTAAATGCTATTGCTGACAATTTCTCCAAGTTGTAGATACTGTATTATTAACTATAGTAAAGCTCTAAAAATCAGTCAGTAGAGGCCACTTCAATCTCTGCATGATAATAAAGGATTATTATGTGCAGTAACCTATTTATGAAAAGGAAACAGTGTGCTTCTTTCAGACCCCATCAATTGCTTTAATAAGGAATTGAAAAGCCTGGCCTACTTTATATGCAGATCACCATCCCAGTTGCATAAGGATTTAGAACAGACAAAACAAAACTGGTTTTGTTGTAAATAAGGGCTGTTTGTTTAAATTGCACAATAATGTTTGCATCTAAAAATTATTTAGAAGCTAATAAGGTTTAATAAAGTTTGACTGTATACTTGTTAATAAAAATGGTTTCAATATTCTCCATGAAGGAAAAGCAAATTGAAGGTGATAACATAAAGCTTGAAGCAAAACAGGCCTGAGTTAATGGGAAAGGAGAAGACTCGTTGCATTTGTTCACTGATGGGCTTAAGAAAACCAGTGTTGAGAATGGAATTCAGTTAACTTAAACCATTTTATAAAATCTAAGACAGTGAACTTAAAGGTAGTTTTCTCTAACAGATTAGAATTATTGCAGTATTACTTCTGCTTTAGAGACAAAAAGCACAGACATAGACACAATTCAGACTAACAAAAAGTTAGTGGGATGCACTTACTGATTTCAGTTGGAGGACTCTGGAGTCCCGGGTTCAAATTTTACCTTTGGCATTGGTTCATTTGCCTGTATGTTAATAAATTTAATGAGGTGTGGGATGACCCCTGCTGGTGTCCCTGCTTATGAAAAAAAATATGTATCTGGCAAGAAGAGGACATGTTAATTTCAGTCCAAAAAGTTACAAATATAAACTTTGTCCCAAAATGTATAAAAATACCTAATCCAATGCATAAAATATTATGAGTAATGTTCTGTTAAGTATGAAAATAATCTTAAGCCATTGAACATTACTGTGTTAGAGCTGCAATGCAATGTATTAAGAAGGACATTAATTGTTCAGTTCACTATGACATTGTGTTAAACATCTTTTATTAATGAGCTGTTATTCCCGGCTGAGGCATTTGATAACCTCTAGTCCATTGCTAAATCCTCTCAGTTGATTTCTGTGAGTCACTCTAAACAAACCTAGAGGGAAAAAACACCCCAATAATTTACATTTGAGTTTGTAAAGTCCTAGAACTAGAGTCATTTAAAGAAGGGTAGCTTTCCTATAAATCAAACCTTCTGATTTAATGCAGCTGACATATAGATCTATTTTACAATTTTTTTAATTTCAAAAATACAACACATTAAAATAGGTTCAATTTATCAAAGCTAAGAGCAACAATTAAGTAATAATGTACTTAAAGTGCAAAGGCACTTTAACACAAAAAAGTGACGCCCAGTGGCTATAGTTGGTAATTGAAACAGCAGTACTGTATATTATTATTTACAAAAGAAAGTCATAGTCCAGGAAAAAAAGATCTTTGGAGATCTTCTACATAATACATTAAGTTTCCATTTTGAAATGAAAAGGAAAAAAGAAAAAAACCCAACAGAAACACCAAAGACCCCTTCCTCATTTTCTTCAAAATAAAAAAAAAATTATGCAAGATCTATTACAGAAAGATACATTTGCAATGACAGTTCCTAGAGAAGGGTCAAAAGGAGAGAGATATAGAAATAACTTAAAGGGAATGTTGTGAAAGCAACACCACAAAGCAATCCCTGCTATGCTGCAAGGGTTCCTTTTCTCTCTCACTCCTTCTCTGATTTAAAAAAGTGGAAATGTTGGGAATGCGACAGATGACATCAGTACTGAGTTCAGACTCAAAGAAATATGATGCTGAGCTCATTTAAAAAATTTTCTTTTGTCTCCCACCTCCCCCCTCACAGCTGACTGATTGCAGTTTGTTTTTCCAGAACTTCGAGGTAGTCTGGTTCTGTTTGTAGCTTTCCTTGGAGTAAAGGATGCTCAGGTTTAGACTGTTCTGCAAAATATTTCCTGGGAGTTCCATATAAAACAGTTTTATTTATCCTGTCCTGGTTTTGGCGTCTGGATTCATATGAAGGGGCAAACTGCCTTTTGGGTAAGGTACAAAAGTTATAATGAACTAATCCTCCGGTGGGGAGTTCCTTGACCCTTTCTGCAATATTTTGATACAGGAGCTCTGGTTCCCTTGGTGAGGACTGCTTTTCCAGCAATTCAGCTGCACTGATGGTAAATGCAAGACTGGTGGGGTCTTCTTTTTTGTGGTCAAGACTGCTATAGCTAAACTCATGGAGATTCCTGTAATAGGCAACTGGATCCCCTTCCTTTTGCATGTAGATTGGGTTTTGGCACATCTGTCCAACAGGAGGGGGAATGTAGTTATAAACATGTCCTTCAGTTTTATCGTGGGTCTCAGTGTTGTAAGACCCATACTGGAGTTGAAATGAACTTATATCTACGTTGTTGGCACTGCTGGGCATGCTCTGCACCCCCTTCCGGCGCTTAAGGACAAAGACAAACAGACCTGCCCCAAAACAAACAGACAAGATAAACACAACCAGCAAGCCTAAAATTAGGACAGACAGTGGAACTTCGGTGTGTAATTCTGGGTAGGAGCTGGGTGAGGCACCAACATGGGGGGTATCGGTGTTCTGGTTCATGGAGAGGACAGAAGAATCTGACAAGTTGGGGTTCTCTGGGCAGATGGCTTCTTTGCTCAGGAATTTCAGATGCTCTCCAGAGTGCTTGGCGGGAGACTCGCAGATTACTTCATTGATAACTACAGGGGGATTTGACTGCTGGTTGTTCTGGTCAGTGACTTTCTCTATCCAGTTCCTCAGCCCCAGGATGTCACACGTGCAGTCCCAAGGGTTCTCTTGGAGGTCTATCTGAATCAGAGCCGAGAGCTGGTCCAAGACTCCTCTCACAGGCAGGTATGAGAAATGGTTGTTCCTAAGGTTGAGCCTGGTGAGGGAAGTGCCTCCAAAGACATTATCAGGCAAGGATCTGAGCAGGTTGTTATTGAGGAACAACAGATGAAGATTACTCAGAGCATCAAATGTGCGTGGCAGGATCTCCTTAATGACATTGTACTCTAGGTAGAGATATTGCAGGCTGTGCAGCCCTTCAAACATGGACTGGTACAGAACCTCAAGGTAGTTGCCATTAAGGTAAAGTCTGCGTAAACTTGTGAGGTTTGTAAAGGCACCTTCTTGTATCACTGCAATTCTGTTATTTCCTAGATGTAGCAAATCCAGAGAGCTGTACTCTGTGAGATCGGTTCTATAAATGACTTGCAGATAGTTACTGGTAAGGTAAAGTTTCTTTGGACTGGTTGGCCTGGGGTGCAGATCAGAGATGTTACTTATCTTTTTCTCTTGGCAGTTAACCATTAGGCCATTGTCTGAGCTCTGGGACGTACAGATGCAGCCAGCTGGGCAGGTGATGGGCACAGGAGACTTTGTCTGGTAAACCATGATAGGTCCAAATATTTGCCTGTCTTTCGACACAGAGACACGGGGGGTGGGGCGGTTCCTAGTTTTGGGTGGCCGGCTGGCTTTTGGAGCCCTGGTGGGATTGATGGCAGAGTTGGCTGTGGGCGATAGCCTCGAGACGTGTGGGTCTGAGAGGACAGGGTGTTTTTCCCTCTGGTTTGAATCACTGGAGCTTTTTCTAGGGCAGAGATCTTGCCTGGTGAGCTGGGTCACATCTTTCCCATGAAGCCTGAAGGGGGTTTCACAAACTATTTCGCCCACAAACACGGTGATGGTGTCTAGCCAGGCCTTGAGTGGCAGCAAGTCGCAGGTGCAGTTCCAAGGGTTTTCCTCCAGCTGGATTTCCATGATGCCTCCAATGTGCTCCAGCACACCGGCAAAAGGCATCATCTTCAGCCGGTTCCCCCGCAGGTCGAGGTGAGTGAGGAGCACAAAGCGGAAGACATTGCTGGGCAGGGACAGCAGGAGGTTGTCATTGAGGATCAGCACCTTGAGCTTGTTCAGCTTGCTGAATGCCCCCGCTTCAATGGCACTGATGTAATTGTAATCAGCCTGCAGGTACTCCAGACTCTCCAAGCCCAGGAAGGTGTCTTCCTTCAGCACTTCCAGCTTGTTGTTGTTGAGATGCAGCCTCTTGAGGGTGCGGAGGCCGCTGAAGGCCCCCGTGCGGATCTCCTGCATGTCGTTGTTGCCCAGGTGCAGGGTCACGGCGTTGGAATAGTTGACAAACTCATTGGGGAACAGGCGGGTCAGTGCGTTCCCATTGAGAAACAGCTGGTAGATCTTGGACGGGGGCGGCAGGAGGAGGCTGACGGTTGTAAATCCCTTGTTTTCACAATTAATGTTCAGCACGTTCTCCTTCTCCTCGCAAGGGCAGCGGCTCTTGCTGCAAATGTCTTTGGCAGGTTTGCGACTCTCTGTCCACGAGATCCCAGCCACTGTTAACAAACTGAGCAACCAAGCACCCTTCAGCATCTTTATGCGCCGTCGATCCCCGCTGTGGTACCTACAGTCAAACCTTTTGAGACAGGTAAGGAGAGAAAGAAGAAATCCCCAGTGAACACGGCCGGGAGCAGGGGCTGCGTGGGGAGAGCGAAAGCAGGTCGGAAGGCTGGGGGGGAAGGGGAGCTGCAAGGCAGAGACTTCCAAACTCCTCTGGAATCCCCTCCTCCTCCTCCCTTCTTTTCCTCTCGGAAAGCGCCTGCGGAGCTGCTGCGGGGGAAGCCCCGTCGGGGAGCTCCCCAAACCCGGCTCCCTAGCGCTGGGCTCTCCGCCCGATCACCCCGCCCGT
>NW_005054314.1:6130072-6318174 GCF_000277835.1 Geospiza fortis
CCTCCGCTCCCGGCTCGGCCGCTCTTCGCGGGAGCGCTCTGACAGCACCTGCAGGACAGCGCGGGCACTCGGAGCCGGGAAGGGGAATAAGGTAACGAGCGGATTTACCTGGGTCCGGAGAATTTTTGGCCCCGAGTCCCTGAATCCGCGCCCTCAAAATAGAGAGCAAGTCAAGCAGCTCCTTTGGCAAAAGCCAGCCGGCAGGCGCGCACGCCCCGCACACACACGCACACCGCACAGGGACACACGCACAGCCCGCACACATCCTCCGCACACGCCGCACAGACGCGCACATCACACATCACACATCACACATCATACATCGCACACATGCACAATCTGGCTCTCCGAGCAGCGGTGCTGTAAATCCTGATCTGGCATAAGCATCGATCCCCCGCTCCGGCTGGAGCAGCCAGCCCCCTCCCCAAACTGCCGTGCCGAGCTCTGCCCAGCACATTGGTGTTCCACACGTTCAGGGAAGTTCAACACCTTCCACCAAACCGGGCAGCCAGGCAGCGGCGGTCCCAAGCCTGAATCCCTGCACCCTCTGGAACGCTGCCCCGAGTACCGAGCAGCCAGATTTAACCACATCTAACACCGTCATTCCCACTGGCTGGATTAGCCCCGCTGCCCCATTGAAATGTTGTGGTGTGGCGTTTGGCTGCCTTTAAAAAGAGCAAGATGTTGGATCTGGGTTATTGTGACTTTGCTTAAGCTCCATGCCCTGGGCACAGATCTGTGTGATGGGAAAGGATGGCTGCTCCTGGTCTCTATCTAAAGGTAAAACTTTGGGTTCACACCGTGGGGAGGGGACAAAAAGGCACTCTACAGGGAATTTTTAAAGTGCTAGCAGGGCAGGGTGCATTATTGCCAGATTCTTATAGGGTATTATATGCACTTAGTCTCTAGAATGTAAAGGTTTGCTGCCAAAAGAGTTCCGAAATTGGCAAAAGTGGTACTGTCATCTCGTGGTATTCTTTAGCCATAATGTATCAGAGCCCACATTTTAGGAGCAGCAGAAATGTACTGTCTATTTTTATCTCTCTTCTTGAGCTGGAAAAGGTAACATCCTGCAGCAGCCAACACAGATGCCTTTGCAGTACTCCTGGACAGGAATAGTGCTGGAGTTTGCATTTGGGATTGAAGCTTCCCTATCTAAAATTTGGAGAGGTTGTGACAAGAGCAGGAGCATCCCACACCGGAGCACGCTTTTGGTGTGGTGCTGTGTGAATTTCAACAAGATTGGGATTCTGAAATGCACTCAGAGGTGCTCCATTCTGACTCTCTTTATCCAGCTGAATTCAGGAGCGAAAATTGCTAAGATCAGGACAGATCTGTGTGGCAGATCTGCTGTTTTACAACACTAATACACCAGCAGCCAGATTATTATTCTGTGAGATTTTTTGCTTGTTTTCTGCTCTAAACGTGAGGATATGGTGTTTGGGGAGCAAATTGGACTAGTTACAGGCTGCAGCAAATCCTGTTTTCAGCTCTTTCTAACATAGTCTGGGGGCATGAGCCTAAAAAGAGAAGGTAAAAGGAGACCCAGGTTGATTTTTTTTGTTGTTTTTGTTTTCAGAAGGGGGCATATTCATACACACCTGGCCCACACGGGGTACATAGAAGCTCCTGTAACCTCTGTCCATCACATCTCACCTGAGCAGCCCAGCACAGCACTGCCAGCTCTCACAGGGCTCGCTCCAACACAGCAAAAATGAAGGCACAAGTAACTCCAGTGCATTTTTCCCTTGTCTCAGTGTACATTTGTTTTATGTCCATGAGTTTCAGCCAGGTGCAGCTTTCTGGTGAGCAAGGACCATGTCCTGGAACTGGCTTATGAGGCAACATGCACTTCCCACTTGCTTGTGTTTACTGATAGGTGGGAAATGTGTTTGTGGCACTGCTGATGCTGCCTGGGAAGGGAGAGCGTACACATGGCATGCCTCAGCAGTAATTACCAGATTCATGTGGGATGGAAGGAACAGCATGTTAGGGGATTGCAACAGTAATAAGACACAGAGATGATACTGATTCTATTACACTGCAAATGCATGCATATAATAACCACACTTGTAGGAGGAGGAACAAGGATTAAAAAAAAAATAATAGCTTCAGCTTTTTATTTAGGAACAAAGTCCTGATTTCTCAGCATGCCTGAAGTGTTTTATAATCCCTTCAATTAAAACAGAGTATAAAAGAACAGCTTTTTTCCTCCACCGTTTTAAGGCCTTTTTATTTTATATGTTGAATGGAAGAACATTTCTAGTCTGTGACTATCTGGGAGCCTCCAGGGATAAAAGGCCAGGAAGCAGGTTGGTACAGCAGCACATGAGGGCTTGGGGAAACTCAAGGTTATGCCTGATTTGTAAGCATTGTGGAGGTCCCAAATATTTAGCTGTGTTCCCTCAATGCTCCTTTTTGTGCAGAGTGATGAAGACTCAGTACAGATGCATAGATTATGATACTTAATAGAACCATTGTGGCTTTTGAATCTTGCATAATCCAAGCCATCAGCTAAATTTGAATTAATTCCTGTTCAAACTAGATCATACTTCATAGGAAAAAGAAAAGAAATGAAACCCAATAATGTAGCCAGGCATATTTTAGCAATTGCCTATGGTGAAAATCTGCCATCGTGTTCGGTAAATTGTTCCAATAGGTTTCATCCCCCACAGGTAAAAGACTGGGCTTCCTCTACAACTCTGCATCTAACTGTCTTCAGTTGGAAATGTTTATCCTTGTAATATCCTTGTCTGCTGGCTTAAGAGCCCTTAATTATCCCCTACCTGTTTCCCATGGGGACACTCCCAGACAGCTGCAGAGCAAGTATGAGCGGAATACTTGCCTGGTGCCAGCCTTAACCTGCTTCAAACAGTCTCTTAGTCCTGTGCTCCTCCATACACCAGTGCAGCTCTTGGCTCCTGCACAGTCCTGAAGCCACCACTTTATCTGTCTGCTGGCAGGGGTAAAAAAAGCCAGACCACAGCATGAAGCATAAACACATAAAATTTGGCACAGATCATTACCCTTCCTGCCTAGTGCACATCATGCTGTTGTCCTTCTGGGACAGTAAATATCAAGGAGAAGAAAAAGTCTGGAAAAATGTGGAGATAATTTTCTTCTTCACATTGTATCTGCAGGTGGATGCTAAATACTACTTCTCAGTTAAAAACTACCTATCAGTTTTTGGGTTTGCTTCTCTGTATATAAGTGAAGGAACAAACATATCCACCAAGTCTTATGGAATAAAGAAATGAAGGCAGCCAGAAACAAAGCAAAAACTCTGTGAGTTGGATGGAGGGCAGGATATAAGTTTTACTGGTCATTAGAATCTATTAAGATATTCTATTAAGGATGCTGTTGGCAAGTAAAATGTTTATTCACACAGTATAAGTAGAAGCCAATATTGATTTCTGTGAACACAACATGATGGGTGATGCAGTAAAACAATGGGAATTTGTAAATATAGGTATTTCCTGATCTCATATGTTCCTCATCCTGTAATCCTGCACTGCATATGAGATGCCTACTCCATGTAAGCTTTTAGGGTTCTGAGATAATCATCACTGCTCTCCAACAAGTATCTTGTATTCTGGCTTTCTCTGTGCATGTGTGTGTCTCTTTGTAGCTGGAGATATTCTACTTCCATTACTACGTACCTTTTTGAGGTCTTTCCTATACTGCAAAGGGAATTTTTGAGCATCACTTAAAAGGTGTTCTTAAGGAAATAAACAGTTCCCAGATTTAGCAGTGAACAGTATGCAAAGTAATTGTTACTTGTTATCCACAGTATTATCTCATCCAGCAGCACTGGTAAGTGCTGTAAAGGACAGGATGAAAGAGGAGTCTCTGGCTTCCCCTTTCTTTGGGCAAGGAATGAGCAGGGGATGGTGAAGGAGGGTGAGCATGAGAGGCAGGGAGAGCAGCCTGTGCCCTCCATGGCCCTGTGTCCGTCCTGGGCTGCCCAGACACAGCCACACGTGCCGAGAGAGGCAGAGGAGGGAGACCTTTGGGATGAAGCCTCGGTGGAAGGAGAGCTGCTGGATGAGCCAGTGTGAGGGCACAGGGGCACTCCAGACTGGGTGGTGTCTGCTGAGTTGCCTTTTGCTGGCAATCAGTGACTGCCTGTGCCATCAACTGTAAGGAATTTCTCTGGTTTCCAGATGTGCTTTTTAGCTCCATTTCTCCCAACCGTGCAAACATATGGAGGGCTGGCCTACTTCAGAGTACTGCTCACTGACACTTCATGACTACCTATTGTATAAATGAAAGCATTTAATGAACTATGACTTTAAATTAATGTGCTTTCTAACTCTTCCCTCAGTTTTTGCTTCCTGCAAGGACTCAGACCCTGGCCAAGGTTAGGCATTTTTGAGACCTGTTATCTAAGTGCAACATGATTTTTTTTGCAAGGAGACTACATCATGACTTGTTTCAATATATCTGGGGTAATCTGTTTTATAGCAGCACAGTGTGATTCTACCCTGGTGGTAAAAACTGCAACAGCAGAACTACCAGTTTCTGAATTTTTGTATCATTAATCCTGACTGTCTTAAGAAGATAATTTAGTGTATTATAATGGCAGTAATATTGGTTTCAGCAGGAAATGTGATAGAGAAGCTGTCTTTCATAAGGTATCCCTGGTAGCCTGTGCTTTGGGGATGCTGACGGACTCTTCCACTGCGCAATTTAGAATTGATCATTAGTTTAGATTTAGCCCAGTTTTTTTTTCTTTCTTGCCTAGAAAAACAAATATCCTCTCCCCTACTACACTCACACCTTTTATCATAGCACCCAGCAAAGCACTGTGAGACAATTAATATTTATGGATGTCTTCATCCTATTCAGGAAAGTAGTATGTCTGATCCAAAGCCCTTTGGTGTCAGTGGAAGGACTCCAACTGATTTCAGTGGGATTTGGACCAGATCTTTGAACAAATACTTAGCTTCAAAATCGGCACTTAGGTTTTATTGAGTGCTTTAAATATTTTTGGAAGTGCTTTGTTTCATCATGTCAATGGCTCTTTTTCTCTGATAGGAACAACGAGATGAATCTTCCTGATGATAGATATTCTGTGCTGGCATTGCTGAGCAACGAGAACAAAAAAAAAAAAAAAGAAAAAAAAGGGAAGTGTGGGGTTTTATTTTCCCAACCTTAAAACAACGATGGATGTATTATTTATTGTGTTTCAAATGTGTGTCCACAGTAATTTCTACCACTACCTTTTACAAGTACATTTTTTCAGCTTTCCTCAGAGTCATAATCTATGTGTTACATACTGTGAATGTTTTTAACTGGAAATGTCCCATCGTGTAAGCACAAGTGCACACAAGTGTTTTTAGTGATTTGGAGAGTCTTGTTTAAATTATTGTGTCTTCTTGCCTTACTTCAGTGGACAGGGGGCTCATATTTGCACAATGCAGTTGATGTATGGGTATGATGAACTTTCACTGTTGAAATTCTGGTGAGCTGATGTGAGAAATTTTTTCTCTTTAGTTTTTAGTAGTAAAAGGAACATAAAGAAATCCATATCATATTTTTTGTGACATTGAAATTGAAAGAATACAAATTCCACTGTGCTAATGACATATCTAGAAATATGTGAGGAGCAGGAGCAATGGGTGAAATTCAGCCCTGGGCAGAGGGCCAGCCTGGAGTGATTCATCATGAAAGCCCCCAATTAAGACCTCAAAACAGGGCTTAAGTGAGACTTCAGTGCCCTATGCCTTGAGCTGGCTTTCTGCAATAGTGGCAGAAAGTTCCTCCAAATGAATTATTCATCATAAATAATGCATTCTATTAGTTTAGCCTATTTTTCTTGATTCCTTGAATTTATTTAATTGAAATTACTCACCAAATAATTTCTATGAATAATCATGGCCTGAGGATTATTTTGAGCAGTTCATGGTGAGCATTTCATATTCCACATTCAGAATGAGAGCTGTGTCATTGAGTTGTCATTATGCACAGAGGTCACATAGTTCTGGTTTCGCTTCAGAAAAAAATGAGATGAGTGGAAAAGAAACAGCATTTTTTCAGTCTCCATGTGTTCCCAAAAGTTCCTTCCATTCAATTCATTCCATGAGATGTTTGTGAATAGCTGCCCGCTGAAGAAAGAATTGGGTAATCATTAGCTTTTGTTGTTCACCTGGTTTCTAAGAGGAGTGTAATTCTGCATGTGCACAGGGTGTGGGCATGTGTGGCTGTCAGTCAAGGTCCCCCTCTTCACAAAAGTTTGGAACCAAATCTGCTGAAAGGTGCTGCTCTGAGCAATTTTAGTTTCCCACTCATCAGTGGAGAAGTGATTGAGGATTGCCCCAGGAGGGTGGGAGATTTCAGCCGGGCCTCGCTGAGCCGGGTCTGGCTGAGCTGGAGCTCATTTCCCCTGCAGCGCTGGGCTGGCACACCCAGAGGGCGTGGATAATTCACCATGGCTTTGGCTGCTGCTGAGCAGTGTTCCCACAGCCTCAGGGCTGTCTCCAACGTTCTGCCCTCGGTGGGCTGGGCAGGAGGAGGGTCCTGGGGAGAGCACACAGCCAGGGCAGCTGGCCCCAGCTGGACATGGCACTGGACATGGCACTTGGGGCTATAGTCTAGTTGAGCTGTTAGGGCATAGGTTAGACTTGATGATCTTAGAGGTCTCTTCCAACCTCATTATTCTGTGATTGTGTGAACTGGTCAAAGGGATATTCCACACCATGTGATGTCTGCTCATCACTAAAAGCTAAGAGAGGGAGGAGATGACATTTGTTAACAAGGATGTTTGTTTTCTAGAGCAACCACTAATGAAGACTTACATCCCAGGAAGTGGCTGGACAGCACGACTGTGCTGAGAATAAACCTTTTGTTTTCCTGTGCTTCCACGTGCAGCCTGTCGCTTTGCTTTTTTGAACTGCTTTTATCCTGACCCACAAGTTTTTCCAATGATAAAAAATGTAATTCTCTGAGAATTAAATACTTCAATTTTAAAGTAGAGAAAAACATTCCCTGCTTTTCTGCAGTCTTTTCCACATCACTCTAGCCAGAAACTTCACTGTCTCTGAGCAGTAATCATTTACCTGAAAAATACCCCATAATATTTGTCTTGTGGAGGCTGGTTGTACACATGCTGACTTTGAAGCATGATGTATAACTGCAAGTGGCATGAAAAGAAATTGATGAGGCAATTAGAACTTGTGAGAATGGTGGCTGCATTAATTTGTTGGGGAGAATCACTTATAAAGTATTTCAAATTCCACAGAAACCTCAAAATTTATTTGGCATCTGAAGTAGCTCCCTGAGTTGTTATTGCACAAAGCACAAAATAAACATACATAAAATCCTGACCTAGACTTCAGCCACGGACAAATCTCCCTTTGGCTTTATGGGGCCAGGATTCCAGCTGGCTTCTGCCCTGGGGAGTTACACACAGGCACACAAATCTTGAGTATCTAGTGTGATGTTTTATGGTGAGATGTAGGTGCTTGGGTAGAAAATAGGCATACTCAGAATCTCCTCTGCTATTAACAGTGATCAAACTCTGATGGTGCTTAAAACTGCTTGATGTCAAAATTTCTAACATTGCTATTTACCTGGCCTTGGAGTTGCTTTCTTGGCTGTCCTCAGAACCATCTCTGGGTTGATGGATTCATTCCAAAGCAAATCAGAAATATGCCAAATGTGCACATTAACTGAAAGGACAATAGGAAGGGAAGGAGTTAGTTAAAATAATACCTCTGCTTTATTGCAGTCATTGGGGTTTGGATGCTGAAGACATTTAGTCAACTGCTCTCCAGCCTAAATGCCAGGGGGTGGTGGTGGGGGACACCTGAACCTGTGGAATAGTCCATGGATGAGTGTGTGCCCAAATGCTGCGCAGCATGGACCTTGTTCTTTGTGTGGTGCCTTTTCAGCCCAGGAGATTCCAGCTTTGGCCTCAGTATGAAGTGTGTGTATGCATTCCATAGCTCTTGTGACATTTCTTTCCATTCCAAAGCACATAATTTCTGAACAACTGTCCATCCTTTATATGGCCTCTTTTTTATCATCTATTAGTCTTTTTCCTGTAAAGCAATAAAGTCCTTTGCACAGCAGGAGATTTTTATGTCCACTGTGTGCCTGAGCAGCAAGTAAAGCTGGGAGGAGAAGAGGACAGCTCAGTTAGCCTTGGTAATCAACTGCACCTTGGAATCTGGAAAATTCATTTGCACACATATTTGCTCAGTGTTTTGGCTTTACAACCATTACTCTGGTTAGCATTTGAGCTTTCTGATTAGAAATATTGTTGCTTTTGCACACAGAAGTGTTTGGCTTTATTATTTCTAGCAGGTGTTACTGATGCACTTAGAATTCTATAGAGCTGAGGTCCCTCCTTTGCAAATATTTACTTATGACCTGTCCAGTGATCCAGATCATCTCAAGTATAAGCACTTCAATACCTTCCTTTTTAGAGATGTGTCTTTCAGAAGCCTCTCTTGTCTTATGACAACTACCTTTGTCTTTTGACATTTTTTTATACTAATACAAATATCTTAAATATCTTTTCTTTTGGCAGAATACTTAAACCTCAACAGCTAACAGGTGTCATTCAGCAAATCACAGCTTACATGGTACCGGTAGCAGAATTAGGCTCATGGCAGATGCATTGTACCTATGAATTTCTCACCCCAAAAATTCTCGTTGTTATTTTTTATCCTTTCTGGCATTAAAATTTGTATTCAGCATTAGTATTTTGATACTGCAGGAACATCTGATAACATGAGTCATGAACCAGCCCTCATTGTTGTATTGTTGGCTGTTTGGCTTATCTCTTTCTTTCTCCTCTAGAGTGCAAGTATAACTGCGAGGGGGGGTCATATAATTTTTGTTCCATACCTTAAGAGCTTTTGTAATATGAAGGCTTAGATCTAGAATTATAATTGTGTGGGATGCTGTATGCACAAGCAGAATGACAGGTAGCTTACAATGATGTAGTGAGAATTTTGCTATTTTTTAAACTGAATGTGGACATGAAAGATGCACCTATCTCTGAAAGATAGGTACAATTAGATTGACAACTTGTATGTCAGGCTTCTTGTTGGTGTCATTTAAAATTGCTGAAATGCAGAGTTGCCACTCCCTCCCTTCTTCCATTCCCTGAAATGAAGCTTATACTGGAAATGCTGACAAGACCCTTATCATTTGAGATGGCACCATGCGCAGCTTTAAATACTGGTTATAAATGTTAATGCGTTATCTGAATGATATTTTTTCCACATGTAGGCAGCTCAGGATAGAGTCTCAGTAATAAATTTAACGAGTTCAGGGGGAAGACGCAGTATGCTTATGTGAGTATTATAATGATTGGCATTTTTGCAAACAGCATGTGATAAGTGGTGCAATTTTATTTTCAAAGTTTAATCAATAGAGAGCTCTTTGATATTGCCATGTACTTTGCAAATAGATGCTTACTTGGGATGACAGCAAAACAACTTCTGTTTCATGGTGTGTTTACGCTTAGGGTTTAATCAGTCTGCTTTAGTGATTGTCATAAATTTTGATATTCCAAAAATTAAATAGGGGCTATAAAATAATTATGCTTCATGGTGGCATCCTCTTGCTGCTAGCTTGGGTTATCTGGCTTCACAAATGTTGAAAAGGGCTCCAAGTCCATCACTGTGCCAATTACAAGAGCATGGGCTGTGCACCAGTTTATTCTCATTTATTGTAAACCCACACCAGCTGTTGTAGAGGAAATTGAGGTGGATCTTCAAGAGCTTAAAAAGGACATTATGAATGTCTTGTGTTAGCTTTTGGGAATGAATTTCCTGTCAGATAAGAAGAAGCAGAAATGACCCCATATTACACTGCAGCCTCCCCTGTAATTTTGATCCACATGGGTTGCAGAAGTGGCTGAAGCTCCTTCTGTGTGAGCACAGTCATCCAAACCCCCCAGAGTGGCTCCTTCAGTGAGCCCCAGCACCAGCACTGGCACTCCCCAGGGAGGCTGAGAGGAGCAGAGCATCCCTGGCCTTTCTTTGGGACATTTCAAACCAGCACAGAGCACTTGAGGGGATTCCCACTGCTCTGGGTGAGCTTTGTTCTTGCTGAGCAGAGCCCGATGGGCTGTGTCTCTTTAGTTCTTGGAAACAACAGTAGCACTGGAAAGCTGAAGTTGGAAGATCATTTCACAACCATTTGAAGGTTGACCATGTCCACATGGAGCTGTGGTGCCAGCCCAGCTTGTCCTCCCTGTAGCAGCAGAAATTCCTGCTCGCCTCACAGGAGCAGTCCCAGGGAAGGCTGCCTGGAACAGTGTTAGTGCTTGATTGGATGTGGCAGCAGAAGGACACACACCATGAACTCAGAGATAACCTTTGGCAGGGAGTCCTCTCTGCCACTCTCATCCTCTCTGATAAAAATACAGTAACTGGTAGGCATTGGGAAGTGAGGAAGCTGGAGCCTTTCAGGTGATTTAACCTGAGTGCAGCAGAGTGCCACGAGCACTGAGGCAGAACCTCCAGAGATGGCAGTGGGGGATCTGTGCCAGGCACCACTGCAGGGAATGACCCTGTGGGATCCTGATCTCAGCACAGAAATTCCTCCAGAGCCATGAGGGGTTTTGGCAGGCTGACAACAGTGTAAGATCAGGGTGTATGTGTGCTGTGCATACCTGATGAGTTGTAGTTGCCTGTGAAAAAAATTGGTCTTTGAATATTTCTTTTTAACACTTTTTACTTGCAGCAAGAAGACACGGTTTCAACATCAAGATACTGAAGCTTCAGCTGGAGTTCTACTGCTGTTCGTACAAAGATTCAAGAGAATATCCTAGAGAAAGCAAAGTTTTACTCCTTTTTATACAATTTTTTTGTGATATATTTATGTGTGTGAGCTCTGTATGAGCAAATATATACATGTAAGTAAGTACATCTGTTTGTTTAAATACCAGGTGTTGTGCTTTGCTGTCCCCTAACTAACACCAATTGCTGTCCTGCCTTTGTAAATACGCTGTACTGGCTGATTCTTTTGCATTCTTTGTGCTATCTTTGCTTATGCTGAATAGCAGCTGACACTTTAATTGGGATGGCTGAGCTCAGTGCATTTGCCTTTGGAATTGGACACTTTTCAGTGCAAAGAGAGGGTACCACAGGCTGACTCTTCTGCCTTTATCCTCAATCAAAACTCCATTAAATGAGACCTATAGTTTGTGGCATTCTCCCTGGGACATTCTCCCTTGCATTGAAATCCATGGGAAAGGCTGGAGACTTCATTTTTAAGGTTAATTAGGTCCTGAAAAGGATTAACTGGATTTGTTTTATCTATATTTTTTTATCCTATTTTTAAAAAGCTTTTTAGTTACCTTCATCTTTGTTGGTGTATTCAGATACACTTTTCCCTTTACGGGAAAAATTTTATGTGCTTTTGAGTTAATTAAAAGCCATTTTGATAGACAGACTGTAATTCTCATTTTAAACAAAAATGAGCATTGTGCTTGACATTGTGTTAAAATTTAGGCATCAGATATTGCTATATATTAATGTGAGTCATACAGGTAATCTTTATTTTTGTTTAACCAACTGCTAACATTATTCACTGCTTAAGCACTAAATGTGAATTTGATTTTCAGTTGGCTACACTGTGGAAAATAAAAGAACAAATAGTTTAAGGCATAACCATTTAAAAATTCTTTGGTGGAGGTGGCAGTTTCAGAAGCCAATTTTTTTTAAATTTTTTTATTTTTATTTATTTTTTTTTTTTTAATTTTCAGGTTCCCATAATGAATCTGCTGTGGACCCTACTGTTGATTCAGAAAGGTAAATTCTCTCCTTTGGCTTTTGGCTGCATGAAAACATTTCTGTATAGATATGATAACAATAGTTAAGTGACCTGCCCGTGGGCCAGAAAAAACATCCCCTCTGTGTCCCTAAAGAGGGCTCTCAAAGCCTGCCTCACTCTGCCAGCAGAGACAGTCTCCTTGTAGAAGACCATGCAAGGTTTGAGGCTGGAGTCAGTCTCATAACTTTCTTCTTTTTGTTACTGAAAATAGAGCTATTTATCATGCTTACCCTTCAATGTCAATATACATGAAGAATAGAATGTGTTGTAGGAGGGAGGAGGGAAATATCATCTTGTTCTTGTACTCAATTTTAGATGAATTGATTTTGCAGGGGAGTAAATTTGTATTTGTAGTCCTCCTCCCCATTCGAGGTTTCCTTGTGTTGCATTCACTTCCAGCCCTTTCTCCCACATCTCTTCAGAAATAACTGGGTTCTCAGTTATTTTCAGTAAAATTCAATTCTCTTAACCCTTAGGAATAATCCAGGCAGGAGGGGTTTTGAGCAAGTGCAAGAAAGGCCCTACAATGTCAGCATAATAACATGGCTCTCCTCATTCTAATGGCATTCCTTGCTCCTTGTTAGATTAAAGAAGTTCTCTGTGACTTTTTTCCTGTTGCTGTACAACACACTTCAGTCACGAAATGGAAATGTTCTCCATGGACTGCAGGATTTTCTTCTTGATTTTTTTCTTATGTTCTTATGATCTCTTTTTTCTCATCTTAGCTCTGGCTCTTGGTTTTATAACTGTTGTACTGAATGTAAAATGCTTGGAAAGAGCAAGAATGAACAGAGACTGACAAGGTAGACTTCTGATAAATCATGTCACACCAAAAAATATTAATAAAAATAGTAGTCAGACTGGAAGAGGCAGAGAGGAGGGACTGCTGTGGGAATGCTGAAGAAAAGTGGGGTAAACTCCAGTTTTAGAGCATGGTTTGAAGATCCCACTCTTCTGTTCTTGTCTGATTCCCACAAACTCTCCTGTTACAGACCCTCAAAGCCACAGTGTAGTGATTCCCAATGGGACAAAGCAGAAGCTACTGTAAGAACACAGGTCCTTGCATTTTCCTTGGTGTTTCAGTGCTACATTTGCATGAGCACCCCCTGGGTTCAGCACTAATGACCCACTGGAGGTGCTGAGTGAATGAAGCCACGCAGTCAGTCAAGCTTAGCTTCAGAAATTGTTGGGACCATTACTAGATCTTGGAGTTTTACTTGTCCATCCCAGCTGTGTTTCACTCTTATGAAACACACTGAGGCATTTCACACCTGCTGTCACCTTAGAGTTCTTCAATACAGCCTCATTTGATGCTGCTTCAGGCATCCAGGAACATCTGGAGAGTCCCTGATTTCAGCCAGCCTTCAGAACATCCTCAAATCCTGGCATTCCTGCTCTCATAGCTTTGGGGTGCTGCAGGAATCAGCTGACACAAACAGACACAAACAGATTAACTGGAGGTGCAGAGCACTGAGGTATGGTTGTTCACAATTATCTAGTGAATTTTAATGGCAGCTGAGTCATGGATTCCCCCTGTGGCTTTGAAGTTGCCAACAAAAAAAAGTGATGGGTTTATTTGGCATTCAGTGCAGAACTACATTTGGTATCTGTGCTCAGGAACCTTGACAATGGCTCAGAAGCCCCTTGCTCTGAGCAGGGGAAAACACAGAATAGGGTGCTCATTGCTCCAAGAGTAGCTATTGAGTGAAAGTGTCCTTGATGACATTGGCAGCAGAACACAAGAGCACAAAGCCAATCTCCTATGAAAGATAATTTGTTTTTGCAGATGTTGGGAAACAAGTTGGTTATTTGTTGTTTGGATTCCATACAAGGGAGTGTCTGATAAGGAGTTGCTTTTATGCTAAGAAAGTCAAGATGTTTTATGTGATTGCTTAGAGTCAGAAGAAAGCTGTATTAACAGACCTTAGCAAGTTATGGACCTAAAGCCATCCTTTTCTGGCACCTCCCAAAAGCAGATTTTACCTTGCTAACTGGCAAAATGCCATCTGAGCAGGCCAGCTGAGGCAGGCAGACAAATACTGTGGCTGGGTTCATCTAATGTGTTTGTTGAGGTCAAATCTCCTGGAAGGCAGTGGAACAGAGGTGCTGTGTCCTGAGTTTCTGAGGCTTCATCTGCTAATTGGATAGGCTGTCTCTACCTTAGTGCTGAGCAGAGTTAATGCCCAAGATCAAAAGATAGCTCAATGAAGATAAATTTGCAGCATGAGAGAATTTGTCGTGTATTTAAGTTACTGAAATACAGAATAAGCAGAGCACTGGTATTATGTAGGTGTGTGCAAGAGTATTGTGAGGAAAGATCCTGAGGCACTCATGGAATCTGAACAGTTGGACATAGGGTTTAAAGAAAATTAAGTGTCCTAATTTGTGTTTGAAGTTATAAGCTCTTCCCAATATATTAAAGTTCCTCCCTCAAATTCTCTAGACATGATCCCACATCCCTAGAACATACCATAGGACTTTCTGATTGCTGTGGAATCTTTCCACCACCATAAGATATTGTAAAACTGTTTATAAACTGAGACAAAACTGCTTCTGCAGGCCATATTCTGTGATATAGGGAATTCTTATTGCACAAAATCAGAGGAACTCCTGCCACACAGGTGTAGGAATGGGGAAGCACAGTCTTTGGGATACCATTCCCCTTTTTACAGTAGTCAGCAAGGTTTTTCCAAGCCCCTTTCTTGCTATTCAGACACTTTGGGATATATAGCAGGTGAAGGCTTTTGAAACAGAGTGAAATCCAACCTGGAATCATGGGGGAGCTTTATTTAAACCCAGTGTATGTACACACACACGTCCCACACCAACCAAAAAGCCTCCTTTTTGTCCATAGGAAATGTTTTCTCTAAATTTGCACCCAATACAGCCTGTTTGCACGTGTTACATTTTCAGGGCATCAAACAGTGATCAGCAGGCTAAGGCTGGAGGGAACTGAAACTTTCTGCTGCAGAGCACTCAGGTGGGGTGTAAGACAATGAGGAGACACAGAGACTGCTGAGGAGGTCTGTACAGGTAGTGCTCACCATCCTCTGAAGGGCACAAGAGTGGTTATGCAGAGGATGAGAGCCACAGTTTAAGGTAGCTAGAGCCAAGCTAGGGTCCAGCAGGAGCATCTTGTGGTGTGTGTGTGTTCTGCTGCTTCATTAACAGCTCTTGGTGTGCCTCCAGTGCTCTGACCTTTGATGTCCTGTGAACATGAGGATGCTTTCAGTTTTTTGCCTCATCTACTTGTTCCTGGTCAGGTGGCCTGTAGCAGGCACTGACCACAATGTCACCCACCATGGGCTGCCCTCTGGTCCTGACCTGCTGTCAGCTGGCTCATCACCTGCCCCAAGGCACAGACAGCTCTGTGTGCCCCAGCTGCTCTCTCACATCAAGGGATCTCTTCAGCTTTAATGTCCTGTCCTGTGCTTCCTGAAGATCCATCCCTGGCAGCCCTCCATGGCAGCTGACCACTCCCCTCCCTTTCTAATAGCCTAGTGCACCCCATTGCTGTGATGCCAGCGAGATCACAGCCCATCCCAGAACTTTTGTGGTTGCTGTCTGTCCCCTGTAGTGTACAGGAACTTACTGGGGATCATTGTGAACCACGATGAGCCAGCACCAGGCTTTGCACCCTGCCCAGACACACCTGCCCAGCAGCAGGGCAGGTGCAACAGAGGCCAGCCAGCCCCAGAAGGACTTCTTGACTTACACAGCTCCACTGAAGCAGCTGACATTGAGGGGCAGACGCTTTCTCAGTGGCTCAAACACCTGCCCCAGCACTTTGGTTATGCTGCCCTGCACTCGGGCAGGTGCGTGAGCCCCGCTGCCCATTGGTGTGCTGTTTTCAGGTGTACCAAGAGCACAGGATTTAGCAAAACCTTGACCTGAGCCCTCAGTGCAGCCCTCATTAGCAGCAGGCTCAGCCCTTGGCTCTGCCTGGTGCATACTAACAACTTGTTTTGATCCTTCCAGGCCATGGGAATTGTCCCCACATGCTGCAAACTCAGCCACCCCTCCCGTGGGCTGCCCGGGGCGCTGGGGCAGCACCCAAGGCACCTCGGAGGTCTTGGTGGGTTACAGGTGATCCCATGTACAAGGGGAAAAAAAGGAAACTATCACTTGTTCAGAAGACTGTGCACAGGATTTATGATAAGTAAGATTTTGCTGTTTTTTCCTCTTAGTGTGCAGACCCTTTTTCATAAGTTCCCTGCTGCCTCGGGTAGAGACAGGGTGCCCTTTATGCTGGCAATATGATGCTATGGAGCTGGCAGCCTTCCTTTTTCACAGCCCCACACTAAATGCAGGGCAAGTAGGCTGGGGAAAATAAATCTGAAAAGGGAGAAGGTTGTGCTGTTCTAGTTTCCCTTCCCATCTTTTCCTCAGTTCTTTTGCCCTGCTATAAATGCAGGTAAAAGCCTCCAGTCACAACGAGCAAAATGAAGACAGCCACGGGCTCCGGCAGTGCGTATCTACTCTAATTTCTCTTTTCTTTCTTCTAGTAATCCAGACAAGACTTGCATGTTTTCTGCTCCATTCTTTGGGTCAAGAACACACTGGTTAATAGCCAATTATTTCATGCCCTAAGGAAATTTTGGCAAAGAAGTTCCTGGGAAGAGTCAACTTGTTTTGGGAAATGAGACTAATATTCAGTAAGTGAGATATTTCCCTTTGCTCTCCTTTGCAATACTGTCCCATCTCAGCACAAGGCTGAATTTATTGCTGTAATAGCTGTGATTCAGACAAAGCATAATCATTTCCCAGAGTTGGTTTTTGGGTTTTTTTTGTTTTTCACAAAAAGTGAAGTTTTAGCCAGGACACTATAGCAAAAATTTCATTTAGGGAAATTCTACTTATTAAAAATTTCCCTTTTAAAATCTGTCCCAAACTACTGGTTGCTTTTTCTTTGAGCACTCTGAAAGGGATAATTCACTTTAAATTCACAGCTTTCCAAATTCTGAAGCCTGCTGAAATTTTCCTGGACTGCCTGAGCCAGAATGTGCAGCTCCAGCTAAGATATCTAGAGGTACATTTTCGCTTGTTTAATTGTTATTGTTTGTATTCTTGTTTAAACACAACTCATGTAGACTCAACCTATGACTAGCAGAATTTTAAAAAATTATTTCCATAGGAAAAACAAGTCTTATTTAAAACTATATTTTCGTATGAGTAGGAGAGAGCATGAATAAATTCAATTTGTGTATCAAAGGCTGTTTTACATGTACAAAAATCCAATAGTGAAAAAATAGGCTGAAAGATAATCTGAGGCGAACAGTCTGGAACAGCAACCCAGAACAGATGATCCACAGTCTAAATTACTGCAATTTATTTTTTTAATTTACTTGTGCTACTTTATTATTGTTTATTCATTTGATAGATGGCATTTAATTTCAGTTTGAGAGCTTCAGGATGAGTGTTTGATGCTAATGGTTGGAATTTACTCCTGGGCAGAAAGCCAACGTGCCACAGCCATGTTCCAGTGGTGCCCTCCAAGCTGTGTTTAAGTGGCCTTCTGTTGCCCTTGGGGTATGTTTTACACAGGAAGCTAAAAGCCTAATGCAGGCCTGCAGCTCACTTGCTGGAGCAAGGGAAAGATGGTTTTCCCTCTCTCCTGGTCTCTGCAGCAAGAAAATCAAATTATTGGATTACTGGCCCTTCGATTGCGCTCAGCGCAAATAGTTCAAAATCCCATTGTGCTGGAGACCTTTGAGATGAAATGTAAATGGATAAAGAAAACAAATGTATTAAATTGGTCTAATATGTCAATAGTGTGCTATTACCTGATTAAGTGAAATGGCTAGGACTGTTCTTCTAAACAGCCTGATGTATGTAAGACATCTGCTGCTAGACTGGCCACACAAAAAAAACCCCAACAAACCAGTAAACCAAAAAAAGCTTCCACAGGAGCCTACTAGAGGCATAAATTAATGCAGATTTTCTTTCCTTGCTTATTTTTATTTCTGGAAAAGAAAATCAAAGCAAGCAGATCGATCTTGTGCAGAGTTAAAATTGCAATTACACAGGGATCTATGCAGCACATGAAATATTGGGGCTGATAGAACAGAACCTGACTGCTTTGTTTTACATATACCTCTGTATGCATTGGCTTGAACTTTGAATTTCCTGCTTTCTGCCTTTTCTTTTTACTTGCACATGTGTTTTATGTATTTATTTATGTATTTATTCTTATTTTTACAGTGTATTTTTAAGACATAATATCAGCTAAGACTGGCAGAAGCATCTAGTGGATTTTAAACTACCTTATTGTTGTAATTTTTGTGCATATTCACACATAATATCATGATTCAAATGCCACTTCATTGTGCAGAATAAATAGGTCCACAGGAAAGGGTAAGTGAAGTAAATTATTGTACTTTTCAAAGTGGAGAAAACTTCTTTAACAACCAAGGATTCAATTCCTCCATTTTATATTAGACTGGTTGGTTTCTCTACAAGTTTCTTGTTAAAATTCTCTCACTATCCTTTTGTATTTATGTGTCCATAGAGCAATAAATAGCTATTGAAACACAGTTGTTATTGTCAGTGTCACTGTCACTGTGTTTGAATTTCTTTCACTCCACAGTTTTGATGAAATCAGGGTAACTCTTGTGTGCAAGTGCCAAATATGTGAGCACGTATTCTAATGACTTGGGTTTCAAATAGAGCCTCCAAAACTGACTAATAAAATGCACATTAAACTAGAGGCTGAGATATATTTTTGTAGCTTGCTGAGATTCTAGCACATACTGGTGTTCATAAGATAATAAATGTGAAATGGATTTGATGCTTATCCACCTGAACATTTCTGAGTTAAAAAAAATAAAAGATTGATAGACAACACCTTCTCTCTTTTACAACTAATAAGCTTCTAGTTCATTAAGTTATTACATGCCATTCCTTGTCTGACAAATAGAATCCATAATTCAGTTTTTCCCAGAGTTGCACATTCTTTAAGTCTACAGACTAAACCACCAGAGCACATTTTGTCAATAAAGCTTCTGTTTGGTGGGGGAAGGAGGGGGCAGTTAAGTAAAGTAATATGAAATGCAATCCATTCTTGGTGTCAGAGGTCATTTATTAGCTTCAATATTGCTTTTATTCTATTTATACATTCACTAAATGATGATTGTTATGGAAAGTCCGTGCTTATTCACTGCATTATATTTAAAATGTTTTACATTTTGTTGCAGGCTCTTACACTTGGGAATCTTTAGCATTATCTTGAGAAGTAAACTGTGCTTTTGCAAGGAATCCTTGACAATGTATTAGTTCAGCTCTGCATTTACTGAGGGATAAAGGCTTTCTTCTGTGAGCAGTGGGAAAGCCACAGAGGCAAACAAAAAACCAGCCATGTTCTGCAGCCCTGAACCAAAAGACTTGTCACTTCCTGAGCCAGAACTGCCCAGCACAGATGCAGGCAGCCAGTGACACCTTCAGCATGGAAAGTTATGTGGGACTAATTTGTGTCCTAGACCAAGGTTCCAGCACTGCTCCTCTCACCAGGGCTTGAAGAGGGATTGCTGTGCTCTCTGTTGAGAATAATATATGGTATCTATTTGTAGAAAATACAGCCTGGTGATAAAATGCTTGCCTAGGGAGTGGGATAGAGTGGTCCAGGCTCTTCGCAGCTTGCAGTGATTTAAACCCATTTTTGCTGTCCAGAGAAACAGGCAATCACGACAGGGGGAGAAAAAAGCAGTGTGCCCTGCCCTCCAGCCCTGGCGTTTGGGTGGATGCTCTGCCAAGGGTGCCCAAGGCTGTAGCTGATGAGAGCAGTGAGACAGCCCTCCCTAAGGAGGGGGTGAGGCTGAGAGCTGGCAGGGGGAGCAGGGCAAAGCCCTGCAGCACTTTTGGTTCTGTTTTGGTGTAGGGTGGGGTAACCATTGGATTACCTTCCCTGGGGAGGTGCTGCTCTAGCCCTGGAGAGGCTCAGAATTTCTTCCCTTGTCCGCCCCTATTCTGACTAAAGCCTTCCTTTTTCCTTGCAGTGGAAATTATCAGCTGTGAGTGGTTGTCATTTTCAGCAGAGGGAGAAGCAGCCGTTCCCTGCCCCAAAGTGTCTCAGGGGTATATGGTTCAATTTCTGCAGGCATCCAGGAATTAGTGTCACCTTTACAGGTGAATGAAAGTCAGGGTTAGTCTGAGTAAGAAGGGGAATGAAGGAGGGTAGCACTGAGCAGGAATATTCAAGCCTGCACACTGCTGGGAGGAGGTCTAGAGTAGCATTTTAACCAGGCCAGATCTGTCCAAAATGCTTTGACACTGTATTATTGTACTTTAATATGGGCTAGTACTTCTCATTATATTTTTAGTTAACAAATACACAGGTGATTGTTGCCACTGAAGGATAATGGTGTCTTTGGAAAGCACTATTTGAAAATGGAATGTTGTAACATGGTGCTAAGACAACAGCCTAATGGGGTTACTGTTCATGACAATTACTGACTGTGAATTATAAATGAGAGAACAATGGGAAATGTTATTTCAATTGAGTATGTAATAAATGAAGAGAAGCCAAAGTATCTAATTGATCCTTTCTCCAGAGATCACTCAGAGCTGCTCTCATGCTGAAAAATCCATCTTTGAAGAGGATGCAGTTCCCGTGTGTCCACTCTCTGCAGTGGTCCCTGACAGCAGAGCAGAGCAGGCACCTCTAGACCCACACTGGTGCTCACTCTTGGGCTTGAAACCCTGCTCAGGTTATATATCCTGTCTTCCCAAAATGGGAACTATACTGCTGAGGCTGTATAAGTGCCCTGAGCTAACCTCTGTGAGGAAGGCTCACTAGATCATCATGGAAATGAATGAGTCAACAATGCTTTTGCCTTATCAAAGCATTTATAAAATCTGATTTTTCTAGATAGCTAGGAAATGAAATACTCAGTATTCTGATGGAGTTTCCTAACCCACTGTCACTCTTGTCTATGACTGTAGCCTGTGAAATTTAATTAGCCATTTATTACTTTTGTACCTAATATATAAAAAATAGCAATGAGCTGAAAACACTGAAAATATTCACAAGAACCAGAAAAACAGACTGGTAGCTGTGGGTCTTCTGTAACTGCTGATATCTCCTGAGAGGCCCTTACACTGAATTTATCCAAGATTTTGAGCTCTTGCTTTATGTTTAAATAAATAAATAAATAAATAAATCTATTATCTTTAAGCTTTTTGCTTTTTTTATCGGGGAAAATTTTAATGAGAAAATTTAGCTCATCAGTGTTAAGTTTTCTACTAATTAGGTGGAAGTGATTTTTCTTCTGCATGCAGTTTCTGTTATCTGGCACTCCTGAGCTACTGGGTAGCATCCACAAATAGCACTGCCCTGCTTTAGTATTTTCAAAAAACAAAAGAGAAGGTCTAAGAAGTTATTGACTACTGTAGCATTTACATTCTGTGGGAACAAGTAAAATGACATTTAAGAGCTGCATGTTTGCATGTTGTTTCTGCAATTCCAGAACTGGAATAGATATGCTCAGCCTTTCTGCTATACTGTATTCTTTTTCAGCAACAAGACAATTTATGGTTCAAAATAATATATTTGACAGCATAAATGAGTGATCTGGTCACATCCACTCACTTAAGCATGTGGTTTTGCTCATTGTTATAAAAAACCAAACCAAATTTTCATTCCTAGCCAAACCAACACTCATTCCTGGCCCAGTGGCTATTTTTTCATGCTGGTTGGTTTTTATTTTACAGGCCTATAAAGTGCTGCTATGGAAGTCACTTTTTTCCCTACTGAGTGAATAAATTACAAGTCCTGGAGCAGTGCTCAGTGTGCTGTAATTCTTGGCTATAACATCTATGAGATATGTTTAAACTGAATGATCCACTGCTCAGAGGAGTGATGGCTTCTTTTATAGCCCTCTTGTTCTTGCAGACAGTAAACCATTGAAATAGACCATGAAGACAAGGGCAAGCTCACCATATTCTCATCTTTCCTGGAGTTGCATGTACTTCTGTCTGTGCTGTGGGACACCTCACACCTCACACATTCAGGACTAGCTAAGTCTTGGCATTAATAATGTTTTGTGGGGTTTTTTTTCCTCCAGTCTATATTTTGAATTATAAAACTCTGATAATTTCTAAAAAAGGTTATACTTCTATCTGAAGCAGATACAAGCTTCAAACTTATATGTAACCTACAGGTATAGAAACCACTTTGAAAGATGTTATTGTTCCTTCCAGTAGTTTTTTTCTCCATCTGCACAGAAAATGTTTTTCCACTTCCAGGCAGACTCTTCTGTTCCTATCTCTTATGTACTCAGTCACCTTGTAAATGCAGAGCATTATTGTACAGGAGAAGCTTTTTCACAGACTCCATGACTTTGACAATTACTTATTGTAATTTTTTCATCTCTCCTGTCCTTTTTGACAGATCCTGCAAGACTATTTTATCCATTATGTGACCTTCTTACTTGACATTCCTTTGTCATTGTTCTGAATCCAAGCACAAAGAGCTGAAGAAGGCTGGGATGCAGAGGAGGGGAGAGGCCAGGATTGTCCCCCAGAGCTCCCAAAGCAGGTGTGCCTGGGCAGGTCTGGGCTCTCACACTGCAGCCAAGGTAATTGCATTGCATATCTGTTTAAATGCTAAAGAATAACACACGTGCTCACAGCCTCCTCGTGGGTTAAACTGTCTTTCGTTCACAGGAGCAAGGTGACATATAACCCTTTTTTATACTCATGCTGGAAGTTGTGGTTGAAAATCCCCACTCTCAATACCCCCAGCCCCCATTCCAGACTTTACTGGGTTTCTACTAGTGAGTAGCATGGTTTATAATTTTACTGTTTTCTTGTGTTTAAATGTAATGCCTCTCTAGCTACTAATTTTATTTTCCTGTTTAATTTATTCTCCAGATTCTCTGGCCTTCAATCAATGCACTGAGTGATTAAATTATTATCCCAGTAATGAGATGTGACACAATCTATGCCAGTTACCTGTGTGACCTGCTAAGTAGGTTAATTGGCAACCCTGAATAATTATCACCCACCTCATCTTGCTGACTGAGGGTCTGACAGATAAATGAAACATAAAAATGCTGAAAATGACACACAATTTTTAATTTCAACTTCTGAATTGTTTCAAAGAAACCTTTTACTTAGTAGCTTGTTAATAAAATTGAAAAAATACCTTGTGAACTTACTGGTTTTATTAATATGTAGATGTTTGCTCTTGTGCATTAGCAAAGCTTCCTAGAGGAAAATGAACTCTGTGACAGATGAACAGGTCCCTCAATTCTCCAAATTGCTTATATAAATCAATTGTTGCATCCTCAGAGACTGCTCAAAAGTGAGGAAAATTCAAGAAGTCAAAGTGATATTTGTGGTGACATTACAATAATTATGTTTTAATGGTTTTCTGTGAAATCTTGAGAATTATAAATTCATTTCATTGTTTAATGAAAGCTGTGATCCTTCTACTCCCATTTCTCAGGAAAGAGAGTTAAGAAAAATAAATATGGTACCTGGTGATGCTGACTTGTATTGTGTATCTAATCTTTTCTACTTTGCTCATTTCTGAAAAACCAGGATGCTATTTCTTTCTGTCCTAGAAAATGTAAGATTGGAACTTAGAGAGGAAAAAGAATGGACTCCTACAGATGAGAAGATGGGTTAAAAATTTAAACTTTTGGTCTCTTCACAAGATAATCAGCTCAAATTAATGGTTCAGAGCCACAGATTTAGTCAGACTACTTCAAAAAATCATTCCTCTGCCCTGGCCAGAAATCTCACCAAAACTTGGGGTAGAAAGAACAATCAAAGTATTAATTTCTTGTTATCAGCAGTTAATGACTGCAACATAAAGTGTCTTCAGAGAGGCACTGTGGAGAGGGGGAGCTGCTCTGCCCTGTCCTGGGGCACTCCTGTGGCACAGGGGGTGGTCCTGAGCTGGTCCTTTTCCACTGGGACCCTGCAGCCTGCAAGCACAGGCACCACTGATGGAACCACACAAACAAATATTAAAGGCATGATAATTTTGGCCCAGTTACATCAGCTTATCATGTGCCATGTCTCAAAATTTCAGCGTGGTTTTCCATTAAATAAAAGCTTGCAACATCCTGATGTCCCATCCCCTCTGGCTGCTATTGACATTCTTCTTTTTCAGCCTCTGTCTTTGCAAAAATAGGTTTCCATTTCTAAGCTCATTCCATTACAGAAAGCAGAGTGTGCAGTTTGCTGTGCCCAGAATGGATTCTTCAGGTGGATAACCCATCCAAAGCCATTCCATCTTTCAGTTTGTTGTCTTACAGGCTTTCAAGTGGGGTGACACAATTCAAGAGAGGATACTGATGAAATCACACTCAAACCTGAGTCTGAACAAGTCAGCAGAGCTCAGCTTCTGGGAGTGAGTAATGTTAAAACCAAGCATACGCTCAAGTGTTTTGCTGGATCATGGCCATATTGAACTATAATGACCTAAATGGATGTACTCCCCAGGCAAATTTACCCTTTGCTTTCCTCCTGCCCACACATACATTTGCACCTCAATCAATCACTTATGTCTCCTTCTATTTCCTGCATCCTACTTTTATGAAAAATTTTATGACTTGTTTAATCTCTTCTAAGCATGGCTTTATTTCCTCTATTGGTTTCCTTGATAATTCATCATCAGGGGTTTTTGCCCCTACCTAAAGGTTTTCAATTTTAGTGTAGAAATTTAATAAAAACAAATTTTCTAAGGCTTGTTAAAGTAGTTGTACTGTCTCTTTGTGCTCTTTTATCTAAACCCCTTCCTCCCCATATAAAGACAAAGGTGTTGAAGATGCACATCAGGTAAACTACTGCCTACAAATGGCAAAAGTAACATCTTGAAACTCTCTTTCTGTGGATCTTTTATTTCTGACATGTGGTCTTTATATCTAAAATTATAGACATTTAGATGTCAGGTAGCAAGAGAGAAAAAAAATAAAATAGAAGAGATTTGTAGCAAAATATCAAAGAACTGATGCATTGGTGGTAGTTATAAGGTGTTTTATTTCTCAAGAAGTGCCCAACTTTATAAAGTTTTTATCATACCTGATAGAAAATTAAGGACTGCTGATATTTTGCAATTCATTACCCATTGCTTGTTGATTACATAATTGTTATTGAATGAAGGAGCACTGTGAGGTCCTGTGAGAAGCTAAGCTGACATGACTTCTGTCATTCCTTTTTGTTACGATAGTCAATAGCTTAGTTGTAAGGAACAGAATTGCTCTTTGTGACTGTGTTAGACATTCTTCTGGGAGAGCTAGCTAAAATTTGAGAGCAGAAAAGCATTTCTGGAAAAAAAGAAACAAAAAAAAAACCAACATGCCAGACAAATCAATAAGTGGATGGAGCCGAGTCTGAGACTTTGGGGTTGGGTTAGAACCTAAATCAAGACACTATTGACTCTGCAAAGCCTGTATCTTTAGGGGTGCCTATATCAAAATCAATATTGCTTTCCTGCTTTATTTGATAACTTTTATGCCTTTGTGCAAGCAAATCCATTTTACAGTTGTATTTCTTTTCTTGAGCTAAAGTCTTCTCTTTGGTATGTGTGACCTGTGTACTATGGCTCTGTAAATTAACAAAAGGTGGATTGTGTGTGATATCTGTCACCAGTGTTCTCCAAGGATGACATTTACAAAGGAAATGAAATATCTGTAAATTCTTTGCTGCATAATTTATGCACAACTCCTAAATATGAGTTCTCTACAAGCTGTTCACCATTACCTCAGGAATAACTATTTTATTTTCTGGAAAAAGGATATAAGCATACATTGATCATCAGAATGTGAGACATAAACAGCAGGCCTTAATGATTTAATGCTTTTCATTTATGCAGTTTCCCATCCAAGATTTTCATATTGTATCCAATGTATCCAATATCACATAATTTAAATGCATCCCAGCTTTGTGAAAGGTAGATTTTGTAGTCCTGTTTTGCAGATAAAGCTGCAAGGACAATTGAAATTTTACCTGTCTATGCTTTACGTTAGACAAGAATCCTGTGCTTGTGCTCTTGGCTGAAGTGTTTGGACTGGTCCTGACTGTTCAGTAAGCTCAGCTGGGCTTAATGTTTTAAGAAAAGTTATATTGTTCATGAATTATTTGTGATCTTGAATGATTGTTCTGGACTATTGTTCAGAACTAGTTTGTGCTGGCCATCTCAAAGTGAACCCAGTGAAAGCCTGTCTCTTTGTGCGCCTGCCTACTTAGACTCGCCCTAAATAAATCTGAAAATGAGACCTATGTATCTTTGAACATTTAGAGTGGAGGTGGTGCAGTATTAGGTTGCTCTAAAGCCACTGAAAATTCTGAACCTGGTCTCTGAAGTTAAACCATCAATCACACCATACCCAGGCCCCTGCATTCTGCTGGTTTTGGAATTAAAAAACATTGCTAAAATTTTACTTAACTGGTTTTTGAGGCAAAACCTCTGCGTTCCAGTGAGCTCCTTGTGGTAGAAAAACGCATCTATCACAGGTAACACTTCCTGTAATTTCTGCTTGTGCTACCAGCCTTGCCTTATCTGTCTCATAAATACTCTGTGTGTGATATTTATGAAATATTATCCAGGTATAGTATTTAATCTCTTTACAAGAGAAAAAAACCCACAATGCACTTACTCAGCAATTCCATCTGAATTGTGCTTCCGTGATCTGATTTTCTGCCTCTTGACACCACCAAATTATTACTTCAGCAAAACTGTCTGCAGTGCCAACACACACACAGATGAAGTCATAATAGCAGTTCATTTTACACGTGCATATGCACAATCCTCCAAATGGTGTTCCTAAGAAGAGAGGTTTGAAAAGCTCCTTGATAACATGAGTGTGAAAGGGGTTTTTGTACAATCAATACTCACATTCTTCTTGCTGTTTGGTATTGATTGCATCTGCTTCTGCAGGGTATAATGTATATTTAACTGTATAAAATAAGTATATTAATTACTGGACCTGTGCTTCCAATAAAATGAAAATTCTGAATTAATAGCAGTACTTTCCTTTACTTTTTTGGATACATTTAATATCTCAGAGTTAACATCAAAATTCTTCCTGAGTTAGAAGAAATAAATTCAGTCTTCTGGGTAAAACAATTCCTATAGGACTGGTGAGATTCAAGCTTTAAAATTGTGTTCACTGTAAAATATGGTTCACTGCAGAATGATAGAATGCTTAAGAAAAGACAGGTAGAATATAAGAGTATATGAGGGACTGGACATTGCCTAAAAATATGTGTTTGTAATTATGGTTTAGGTAAATTGTAAAGGTAGGAAAAATTAAGTGATTTATAGCTATATAATAATGATATTTGATAATGAAATATTCATTGCAGGTAGAGATGAGAAGTGTAATGAGCACACCTTTTCCTGATGGTTTCCTTTATAAACCTTTTGGGGAATTTGTCACATCATGGTGTGTTTCCACAGGGTACTGCACTTTCTTCACAAAGGAAAACCTGCATGGGCAGCCTCCCTGGTTTCCTACAGCTTGCCCCTGGGACAAAATTTGCTCAAGGAAAGTTTCAGTAAGAAGGCAGACTTGATGCCAGTCCCACATAACAAGGGGATGGGTAAAAAACCACTTCAGGTTCCTCTGCCCCACACTGGATACCCGTTATTGCCACCTCTGCATTTTGTGGGGCCGCTTCTATGAGGCAGATCAATGGATTGATCCCTGTTAAGAGTAAGCAGGCAAAAAGATCAATTAGCACACTGAAAGTCATTTCATAAAATAAATCAATTTGCACCAATAAAGGAGCAATTAAAAACTGGTGGGCAATCTCACCCTTTGGGCTTGAAGAAAATAATAGAGCCGTGCTGATGTGAAATGGCATGATCTCAATAAATAACTGTCAGTTCTTTTGTTTGCAGTTTAGGAATCCCTTTGGTTCCTGAGAATACAAAAGAAGCCCAAAAGCAAGCAAGATACCTTTATTGTGCTTTTCATATAAGTAAACAATCAGGACTGAACAGGGCACTGCCCAGCTTTATTTAAAAACTGCTAAGAGTAGAAAATAGCTGTAACTGTAATGAACACCTTTTAACTACAATCAATTCCATCTTCTGAGGTCTTCATGACAGATGAAGAGCAAATTACTGGTACTCATTAACAACTTGAGAAGTAAATAGTCCCATTAAAATATTTTGCCAGTGTTCATAAACCATTGCTTCCCAGAACTCCATCCCTGTCAAATAAATAACTTTTTGTTCCCTATTAAATACAGAGAGAACAGGTTACTATGGTGATCAACAGAACACAGAATAAACTCTGCTTCTTCATAACTGCCACATTCTAGAGGAAAAAAAATATCTGAACATCAGCTTGCAGTTTCAAACTGAATCTCAGAAAAATATTTTGAGAAAACAAAATTATTTTATGACGTCCAAGTAACACTGGGTGATGCACCACAAAAATGGAAGTGTTGCATCAGAGTTCCCCTTCAAATAAGAGTGTTTCTAGTCTGCAACATTTCAAAACTCAGGATCACAAGCCTTAGGATTTTTTGTCTTTTTATTCTAATCAATGAAACATATAGAACTGTGCTGGAATGCTATGAGCCACATTGCTGTGCACATGCATCTCCATCTGGGTCAGGGACACCCTGGCCTTTGCCTGTTGTGTTCTTTGTGTGCCAGTTGTTTACAATCCCATTTACTCTGTGTTTTGTGTTCAAAGGCTGAATCATTGACATTGGGCACCCACTGAGCAGGGACTGCTTTGATGCCAATTTTGGAGGCTTCACTCTTTTGATAAGTATGACTCCCAAGCTTTAACTGCACTTGTATTAGTTGTTGACTCTTCACTACCAAGGCTTAAGAAAGCAATGAAGTAGCATTTGCATCTGCTTTCTTAGTAATCTCTCTTTCATATTTGTTATCAAGAATACTTTTTTCAAATACCTGCAATGAATTCCATACCACAATGTGAAACGCTGTAGTTATTCCTAGTCATCCCCAGGTTTAGTTTAATGAAACACAACTTTGATTGATGCAGTCTTATTGCACTGCAAGTCAGACCTTCCCTCTGGTCTGCACAGTGGCATTGGAATGGTTTAGGAGCAAGGAAGGCAGTCTAGAGCTAACGAAACTGGGTGGACCTTGGAAAGAGCTGCTTGTTGCATGGCTTTAGATTATATGCCATTTATTTTTACATATTTCAGCTTCTTGTAGCCTCTGTACAACATCAGATCTGCAAAATATCCAAGTGAATTAAACAGAAGGATCACCCAGTAGCTTGCATGCTGACCTTCAGAACAAAACACTGCCAAGTCCCCAAAATCTCCATTCACATTCATTGAGAGCTGAAGAGCAGCATAGAGATGGGTTTCTCTTTTATCCTACTCTATCCATTCACTCTGCTAAATTACAGTATCCCTTCCTGCTACCTCTGATATGTTTTTGAGAGGGATAATAACCTACTTTTTAATTGTAGAGCTGCACAAGGGACAAAGTGAAAGTGATTAAAAAAAATTGTGGTCCATTGTAAGATGCTTCTAAGCACACTTTGGAGGTTTGAAGCCCTACACAGTTATTATCTAGGTGGACTCTTGGCATCAGTTTTATTTCTAGTCCCAAGCATTTACTTCCCAGACATTCATGGTAGTGAATTTAAGTCACACAAAACTTGTGCAGCATGAAAATCATCTACAACCTTTACAGCTCAAAAGGACATGCCTGTGGGTTCACAAATACACAAAGCCTTTCCCTCAAAAGGGTTGAAAGCAGGAGATTCAAAGGATAGCAAAATCCAGAGCCACAGCTTTCATCATTTGATGATGACACAGAGGATGTTTCCTCCCAGCTGAATCATGCTCAGCACTCCCTGCTCTCAGATGGGGGAGCTCCCCTTTGATACCTGGCAGAGAATTGCAGACTCTTGTATCTTCCATATATCTGAGCTGGGGAGGGGGAGGGAGAGAGAGAGACAGAGGAAAAGCGGTAGTATCTTTCCCATTTCATATTACTGGCAGCCTTTTCTGGATTTCTTAAGGACTTTGGGGTTTTTTAAAGGTTTGTTTTTTTTTTTTTTCTTAGAAGCATGCTGTAATGCAAACAAAATTCAGCTCAGCAAAACAATCTAATGCTTTAGATTAAGCCTTATAAATCTTATCATTTGTAGAATCTATGAACCCAGTAACTCAGAAGGTAACAAACATCCCTGTTATTCTGCATGCATGTGTTACAAAATAGCTCTTATTTTTTAACCTTTAACTAATTGTGTCACTCTGGTGTCCTTCTTCTAACCCATCCCTTCTGCCCAGCATGGCTGCCTTTTGTCTTTAAAATGTCATATTAAATATCATCAGCATTCGTAATCTTCTGGACAGAACATTTAAAGTTGAAATAGTTGGTGTCAATACATATAGACACTGAAATGGAGCTTATTCAATAAAAATCTATATGGACAATTGGTGCAGCACCAGCTCTTCTCTAACCCAAATGTCATTCTGCATTATGGCCTGGCTGGTAGGACTGCATCACAGCTAAGCCATAACTTCTAAAAGTACCAGGCATTTCAAATTCACCTTGATTAAAAAAAATAACTTTTAAAAATCCACAAAACTTAGTTGCCCACTAACAGCTTTTAATAAAGGGCTCTATATCTTATGTGTATGACTAATATCTCTATATACCTAATAAATTCTGTGACCACAGTATAACCACTCCTGCTAACTGTGGGTGTTGGACTGAAGAAACACTTGGATAATGGAGACCTGAAGAATTGCAGAGACTAAATCTCCTCTTTTATCTCACAAACAGCAGCCTTTTATGGGATGAGCATGCCCTGAACTTGTGTAGACACAAATGCTTGTGTAATGCTCTGGCTGTGCCTCCTTTAGCAATATTCTGCATAAATATTTATGCATTCCTATTTTTACCTGGCATGATCATGGAAGGCAAGTACAGTAAGTACAGTGTGAGCATGCCCACAAATGACTCAGTTTGCATCTCAGAAAGCAATCCAGTTATTTTTCCCATGTTACTCCAACATTAATAAAATGTCAAGTAATCAACAACTAACTACTATCTTTACCAAACTGTAGACAGAACGCATGCTTAAAACCCTAGATTAAATTTTATATCCAGTTCTTAGTTTTGCTGTTCTGCTCTTATTGAATTTGAGCAGATTTGTCCTTCCAACCCTGCCACTCTGAACAAATCTGAAATTTCCCAGCTGGACGGGCAGCAGAGGCTGCATGTGAGAATGACAGGATCATGCACAATGGTAAATTCGATGAGAGGGCCATTAACAAAAATCTGGAACAGTTTGACCACACTATCTACAGGGGCTGCTGTTGTTAACTTTTGCTCTGAATTATGTTCTCCAGCATAAATTATAGGATGATGGAAGCTCCAATTTTACACTGCCAATTTTAGAATACTTAAATAAAAAAAAAGTGAGTGCAAAGTCTGTACCAAAAGAAATTACATTTTAAGAGTGAAACTAATAATATAGCTATTTAGTTTTAAACATTAATTCATTAAGGATGAATTTCATCATGAGTACAACATTCTGCAATCATGGTATTTTATATTAAACTCCAGTGAATGCCTCCTTCCTGCTTTGTAGGAACTCGTGTTGATACAGAAGGAGGAAAAAAAGGAAACAGTTTCTGGAGTGATCTGCCTATATGGAGAGCTAAATTTAATTAATTGGAAGCTCATTATTACTGAGCTATAACATTTCTGATAAGTTTGTGGGGAACATTCCAATAAACACTCTATTGCTCTTGAAGAAGGAAATAATTAGCTTTCAGTTCTGACCAAAATAAAGAAAAGAAGTCCTGGCAGAAGGAGAATGTGAACTTCTGCTTCCAAACAGTATTATACACTTAGCAAAAACTTCTTAAAAAAAGAGAGGTGAATGGAGTTAGATATTGACAACACCTCAAATGATGCATTTTTGAGGTTGTTTCCTTGCAGTTTCTTGAGCTAAACAGGATGCCCAGAGCTCAGCTGTGCCTGCTCAGTAACTCCTGCTGGTTCTGTACAGGTGGGGCCTCGATGCTGGAGCCCCCAGGGACAGGGAAACACCATCCCAATCTCCTCTCCTGTCCTGGCTGGCACAGACTGAGATATATTTCACTCTGCTTTCCCACATTCCTTGACAAATAGCTCAGAGGTCATCCCTAGCAGCACAGAAGTGCCAGTTCTATTAAGTCCTGCCTGATCCTAAAGGCATGTCTTGGACTCTGGGTCCCAAATTAGTTTCAGCCTTGCTCTACTTCTGTTGTAGACAAGATGGTAGAATAATATTCTGGATTATTTTTGATGAAGGTTAGGTAGGAGATGATTGGTCTACAATAAAGACCATGAATTATGTGATATCAAGGAGAGTAATCTATATGAAGATGTTGATTGTATATTAAATTGTCACATACCTGTCACTTATTTATCCAGGGCCTGTAAGAGCCAGACAAGAGCCTACATAAAAGTGCATATCCATAGAGAGATAGTCAATAACCTTCATTAAAGAGAAAAATGGTATTTTTTTTTAATTGTTGCTTATATCCCTTCCAGTTTTGACACATTTTCCATTTGGTAAGAAACTAAAGAAGTTCCAAAAGAAGTCCTGACATATTTCCTAAGAGCCATTTTTCTTCAGTACCTGTCTTGGTTTTATGATGTGCTACATCACTGCAGGACAGCTGGGCACAGCAGTGCAATTCCTCAGCGCTGTGCAGGATCAGGCTGCTGTGTGGCACACACTGGGCTGTAGCTCACAGCTCTGACACTCTGACACAGCCCCACAGGATTTAGGGCTTTGAGGACCCTGTCAGAGAAGGGGTATTTATGCCCAGAGGAGAGGAAGGCTTGTAGATGAACAGGATTCTGATGCATGGCTTTCACTCGCAAGCCCAAACCATTTGCATTTAGAGTCTCTGCGTGGAAATGTTCCAGTGAAGGCACCTTCTTTCCCCTGAGGGCAAATGCATGTGTTACAGCAGTGGTGGAATTGATATGAGCAGCTAGAAGGTCAGCAGGGAGCTCTTCACTTCAGAAAGGGAAATATCATTAAACTCCTCCTTGGACAAGTGCTTTGATTTCTTCCCAGGGCCTGTGGGAGCTCCCTGGTGCCAGGATCCTTCAGAGGCCCTGGTCTCAGTGATGTCACTTAGATGGCACTTTCAAGGCAACTTGAAAGTAACAATTGCTCCTTTGACCTGAGCATTCAGCCACACTTTCAGGACTTTGCAGGGTTTTCTGCTTAGAAGAAATATGTGTGCAGCACCAGTAGCTCTTTGAAGCAGACCTGTTGTTATTTTCAGAGAACACAGACCTATTTCCCTCAATGCTGAAGGAATCAAACAATAAAAAGTATTGTCTTTGCTCTCAGATTCTGCCTCTTTATTCTGGCCTGCTGGGCTGCAAAGTGCTCGCTTGTGTTCGTTTTTTTTTTCTCAAGTCTGCATTACAGAGAGGTAAAGCTGTGGGTTCCCTGTCTCATTTGCCTGTAGGTTTACAAGCACATTGCCTACACAATCACATTTTCCTTTGTCTCTGTTAACAGGGGTCAAGTGAGACCCCCATGAGGCTTTGTTTTGTCAGGAAATGTGCTGACATGTTATTCCACCACCTTTCATCACTGATGGTTGTTTTGCCCTCCAATTTCAACTCAAAGCTGTTGTAAGAGTTATTACAAGAACTGAGCTGGACCACCAGCTACAAACCTGTTGAAAATAAATCCCCAAACTGTGAAATTGAGGAGGTCCAGCATTCTGACCATGGCTGTTTGCAGACTGACAATTTCTTTCAACTGGCGAGATTTTCTTCAAAGACATTCAGTTTCTTCACACAGTTGTTTTCATTTGTTGACACCGAGACGTTTAGCAACATTTCATCATGAAGAAAGAATGGAAAAGAATGGAAAAGCCAGCTGGGTCATATCCCTCACATTGAACTACCTTATCTCTTGATTTTCAGACTGTGAGAAAATGTGTGGTTTGGGGTTTTTTAAGTGAAAAACTGAGGTTATTCACATTCTGATCTGACTTTGGTATAGTAATAATCATGGCAACTCGAGGCTTTGCTGGATCACTGAAATAATTTTGGAGGCAAACACATTTCTATTAATATACAGCTGCTGCTTTGTGCAGCATTTCTAGGCTATACAGGGTTATTATTACTCTGTGCCCAGCTTCACAGGTTGAACCAGCACACTTTCCATGGTGGTGGTGGGGTAGAATGTTTTCTGTTTCTAAATTTATATTTGAAGGAAACACTACTAAGAGGTGCATCAGTTCATGGCAAGGCATAGACAGTTTTGTTAGGAACAAAAGCCTCTTTACACTTCTAGTTTATGAGCTATTTGAAGTTTGCATCGATTACAAAAATCCCCTCAACCCCATATTCTAGTTTATCTAATTTTTTATACGCAGCTGTGGTAAAAATGTGTTCTTTTTGATAAAAGAGAAAGAAGATGAATATGTTTATATCACTGCTGCCCTCCCAACAGGTTGTAGCAGTCTATGGGACAGGTATTTATTTGTTTTCCTCTGAAGAAAATACTTAAAGAAGCTGTAACTTCCCATGGTAATCCCAGCTGATTTGCTTTCCCAGTTTGCTCTGAGGCACTGGAGTTCTGGTGGGGTTACAGCTCCATGTCTCCCCCCTGTGGATCTGGGATTTGGACAGACACCATTTATTACAGTAAAACTCAGCACCCCTAGACATCTAACACTGAATGGACAAGACAGAATCCCAATTTGAAGGGGAAATGTTGACTTTTTCTTCAACTCTTTAAGTAAAAAGTACCTGATTTAGCAATAAATCTGCTAACTACTCTTTTTACTCCACTTTAACTGTTTATCACACTGATCCCAGACTATCCTGAACAGTCTTTGCATGACTGGTAGTGTAGAAGGAATTGATTTGGCATAAGTTAGTAGTTCAGATTTTTTTTCCCTCTTTTTTTTTTTTTTCATCAAGAAAACTCAATTCTAGCAGAAGCCTGCCTCTTCCCAGCCTGGAAAGTTCTGGGCAAACTCAAAAGCTGATGAAATTTACTTTGAACTCAGAGTTCTATTGGACCCCATCTGATGAAACAAACTGAGCAGCAGAACCAGGGGGTGGCTGTAAATAGCTCAGAAATCTTTACACCTGCCAGAGGCGCTTGGCTGGAAATGCCACTTTCCAATTTTTTTCCAGTTCTCACTTAATTTCCCCTGAAAACTCAGTGCAGTTGTACTTTAACTGGTTTCTAGAGTTGAGATTGTGAAATTAATGGGAAATTGTGCATTCTGGATGGAAGAAAACTATGCACTAAAAACTGTCACACTATCAAGGTTTGAGGTCTTTCTCCACCCTTTTCCTTCCCAGGAATTTCCTACCATGGCTCCTCTTCCTCAGGCTACCAAGCCACTGCCCAGGCTTGGCCATGTCCAGTGTGCTAGTCCCTGTTTGGGTCCTCCCAGCCTGCAGCTCTGCTCCCTCTGCTCTGCCCTTTCTGCACCTCTGGATTTCCAGAGGTGGGCATTTAGTGGTGACAGCTGTTTCTTCCATAGCTCATCCATTCACAGGAAATGCAGGGAGCCAGATGCCAGCGTTTCCACGTGATTTAGCATGCATGTCAGAGGAACATTTCCCTTTGTAGCTGGCAGAGTGGAAGAGAGAGGTAGGATTAGTATTCTTGACCTGCACTAGTGTAGAGATGGAAAAATTTTTCACAAAATGTAAGGGATGGGATTTAGTGGACAGTGGAGGGTATATCTTAATTAATCTCTTTGCCAATTAAAAGATGGAAGTTCTAATTAAGATGACCCCAAAGCAATTATTCAGACTTGTGCATTTATGTTAATTAGACTACCAAAGCATTAAGGGTAAGATTACGACTTGCAGATGGCAAAAAGTCAATTTTTCATGTTGAAGCACCTCACTACCTAATTTGTAATGAGGGGAGGTGTCCCAGCTCTTCCACCATTCCTACCACACCAGTTATTTTGTTTCCCAGTATGTCACGTCTAAAATATAATTAAGAGGAGGATGTTTGTGTTGAGGTGCTGTGGCAAAACCTTCTTTCTGATGATGGGGAAGATTGATGTAGAAATATTCATTTGTTGTGTGAAGTAGAAATCTTCTTTAAGGAGACAACTTCTTTTCACTCCCACTTAAATATTCACCAACACAATCAATTTGATATGACTACTGATATTTAGCACAGGCATTTGTTGTGTATTCTTTCCTAGAGCAAATTTCTTGATCCAGTTTCAGCCCAGGCTCTTGCCTCCTTTGGAGCCTCAACCAAACTGCTTTGGGGAAGGAGTCAACTTCATCCATCACATTCCCAAAGTTCACTGACAAAAATATTCAGCACCAGGTATTTCCACATCATTCTTCATCATTAAATTTAAAATATTATGCTACTTTTATGTGGATGAATGTTTCTAAACTGTCAAACACCTTCAAAATCTTTCAAAGTGTTTGGATTTGGTGTCTGTAATTGAGAATGACATTGTGTGATGCAGCATAGGCAAACCATATGCTTTTAAACTGTTTTTACCTGTCAAATTTATGTTTTACTTGCTACAATGCTCTCTGTGTTTTAGCAAAAAGGCAGTCAAAACAATCTGTACCTGAATTATTTTGGGAATGGAAAAATATTGTAAATAATAACATTTTCTACAGAGCCACCTGAGACAACACCATCTGACATTCAAACAATTTTAAGGAATACATTATTCTTGCAAAAAGAACTGGATAAAAATCAGGAAGGACTTGGAGTTCTGGATAGGTCCACCAGAATTTTTGCAATTGTGCATTCTCAGTTGATGCCTGGGAAGGAAGTGGGCAGGAATCACAGAGATATTTCCCCTTAAAATAGTGGAATTTACCTTAGCTGCAGGCTCCACAAAAATACCTATCTGTCTTTGTTTCATACACCTCTTAAAGTCTCTGCTATTTACATTTTCTTCTAAAATTTTCATCAATTAATACAAAACCATGCTCATTTTTCATCATCTAGTCATTCCAAAAATTAACATACATTTTATTTTCTGTTTATCTTCTGGCCTGACCTAAAAAGTTGTTTTGGAATAAGGTAAAATAGAAATCGATGGAGATTGAAGGAGACTTACTGGTTAATCGTTGTGTGACTCACTAGAAACTGTTCTGAAAACCAAAATGTAAATCTGTTCACATTTAAAATGCCAAAATTTGACTATGTTCAAGATAGTATTAGACTGGGGGTATTATATCAACAGCAGAGCAGGAGGAGAAGATAATATTTCAGCTGGAGAATGCCTGGGAGGATATGGACGGTAGGATCTCTTTTGACCCAAGTAGCAGAATCAATATTTAATGGTTTTGGGATATTCTGATTCAGCAGGGGAAAAAAAAAAGTAGTAGAACTGTTGCATTTCTGCTTATTTATTAAAAATGTACAAAATTCCATCCTTTTGAGCAGAGAATCCAGAGGGGTTGATTTTTCTGTTTACAGCTCCAAACTTTATGCAGCTGCCACATTAACTCAAAAACCTACTTCTTTAATGTGCTGTCAAGGTGAAACCCAGCTGCTGCTCAGGCAGTGCAGAACAGCTGCTGCCTCACTCTGCCACCCACACAGGCACATTGATGCACAGCCTGCCCCAAAACACTGCAGTACCCCCCCAAAAATCCCAAAACACAGAATACTGGATTTTTTGTGATAATCTACAGTTGTCTTTGGCCGTGGAAAGGACCTTAAATGAAAATTAAACCCAAACATTTTGAAAGTTTTAATCCAAACTGTAGACATAACCAAGAGCAGGAGGAGGAAATTTCCTATGGAAGCCACTAAGTTATTTGACAAAAAACAAAAGCCATAATTAAATTTTCTTCTAAAAAGTTACATTGTCAGTTGAATACCAAATTCAGTCTGAATTCATTGGAGTGTGAAGAAAATTGATTTTAGTACTGCTTTATCTGTATATTTTAACCAACCATCTTTAACTGTGGCATCTCTTCTGACATCTCCATAATGTGTGTGTGCATAAGTGTAAATACAAACTAGGCCTCTTATTGTGTTTAGACAGTGGATAAAAATTTTCTGTCATGAAATTCTCAATTGCATAATGGAAAATTCCACAGAGAGCTGGGACTTACTCTCCAGAAATATCCCACACTCTACTGAAAGGCACTTAGTCCATTTTCAAGCATAATTTTTCAGTTTTTTAGCTCAGACTTTTCTAAGATACATTAATATCTTTGGCTTTTTCCTCCTGCCTCTGATTGTAAAGTTCTGGTGCTTCATTCAACTTCCCACCCTCTTTTCCTGGAGCTGGTGCTTCCACCCTGGGCATCTATGAGTAATGCCAAACAGAGAATTACCAGGGTTGCATAATACAGGGACAAGCTATTTCACAGTTGAATAGATCTAAGCTCTCCAGGCAAGAAGATAATAGAAGTTATGGCTATGAAGTGACTGAGTTCCTCCTTGGGGGGCAAAAAAAATCTATCTTTACCCAAAGGTGAAGTAAAATATAGCAAATCATGGCAGAATGCAATTGTATATATAATCATCTTGTGAAATTTTAACTCCTAGTGGTGAAAGGACGAGAGGAAGAGAGAAAAAGAGAGAGAGGATAAATTAGGTTTATCAGATCATCTATTATTTGACCTGCTATGCTGATCTTCTAATAAGTGAAAAATCACATTCATGGTAATTCACTATAAAAAAGAATATTGCCTTTATCTCATTGACAATTTACTTACCAAAATTGAGGCACAGACACTCTCATTTTATAGCCTGGAATACCTTAGATCACCTTGAAACCTGGTGAAAAAATTTACCAGTACATTTTTTCACAGTCCGCATTCAAAGAATGCCAATGGCCTTACTAAAAAAAGTGCATTAGAACACTGCATCCTGCACAGGGAATCCTGTGCCTGTAAAGCAAGAGTACAAAATATAATCACAGACAGGAGACTGAAAACAAGTCAAGAGTCAGACAAAAGGCTTGGCACAACTGTGACTTCCATTTCAAAGAGGTGAGGGAGCCACTAGGGGCTTTGGCTAGAGATAGTTGCCTGAAACAGAGTTCTTTGACCAAGGGTAAGACACCTCCAAGCCTGGCCTTGCCACCCCTGGACAGAACTTACCTGTTCTTCATGTCCCAGTGACCAGTGCCAAGGTCCCTTCAATGCTCTGTCCCATCAAGCCAGCCATGGGCTCTGACCCAAACAGCTTACTTGCCCAGATGATGCCTCATATTGTGCCATTTTCAGCTTTGCATAAAAACAAAAAGAAGGAAATATTGAACACACTCCTTTTTTGCCCTCCCTAGGCCCCCAGGGCTTGTTTTTAGCAAGCAAAAAGCATCCAAACCTGTGTGTTCTACTCATAGCAAATCATCATAAGAGGAACTACAGTGCATTTGTCATTTTTCTTGGAGCTTGCAGCACTTAAGTATCATTTATATCTCTGGTCTTTCATACACCAGCTCTCAAACAACCACTCACCACTGAGATATTCCATTAGTGTCATGTTGGGAAGGGAATCTGTCGCTGGGTTTTGCAACTTGACTTTGCACCAGAGCCTGGTAGCTGCTCTTCCTCTCAGGATCAGGGTTCCCCTGCAGTCAGGAGAGGTGGCTGGGATGCAGTCCAGCACTTCCCTGCCCGTGCAGTTAAAGCTGCTGGACAAATTGTGACTTGGTGTTTTCTCCTTCTCCTTCCTTGCAAAAGGTGTAATTCACACCTGCTCATTAAATAGTTCATTCCCTGTCATGTGTGCAAAGAAGGAATTATCCAGATTTTTGCTTCTTTGACCTGCCTCCTCTGATGGACTCATGGTGTGCTCAGTGACAGCACACCTGAGCAGCAGCCTAGGGAATGGCATTTTGTCTCCCATAAATACCTGTTTGTTCAGCCAAATATGTGATAACAACACAAAATTAGTATCAAGTGGCTGAAGTAATCATTATCTGAATCTTTCTCTATTCTGATTTGAGGGTGAAGATGCACTGTGCAAATACTCAATGCAGAAAAGGGCAGGATTGATAACTGTGTCAGCCCTAAAGTGCTCTACTTCCATTTGAGACCTCATCTGGCATTTTCAGAGATTTTAGTCAAGTGTTAAACTCTCTAATCTCCGATCAAAAGGGTCAGAGTCAAATCAGAACGCAGATTTCAGACTTATTTTGTAATTTTAAGAGTGGAAGATGTTGCATTGTTCTGTGCATTTATTGCTCTATGGTCAATCTCAGAGGAGAATGACAAACTTACATCTTTTGATTAGTACCCAAGTCATTTAACATTCACAGATCAGAATTGATCTCCATTCCCTTTGACCACTGAATCATACACATTAAAGTTTTAGAACTTTGTGGAGTTTTTTTTTCTCACTTTCAGTAGAATATTCTTTCTTTTCTCCCTCCCAGCCCCCAGGAGTGGGGTAATTAACTGGAAAGGGAATGACTCTGGAAGGCAGTGGCTGACTGTTCAGGAAGGGGAGGATGCAGCTCCTGTGGGAACAGGAAGAACAGTGGGGCCATGGGACTCTGATGTAGGCAGCAGAGATGAACAGGCTGCTGATAACAGGAGGGAGGAACAGATGCTCACTAAAACACTTTGTACTGTGCTGATGGCCTGGGTAAGATGCAACAACGTCTTTATCAACACTTTTCTTTTTCTACCATGCACCTCATTTGCTCTTATTCACAGACCAGTAAAGTGGAGCAGGAGTGCCAGGACTAAAGGAAAAGCAGTAGCCCTACAGCTTTTCTTTAGCTGCATTGTTTCCAAAGAATTGTGTATTTTCTGGTGAGCAGCAGAGCGAGCTGCCTGCCATCAGGAGTGGCTGTCTGAATAGGGACAGCTCAGAAATCCTCAGTCATATAGATAACATTCTGCCAGAGCTTTGCTGACCTTATGCCAGAGGAAGGTGTAATTCTAGGGTTAGTGTTAGCAGAATGTTGCCCAGAGTAAATCAGAAGGCAGTGTATCCTTGTTAATAATAGTGGGTAAAGACATGTCTAGAGGTTTGTGATGGTGTTCATAGGGGGTCTTAGGATGAGGGAAAAGAGAATGTTGACTCCATGTTTCAGAAGGCTTGATTTATTATTTTATGATATATATTACATTATATTAAAACTATACTAAAAGAATAGAAGAAAGGATTTCCTCAGAAGGCTAGCTAAGAATAGAATAGGAAAGAATAATAACAAAGGTTTGTGGCTCGGCTCTCTGTCCAAGCCAGCTGGGCTCTGATTGATTGGCCATTAATGACAAACATCCAACATGAGACCAATCACAGATGCACCTGCTGCATTCCACAGCAGCAGATAATCAATGTTTACATTTTGTTCCTGAGGCCTCTCAGCTTCTCAGAAGGAAAAATCCTAAGGAAAGGATTTTCCATAAAAGATGTCTGTGACAGAGGTTGTGTCCATTTTATCTGGAGCGAGGTGAGCCCAGCCTCAGAACAGCATCCCTTCCAAGCTACTGCAGAGGAGCTGCTCTGGTCACCCACTGAGACCCACCTCCCCTCCCCTCCCCTTTCCCTGCCTACCCAAGTGGGAGTAAAAAGCTGTGAAATCCAAAATGCAGCACTATATAACCTCTTTACCTTACTGGAAATCATTACACAGAATAAAAGCAAGTTTGACTTGGGTCCAAATTAACAAAGAAAGCATTGTCAAAATATATTCTGCATTAATAAGGACAGAGAAAGAAAAAAGGACTTTTTGTTAGTTCCTATTTATTTAATGATAACATAAAATCTAAGCTGGCTATTTTGTGTGTCAGAAAGTAATCATGCATGAACAATTTTTGCTCTTGTTAGAATTTTACCTTATGGCTACATTCTGTTTGAGATTATTTCAAGGAATACTTTTATCATGTACAGGCTTTTCAAAGGTTTGCTCACTTAATGAACAAGTGAGAGAAGAAGGGGACTTTGTTTGTCTAAAGTAACCTTCCAAGGAAATCAGGGTTCTATACCAAACATTTAAGGCTGTGGAGGCCTTTTCAGTGATATGATGGCATCCCATTCTTCCCAGTAACCTGCTGAAGAGCTCCCGCACTCCTGAAAGGTATTCTGCCTCACAGACCCTTCCATTATTAGTTTTCAAATCAGCTCATGCAGTCAAGTGGAGATACAGCTGCTACCCTTTACATACCTCAGGAAATGGGCTGGAGTGGCCCAGCCATGTTACATGGACTATCAAAGAGGAAAGCAGGAAAAGTCTGGTCTTGGGGGTTCTTCGGAATCATCCTCAGCTCAGCCAGGCTAAGACCCAATAGTGGTGGTTTCTAACAGTTTCTGTTGAATTACTATTTTTATTTTCATACATTTGTTGGACATTGTATTTGCTCCTCAATTCTGAAAAAATGGTATATATGGGGAAAGGTAATAAAATAAGTGAAAACCATCCATTGCTATTTTCCCTTCACCAAAATATACACGTGTATATTTTGCAAACCACTTATAAAGGCTAAGAAATTGAGTTCATATGAAAATGTAAGCAAGGAATAAATTTTCTTATAGCAGGTTCTAATGTTTTTTTGTAGTTGTAAGTGGAGAGTAAAAGAGCTGAGGAATTATAGACAAAGGGATGCTGTGGGTTTCTGTGAGTCCTGTTGCTGGATGCAGCATAAGCTCTTGCCTTTCCCTTTTCTCTATCCACATCTCCATGAATCTTCAGGCTGACATTCACTTTTTTTGAACCAGGAGAACCAACTGTAATTTCTGTTTCAGCTCAACTTCAGCCTCCGCCAAGGGGAAACAGGAATAGAACAAATCCTTTCCATTCCAATATAAAATATATAATATATATAATGAAAATTGAACTGTTAACATCTCAAAGACCTTGCTCTGTCAACATATTCTTACACCTTGGAGCAACTGACATCACATCTGACAAAAGCCAACTAGTAAGTAAAGCTTTAGAAACCCCTCTGAATAATAATTCTCACAAAACTCCAGTAAAATGGTACAAAATAAACCAAAACAGAGTTCAGGTGAACAGGGCATGTACCACCAGTATATTTTTTTCATGTAACTGTAGAAATGCTCTGGAGCTGGCCACTGGGGGACATTTCTTTCAGCCATTTGGAGCACTTCTCAGGGGACATATCATTCCAGCTTTTTAGCTGCTATTTTGCTACAAGACCCAAGAAATTGCTCTGAGGTGTTTCCTTTCCCACAGGCAAATGGAAAGTTAATATTTTATATGGAGATGAGCACAGTCCTCTGATGCAGCCTAATATATTTTTTACAATTTAAATGTCATTGCATTACCAGCCCAATGGGTCAAATTTGCCCAAGGGTATTTATGTTCACAAAGTGTTAGGAGAGCTAGGACAGGCTCAGAACAAGGCAAACATGCTGAACATATTTACCTTGGGAATGGCTCCTCCAGAGGAACTGAACACAGCCAGAGTCTCCTTTAACATTTTTATGTGTAATCAAGGTAAGCAAGTGCTGAAGTCAGATATGAATTGTATGACACACATTTTGTGTGGGGACAAGGAAAAGCAAAATTTGCAGCATCTGAGCCTGGCTGACTACACAAGTAACCCTCTTTCCCTCTGTGATCCGTGCCTGCCGATGTACACAGCTGCATTTCTGTACCTTCTATATTTGCATCCAGTTCAGGCCAGGGGCAGCAGGTGAATGAGACACCAAGAAAGCTCATAGAGGAAGTGAAAATACCAAGAACAAACGCAAAATATTTTCTGTCTTCCAGAACCAAACCTTAAAAACCCCCAAGGCTTTCTGGAGTGAGTGGAGAGGTGGTGACAAGGAGTTTTGGGGCCATATTGCCATGGAAAATGGGGGCGACCTCTTGGGTGCTTAATGACTGGAAGTTATGAGGAAGGCTCACATCAGCCCCTTTTGGCCCTGTGGTTTTAATATGGTGATTCCAGACCCAAGTAACCAAGAAGAGCAAATCTTGGTATAACTCAGGCTGGCTGAATCTGGACATAGCTCTTCTCCAGTATCTAAAATACATTGTTTTCTTCTGCTGTCAAGAGACAGCTTTTGTCTCTGCTGCTGGTAGAGTAAATTGCCCTTCAACCTCACTCAGCACACCCAAGCCTGCACACTTTCCAGGTGAGAAAAGGGTGGAAGAAGGAGCTGTTCTTGCTCTGCTTGCTCATTAGAACATAACAGATGTGCTGGGGAGCTGGATCATCAGCTGCCTCATGATTCGTGCTGCAGTCAGGCAAAGCAGATGTAAAATGCCATCTCATTCAGCTGGGACAGTGTAAACTGTGTATTCACACACTTTGCTGAAGGTATGTGAATATGCAAGGGGCTAAGCTACACTAAATTCTTCCTGAAATCTTTAATCTGCACACTTACAGTATTTAGGGTCTATAGAAGGCAAATTAGATCTGGGTGGAGACTGAAATTAACCATCTCACCAAATTCTGATTTCTCTGTGGCTGACTCTTTCTAATCTAGCCCCTGTGAGAGGACAGTACCTTATTATGACTTTAAAGCTTGATTTTTTTCAGTAGGGCTGTGTGTTTTAAATGAGAATTTATTTCATGTCAGGGACTTTCATTATTTGATAGCCGCAACAAAAAATAGTGTAAAAATTGTTTTTGGGTTGAATGGACATGGCTTTAAAATAATCACTGCACCTTTTTGCTCAGTAATGTAATTGTATAAATGTGGATTGGGAGATACGTACAATTGAGTTGGGGAGGTGGGAAAAACAATGTTCTTGCCTAGGGGAAAAAATGTGGTATAAACACTTTCCTCATGAATACACCTATTCCTTTCATATTCATCCTTTAAATGTATGCATTCTTTAGAAACTTCAGTAGACGCTACACTTCAGTTGTCTGAAGGAAATATTAACTTCTTAGTATTCTATTTGTATTTTGAAATCTGTAGAGAAGGGAGTGCTGTGCTAGTACACTGGTATTTAAAAGCTGTTTTACAAGCAGCTTGTCATTCAACCTAAACAATAAACATTAAAAAAAAAACAAGTAAAACTTTTAAATTTTAGTTTTATAATTCATAACCAGATGGATGTGCAGGGGAGGAAGAATAAAATTTCTGGCCTGGACAATGAAATGTCTGAGGAGCCCTGGACATTTGTGGCCAAGAGCAATTTTTGTGCCCTGTTGCAGATGCTGGTGATTTCATGGCAGCCACATTCCTGCCCTGTGGCCTCATGAGTGGCCCTGGTGCATCAGCCAGATGTGGGGGAAGCATCCAGCCTCTCCCCATTAACTGCCCAGATAATGAGGGTAAGATGTTCTGTTTGTCTAAATCAGTTCTTGCTCTGTGGCAGTGGGAATAAGGCAGCTCAGCCTCAGAGGAGCTGTGAGGCAGCAGAGGATCTCAGAGGAATGTCTATGTACTTAACTAGATGAATAGTGAGTCAGTGGGGCATGGGAAAACAGCTGTCACATTTATCTTCCTCACACTAGCAACTGAGAGTCATTACCAGGATCTAATACACCAAAGGATGCTCTGAACAGAGATCATCCTCATTTATTTGTCTACACATACTTAAAATGTTGCTTTGTGGTCTAAGTTACTGGCTCAGAAGGAAGAGTTTGGGCTATAATTATTTCAGGGACTATTTAAGTGGGGGAGATTAAAGCTGATCTGTTCTTTTCCAGTATCCTCTTTCTCATTGTACCGTGGGGAACCTGTTTTTGTGAGCCAATCATCATTTTTCTTAAACATATAGAGAAATTATAAAGGATAATTATATCTCAGGGGCACCTTAATTGTCCCAATTACTCGGCCAGTTTTGACAGCCAGATCTGATGAAGAGAGATCTGTAGGCATAAGACAACATTTCATGTGGTACTTGCACAATACTCATGGTACAGCTATAATAATCAAAGTATCTGTTTAAAGAGATACTATATGCAAAATAAAACTGGAGGAGAAAAAGAGCTTTGGTGAATTATAAGAAATTCTTTACCCAGTCAGACTTCTGCATGAGATATACGGCATTAGCACTAAATCAATTATAATTAAGTTGCACGTAACTAAAATTGGCAAATTCAATTTCCTCAGCGCTTCATTATAGCTTAGCTGCAGTAATGATCGATGGAATTATGCCACCTTCTACAAGACCTTCCAGGTATAGCCATTACCAAACACAATTTTACTTTTTACTTTTTTTGTTTTGTTTTGTTTGTTTTTTGTAAATGAAAAAAAATATATATTTGTCCTGGATCAATGATGAGGTTACTATCTCTGGTATAATAGGCAATATAAAACCCTTGACATCATATTGGGATGCACAGTTGCTAAAGAACCTTTTCAGGGCTTTTTAGGCATAATGGGCATGTTTTGGTTAAAGGATGAAAGCCAAGTATTTGAACTCATAAGGCTAATGGTAGTTTGAATAAAGAAAATAAATTAAAAAATTAATGAAAGTGCAGACACTTCCACCCTCTGTAACTTCTAAAAATGAAACAATGCCTTCCCTTGGAAGGCTTTGGTGTTAGTATGATTTCAAGAACAAGGTTAATGTTGAGCACAGCCTTATACCCTGCCTTGTAGAGGTGCTTTCTTCAGCTGAGGTCATGGTAAAGGGTAGAAAAATAAACAGAAGCCTTCCTCTTTTTCTGTCTGAAATTCACCCAGTTGGAAATACACCCACAACAAGGTTTTACATCTTGTCCAAATGAGCAAAATGTTATTCTCATCATTAAACTGGAAGTTGCACAAAGGCAACCAGATCAGATAAAAAACCAAAGCTCTTTCACAAGGTTATTCCTTGGGGTAATCAGGGAGCTGGCAACCATAAATTAAAGCAAAACTTTATTCCCTGCTTCCTGAATCTCCAAATCAGTTTTTTTCAAAAAATAATCTTTTAACAAGAAAGGTAGAGGAGAAGCTAGTAAAAATACATGTAAAATGCAAATATTTTATGTAGCTCTGTAAGGTAGAAGAATTGAGATTTTTCAGCTCAGAGTTTTCAGTAAAAAATAGCAAGAAAAAATCCAAACAGACTATATTTGATAAAAAATAAGGAGTGGTTTTCGGAGACTCTGAAATCATGAGGGACATATCTATGCCCACATTGGAATGCAGCAGTAGACAGATCTCCATGATGAGCACCAGCACTAGGCATAATCCACAGCCCCTGTCCCTGATAAAAAATTATTAATCCTGTGAAATAAACATGGAAATACAGTCAAAAACTCAGTACTGAACCATCCTTGCCTGTGCACATATCACCTGTCACACTGAGACCCACTGGCAGATTGGCTCTTGAAGAAAAGAGCATTTTAATGCAAAACCTTCTATTACTATGAGACACTCTAAGCAACCAGTGGGGGGCCTGTCCAATCCTTTCCTATCAAATCTGTTTTACTGGAAAACAAAAGTTATTTAAAGCAAGAAACATAACAATCAGCTTCAGGGTCCAGCTCACCTCTGTTTACTGCTCTGATTCCGGAGATTAGCCTCCATTTCCTACAGAGAGATCAGCAATCAAAGCCCAATTACATTTTCATTGGATAAATCATTTACAAGTAGTCTGAGATTCTGGTCTGAAGGCTACAGCATGACTGAAAAAGCTCTTCTCTCATTTCAAGTGTATTCAAGTGGAATCTATGTGTAAACTGGCCCTACCACCTAGAAATTCCAGGCCATTGGAAACTATCACAAACAGATGTAAAACATGTTGTCAGCCAGAGCTGTGATTGAATATAATCCTTAGAGGCAATGACATATTTTATAATTTCTTTGGACTCCCACGGCTACTACATGGGAGACTGTATCAAAAAAAATTACAGGATCAAAGTAGTTAGTAAATGCAAAGATGTTAAATAATCTTTATCCTACATGCTTGATATAGCTAAACCTCACTGTGTGTATATGGCACACCAACAGGATGAACAAACTGGAAAATTCACAGGCAAAGCTTGAGAGCCACAATTCACAGAATCATAGACTATGAGGTTGGAAAGGGACCTGAGTTCATTTATTTGTGACACATATATGCTTTGAGAGTCAAATGTTAGTCATTATTTTGCAAATAAATAGAAAATCAGGTCCTCATGCCTACAAGGCTCAAGTACCTTTCATAGTTTGTGCTAACTTAGCTTCAGTATCAAGGCTGCACTCACCTAGAAGTGCAAACAGTACATTCTGCCCAAAACCAACTTGCAGTCACTTAGCAGCATTAATCTTATTTCCTGTGTGTCATTAGGATTCATGTCCATCATACTCTTGGTGGAGGACAACAGATCAAAGGGAGAACATATGTGCTTGTGCCAGGGCACAAATCCATCCATTTTAACTTTTTTCCCAAGACTGAAACCTGCACTGTTCAAATCCTGTAGACATGAGGCAAGCATGCACCTTTTAGAGAGTGAAATAATCATGCCCAGACACTAATTCTGCTCTCCTAGTTGCTCAGTTTGCTTCCTTCCTGGCATTTTAAAATCTCCAAGTACAATATTTTTTTTCCAACATAAAAATTTCCTGCCAAAAATATAAACAACAAGTGCCCCTGTACTCTAGCACAACTATGGAGGTAGCAGAAAGCACCTGGACTCCTGCTCCTCCATTTGTGCCCTTCTCACCAACATCCTGTGCCATCAGCAGTGGCTCCTGGAGCTCTGCAGGGCTCAGCCTGGCACCTCCCTGGCATTGCCTCTGCAGGGCTCAGCCCGGCACCTCCCTGGCATTGCCTCTGCAGGGCTCAGCCTGGCACATCCCTGGGCATTGCCTCTGCAGGGCTCAGCCTGGCACCTCCCTGGCATTGCCTCTGCAGGGCTCAGCCTGGCACATCCCTGGCATTGCCTCTGTAGGGCTTAGCCTGGCACCTCCCTGGGCATTGCCTCTGTAGGGCTCAGCCCGGCACATCCCTGGGCATTGCCTCTGCAGGGCTCAGCCTGGCACCTCCCTGGGCATTGCCTCTGCAGGGCTCAGCCCGGCACATCCCTGGGCATTGCCTCTGCAAGCACAGAGTTTGGCTGGAGCTGGCACTGGAAGCCTGCAGCAGGGAGCCCCTGGAAATGGCAGTTGCTGCTAATGAGCTCAGTGCTGCTCTCCCCCAGGGGAGCTGGGTCTGATTTGAGTCTGCTGAACATTTCAGAGACTGAACAGCACACGTGCCCCTGCCTCAAGTGCTCAGCTACCCTGGGCCATCAGTTCTCTAATTCACATTAGCTAGCACTTAATGCCAAAGACAGTGATTTAAATAACAACTCCCACACACAGATAGCATTTAATTTTTGGTGGTACCCAGGACGTGGCAGATAGTAGGTGGCATAATTTAGTTCTCTATCAAATTGATGAGAATGTTGCTGTTTTCATTGATATGTAGTAGAGTACAATTGATCAAGTATCCCTATTAAATTCTGCCGACAGGATTTAAAATCCCAAAGATAATTTCAGTGTAATGCTTGCCTTGCATTGGCAAAGTACACACAGAAATTTCGTGATTTTTAATCACTGTGAGCAAAATTAATCCATCTCCAGGGAGCCTAAAAGAAATGTCAGCCAGTCAAGTTAAAAAAGGACTTAAAGAGGACTGATCAATAAGGCTGGATTTCACCCCAGGTTGCTGAGATTTCATGTACTTCATGTAGAAGTCAAATAAGCCATACAAGTGTCAAATGGCCAGTTTTTAGTATGTACTTTAACATGTACTGTGGATGTCTGAATAGATTATTGAAGGTAAATGATGCTGAGTCCAGAAAAAAAAAAACAAACTGCTATTAAAATGAGGATAATTATTTAAGCAAAACTTATGTACTGCCACTGTTAAATATATATATTTTTATGTCTCCACCCCTTCTATATAACCTACTCCATATATTAACTCTGTTATAACTGAACTTTTCTTACCCTTTCCTCTTTTCTTTTTCCCTACTCACCCATCCCATCAGGTAGCATAAAAGAGAAGTTACACTTTTTACTCTAGATTACATGTGGCAATTGTGCACCTTTGTTGATCAAACTGCAGTAGTAGAGCAATCCAAGCTCACAGTCTGCTTCAAAATGTCCCATTTTCCCCTTGAGTCTGCATGTCTGAGCAAGAATGAATGACACACACTTGGAAGGACTATTTTTGTCTTAAGCCAGTTTGTATGGATTTTTCTAAGAGAGTAGGGGTAAGGTGACCTCCCATTGTCCTGAGGATAGATTATATTCATGTAATACACAGGCAGGGAAAGAAATGTTGCAGAAAAAAACAAGGAAGCATGTGGAGGTCAGGCTAGCAAAGAAAAGAGCAAAGGAAAACTGAAAAGTTCTGCAGGAACAAGAGGAGCTGTTTCCTCTCTCCCATGATTTAGAAAAATAAGCACTTGCTCCTATTTCTAAGGTCCTTCACAAATAAAAATTTATAGCTTATCTTAATAAGAGTTTAGAAATAATTACTTAGGCTAATATTTATTGGAATCTACATTAAGGACAAGAATTTACAACATGACAGCAGATGGGACAGGTAAAACTACTTACCTGCAAAAACTCTGGCAAATAAATGTCAGCATTTTGGAAAATCTACTTGTTCAGCATCAACTTTCTCACTGTTACCACTGTTAATTTTCTCTCTGAAGGCAGGTAAGGGTAATTGGCTTCTTCCCAATAGACACTGGATAAGCATATACCAAAGCAAGTTAGATTCAGACTTTATCCTGTAAGATGAGGGACAATAGATAAATACAGTGCAGAAAGCAAAAAACCACGCCAAGAGCAGGCTAAAAATTATCAGCCAGAAATATTCTCAGAGGAAATTTTGAAAAACAGAGGTTTTTTTAAATGAATAGTACATTTTTATTAGAAAACAATTGCATTTGAAATTGCCCTAAAATAAAAGAGGTCAGAAGCATGCTTAGCTCCAGCTTCCCAGAAGCATTATCTGAAAGTAAACAAAATCTACCATCCTTTTGTCAATCTTGTGATAACTTTGCCATAGTAATAGTTCTAGGAGGTGGATCAGAAAAAACCTTGTGTGGGACCAATAAGGGTTTAGGAGTAATTTCCCAACTCATGCAAATACAGCTGTAGCAAAATGGAACAGCTTAGATCATTGATAAAACAATGCTGGGAAAGTAATTGATTTTAAACAAATGAGAGAGAATCACAGAGTGGCCTGCTGAGACCCAGCCCAACCCCAGCTCGGAGCCAGGAGCAGCAAGAACAGCCTTCTTGGGAACATGACCAGTTAAATGTTTAGGGTCTCCAAGAATGGAGACTCCACAGCCTCTCTGGGCACCTTGTTCCAGTGTGTGGGTATCTTCACAGTGAGGAAGTGTTTTCTTATGGTTTGATGGAATTTCCTGTGTTTCAGTTTGTGCCCACTGCCTCTTCTCTCACTGTACAACACTGAAAGTCTGGTGCCACCTTCTTTTCTCCCCCCATCAGTTATTCTTACACAAAGGGAAAATCTCTGTATCTCTGTGGCTGTCCTCTTCTGCAGGCTGAACAGTCCCAACTCTCCCAGACTCTTCTATGACAGCTTCTCCAATCTCTTAATCACCTTGAAGACTCTTTTATACTCTATGATATCCACTGTTAATTTAAAGTCAATCCATTTTCTCCATCATGTGTATCAGGTTTTTAAAGTTCAGTTATTCCAAGAGTAAATAAAGGCTTTCCCTATTGTCACTGCCTAAAAAACGATGGAGGAAGGATGATTCCCTCCCTTTAACATCCATCAAATTTGGACTGCACCTTTGTAATATTATGGGGATATTAAATGTGGCTGAGCTGCTGTCTTAGAGTGATTGCTCATGGTGTGTTTGATCACATGAAGATGCTGTCTTTTGCTTTTCTAAGTTGACAGTCTTAGAACATGAATCCCATTGAGCATAATGGTGGACTGAAAACTATGCAATCAATTAGGTAAAAAGTATTGAAGGAAAAGAATTCATTAATAAGACTCTTGAGATTTAATGCCCATATGGGCCTGTCGACTTTTTTCAGAACAAATACTTTGATGAGCTGGTCATGTCTGTTCACTGTTTTAATGCCTTTATATTTAATTCCATCATTGAAATTCAATTGTTTTCTCCTGGGTTTGCAGAAGCCCTGATACCCTGAAAATTACACAATCCCCTAGGAACTTTCTTTACTTATACTTTTGCATATGGATAGCTTGAGGGACAATGTCTTTCCTTCTGACTTGTTAAGTTTTGAAATCTGTTCATTCAACTGGGTGCACTTTTAGTCTTTCCTTCAGGAGTATTATTATTCTTTATCAGCCTTTTGATCTTCACTTGAGCAGGGAAAGTTACTCCAGAAATGCTCCATAGATTTAGAGAGTAGACTACTGGTGACTGGGCAGTATTGGATAAATGTTTTTTGCCTTCTATTTTAGCAAAACATTTTGCTGTGAGCAGCCAAGCCCAGAGAGTTTCTTCCCTGAAAATATCTGCCTTATGCCAAAGCAGTAGATTACACAGAAATTACTCAGTGACTCAAATTCTGTCTCATCAGATATAATACAGAAAGATGAAGTGAATTGAACTGCAGGTTGCAAAACAGAAGTGATAAAAAAAATAGAAAAAACACTATGTACAAATTAAATGTAAATTGCCTGATACATTAGATCTTTCTCTCACCAGTCAGTGTTCTGCTTTCTTGCAGATAGGGAAAAATGCATGCCAGTGTAATAAAGGTCAGCCTTTTCCAATCAAATATAAACATTAATTTTACAAATGCTTATTTTCTGATTGTCTCTTTGCCATGTTCTTTGCAAGGGCAAATGTTTTCGTCTGTCTTACTCCCAACTCTCATTTTTCTCTTGCTTTGCAGACTAATGAGGATAACATCCACATTGTTACTGGGATATGAAAGTCAACACAACCTGATACAAAATGGAGATGATAATGAAAGACCAGGTGACATTTCAGGCTGACATTTCAGGCCAGTATTTTAGTGATGTTTATGAAAATATTAGCTAAAGAATATGTTGAACAAGGATTTTGCAGAATTGGGCCCAAGTCTGGGACTGTTTATAGTGGATTTAGCCAAGTATATCTCACCTTAGTTTCTAGAGTAAATCATCAGAGATGAGTTCCTGAACAGTGTTTCTCAGACTGCGTTTTACAGCTCTTTAGTGGTCACAAATAAGTCCCAAAAACCACACTGCCTTAGACTTACTGGGAACAGCTCTGTCCTCCAACACTGGCCTCAGCAATTTTAATTAGTTCTCCTCCCTCTGCCCCGGCTGAGCAGAGCTGCTGCCAGGAATGAAAAGTGCAGGTGCTGCAAGGGTTATGAGAGTGGGAAAAAGGGAGAGAAAAGGGAGTTGTGATAAGAGACTGGAGCCCTACTCACAGAAATTCAAGAAATACTGCTGCAATGAAATGAAAATACTTTAGTTTTTGCTGCATTAGTGCAACGATTAATTGAAAATGTTCCAGTTACAGCAGCTATTACTCTGCAGGAAATCAGAATAACACTGGGGCCCAAGGTCAGAAAGGAAACAGATCTTGCATCACCCTCTATGCACTCAGTCACTGCACTGAACCACCATGGAACAGGAAAATTCTGACCACGTGGTTTAACCCCAAATAAGCACCACAAAGCTGCCCACTGATTCTCCTCCCAGTGGGATGAAGGAAAGAATTGGAAGGATAAAAGTGAGAAAACTTTTGGGTTGAAATTGGAACATTTTAATAATTGAAGGAGAATATTATAACAATTAATAATAAAAACAAAAATTGCAATTTAAAATATTTGTTTTTAAAGGGAGAGAAATTAAACCCAACAGATGATGCACAGTGCAATTGTACATCACCAACGGGTTTAATTTCAGAATCAGAGCTCAGGAAAATGCTGAGGATAACTATAAAGAGACTATACAAATAATCTTTTACAGTCAGCTGTATTTTTCTTTTTTTTCCCCCACAGTATTTCAAAAGTGACTCTCTGTAGGTTCCAGATAGCAGAAGTCTGAAGAGAAAGCTATCCCAATGTCACCCCCACCCTCTCTAATCTACTTTTATTACAATTGAATATAAATCACACAAGTTAATCTTCCACAAAAGTCTCTATTGTTTTACATTTAGCTCTATTTTTATTCTGAAATTGCAGAGATTTTGTTTTCTCATTTACCATCAGAGATGTTGTTGAAATGTGGGAAGTGACAGAACAGGGTGAATGTAGGAAGGAGCGAAACCCCAATCTTTTGGCTGGCTCATATTAGTCACTACAACCTGATATTTTTCCTGCAATAGATACATGTAAGAGAGGGCACAATTCAGAAAAGTGTTAAATATCATACTCCATGCTGCATACAAAATATTTGTTGACAATTATGGTGAAAGAAATGATAGCCATAGAGAGGTGCCATTGGATAATTGCAATCATTTCTGTTAGCATGTTATAAATAGAGTGTTTCAACCTTCAATTTTAGAATAATTTAAATTAGAATATGAAAATATTTCAATTACAAACTGAGTAAGAAACCCCCTCAAAAACAATAAACAGAAGCTTCAATTTGTTTTTGAGAAAAAATATTTATGGAGGGAACCCTTCCAAAGGATTGTTCTCATAGTTTTTTGGATCAGACACTGAACTGAAAAATTAATAAATAATACAATGTTGTTCTTTAACAATAATCACTGTGTTGTAACATTGAAGTTGTTACTAAGTCTATTTCTCATGCTTTATGTAACTAGCATTTATTTCAGAAAATGATTCTCACTTGTGTGTTTTCAGAAGACTGCATACCTGATCCTTGCCCATACCTTGAATGATTACATTACAGAAGCAATTAATTAATTAATCAATAAAAGTCTTGAGTTCCTAACTGCTGTTCAAATGCTTTTGAAAAGGTTTCTGAGACATACTGTTAAAATGTAGGAGGAAATATTTACTGTCAAATGGCCATTTCCAAACAACAAACCACTTCCTCTTGCATATTTTATATAAAAGAGGAGTCAAAAAGTAATACTGAGAGTCGGCGCCACAACGTGTTCACGTCTGCTAGAACCTGTCAAAATTGTTCCTTCCAAATTAAGCAATTAATTGGTGCAAGACTCACTCCCTGCACTTTATTGGTGTTACAGCATTCCCAGTTCCCACCTCACAGTTTGTTTGTTTGTTTTGTGAAACATGGGAACTTTTTAATTTGTCTTGTCTCAGACAGAAGTACAACATGCATGAAGCAGAAGAGATGAATTTGTCAGGATTATTACAGTAACAAGATAAGAGATCCTCAGAAGGGAATTTTCTTTCCCAGATGTATAAATATTACAGCATGATTGAGGTTGGAAATTAGGGTCATCTTGCCCAATCCCCTATTTACAATAGCTAAAAATAACTCTGTTGTTTTTAAAGGAAATAGATTCTTTCTGTGCTCTGATTTAAAATGCTATGAAAGTTTAAATCTTGTCAGATTTATATTCAGGAGATAAAAACCCCTTTTAAACCTAACCACTGAAGTTGGGTCTTCAGAGACTCCATTCAACGTTCCTAATTAGCTCTTTTACCTATATATCCACTTTCTGCATATTACCATGGAATAGAAATTGGCCATGAGGGAGAAGGCTGCTGATAAAGAACAGAAAATTCAAGGAGATGTGCTGATATACCAACTGAGAACCAGGCAAAAGGTGAAAGCAGCCTGGAGAAGAGTGCAGGGAAGGACAAAGAGCAGCCTGGGCTAGTGGTCATGCATGGGGTGATGCAATGGCATGAGAACTCCTGGGCTGATAAAACCAGCGTGCAGAGTGGGCAGACCAAGACCAGTGGCTGCTCCTAGAAGGTGGCATTTGTGGCCATTTGTGTACAAATTGCTCCTAAACCTGTGTTGATTTACACACATGCGCTTGGCCACTGACCCATGACTTGGGAGGTGCCCTCTCTCACACCTCAGTGGTCTGTTTTCCCTTTCTGTTTGACAGCTTTTATATCTGCCTTTGAAAAAGTGTTTTTGCTCCTCAGTGAGAGAGAAGCAAAGAGAGAGGGTCTGAAATAGGCTACCTGCACTGCCATGGCAATCTCCTGGAAAGATAGCGCGGAGGCTCAGCCACCACGGCTTTGTCGTGCAGCCAAGTCACTTTTCAAACAGCTTGTCCAGACCCAGGAGCTTTTCCAGCAGCCTGCCTGCTGCAAAAAGCCACAGGATTATTCTGCTAGAGAGGGGGAACCTGCCAAGCCAGAATTCTGTCACCTTAGTAAGGCAGAGTTTGTGAGAAAGCTGTGTGAATTAATCAGGGAGTCAGACAGCAGCTTGACTAAATCACTGAGGAAGAGTCCTGCAGCACTAATGAGTTATTGTGTCCCCTGCCTAGGGGAGAAGGAACACGTGTCAGGAGCTGTGCTGGCTGTGGAAAATGACCTGGACAAACTGCTTGGGGATTTTTCTCAGAACAGGGAAAAAAACTGTGTGTGACTCTATTTCCCCAGGGAACCATTTTCACATAACAATTCTTGGGTGTTTGTTTCCTCCTCAGCTGACAATGCAAGGATAAAGCAGGATATTTCAATTGCTTCTACCCATTACACAGAGAGCAATAGGATTAGGCAAAAAAGGAATTTATTCCCTTTTGAAAATCACACCTTTGATAGAGAAAACTGATTAGGAATTGTGAAAAGTTCAAGCTGTTTTATTCTGCAAGTGTCAGACCTAAGCTGTCAATGGAGATTGAACAATGCCTGGAGACCCAGCCATGTAACAAGACAAACAGGAAAATGGATTTACTCAGGCTTGGGTATTGAATGGTTATTAGTGGGTAATCCATGGCAGAGCACGTTGCTTGTGAACAGATGTACCATATTCTCACATTGCACATCCATAACAGCAGCACACCCCCCTCCCTAACATGCAGGATGGCCACAGTTAGTTATTTAGAAGAGTAATATCCACAAAAGCCCCCAAGAAAACTTAATAAAAGAGACATCAGCAGAAATAATTAGGAAATTTGAGTAAAAATCTTTAGAGGATTTGCCTAATTACTTTCACTTTTGTAAATACAAGTATTCTAATTTTTAGGTACCTTAATACTTATATGGGTTTGGCTCAAGATAATTAGCACTGTGCTGAGTACTCCAGAAGACAAAATTGGGAGTGGGGAGGGATGATGGGAGTGGGATTGGGAGTGGGGAGGGATGAACTAAAGGAGCCACATTCATGTAACACACATTCATTTTCGCACTCACGCAATGACCAAGCTCCCCACCTTTCACTGAGGCTGCATCTGTCAGGGCTGTGAAGCATGAGGGGAATTGCTGGAGGTGTCACCACTTTATGGGGATGAAAAACGCAGGGGAAGAGTTGTACGACCTGTAGTAAAATGACAAGTCTCACTTTGCAAAATGTGGGTAGGTACAAACATAGATAAAAATCGTGCACTTTCTCATCTTCTGCTTCTGACTTTACAAAGAAGAGAGTGTTGTAAGATTTCTCCCTAAAATAAACAGCAACAGATTGTGATCTCTGACACAAACATCTAAATCTGCATTTGACGAGAACAAAATACTCTGGGGGGGAAAAAAATCTCTTTCAAAGGATGCTCAAGAGTCTTTGCTTTTTCATTGTTCCACAGAATCTCAGATTTATCTTCAATTATCGCACAACTACCAGCAGCTCGAAGGCTGAATCATTGTGTCTATAAACCAAAGAAATTTGAGAATACTGCTGCATTCTCTATTCATCAGATATGGGGAGGGAGAGCTACAGCTTTAACCTACAAGTACTTCAGGGAGAACTGAAGCTTTATTTTTGTTTTGTTACAGATGTCACCAGAAAGACAACTCCAGAGGAGAAACTTCCAGTAATCTTCCTAAGAGAACTAGAAAGTTTATGAAACTGCAATCTTACGCTTCTTTATCAGTGATATAGAGGAGTGTAGGGCTTCAGGGTTTTTTAAATCTTTGCTCATCTGATATTTCTTCCTTGTTTGTCTGATCTGCAATATGTTCCTCACAACATCTCTGACTATGTTCCTGTGAATGAGATGGCAAAAGGGCCACTGAGACACTGGGGGAATTGCCTGTGTTTCATAGCAACTGCCCAGAGGCTTGATGTGTTGAGAGCAAAAGGACAATCTGTGGCAAAGAGTGGGGTTTGCCTGTTCTGCTTCCCTCTAAAATTCACGCGGGGGTATAACCATATCCAGGCAGACACCTGGGACATTATATAGCACCTACAGTGACTATTTCTAGAAGAGAGGACTGCTATTCCTATCTCCCAGGCTCTGGTTCAAGCCTGTGGTCCATAGGGATCCAGCTGTGCTCCCAACATTGTCCATATTTCACACTGAATGTAGCACCCCAGTTCATCAAGCTGTATTAGGTCCTGCCACATGCTCTGGTGCTTTAGCTTCCTTTAAACCTTATTCTGCACTAGCTGACTCATTCCAGAACACAGCTGAAGCTAAAGGACATAACTTGCACAAATTTATATTTTAAATAGCATTGTGTTCATTTGTGTAGGGTAGCAGTTGTCCCCTTAGCACAGGACATAACTGTTTAAGGAATGTGGCAGCCTTTAGCAATTATTTGCCTTCCCAGTCTTGCAGCAAAATTTCAGGAAAAAAACCCAATAATCACCCATCACCAATCATTTTTCCCAATGAAATCTCTTCCCTCAGAATGCGTCAAATGAAAAAAAATCCCTCAACTCTCATTAGGGGGTTATTGTCTGTACTTGAGGATGGAAAAATGAAAATACAAAACCCTATTGCTAGGCTAAGAAAATATTCCCTTCCTGAGAGTATAAATGTTAATTGGATAAAATAAAAGGCAGTGCTAATGGCTGATTTAAACCCAGAAGCCCAGAGACATTTGCATTCAGTGCATCCACCCAGCTAAGCTTCTCTGTTGAAGTACAGGAGATGATGCAGCAACAAACATGGAGTGTAACACAACCGCCTAAGTCAACTGCAAAGAGGAAGTCCAGCTTGCCTTCCTAGTTTTTAATTGTCTTTAATCTTACCTAATGATGCTGTTTGTTCTTTAATACAATCTCCCTCTGAATGGCTGTGGTTTCTACAGCAGCAATGGAGCAACACACAGGAGGAGCTGTCTCCTTAGAATCTGTCTGACCTGAGTGGAAGGCAGGCAGCTTACTGGGTTGTAATAATAGAGTAATAATCATTATACTGCGTTTTTTCACATGGAAATCAAGGTTCATTTGGCAGTCCTGGCCTTAAAAAATTCATCAGCTGCAGAGTCAGGTATGAATCTTGAACAGAGGTACACAGTAGGTATACACTCTCTTGAACAGAGAGTCTGTACCCAGTTTATTTTATCATTGCTCCTTTTCTGATTTAACCCCACTTCCCAGAGAGTTTCATGCTTGCAGGGGTCCAGCAAACAGGACAGACAGGACAAAGGCTGATCTGAGTTCTGACTTCTATTTTTGGCATATTACCTTGAGATCTGGTGTATTTTTTCATTACTGCTCTGTTTGTAACCTCCAAGTGACAAGTGTATGGAATAACCCAAACAAGACATAATCTATGTAATGGAAAATCAGAGGTTTCCTTTGCAGACAGTGATAAATAAAAGTTTAATTTTCATTCCAGCTGGTGTGCAGACAGCCCAGGTGAGGTTTAGCTGACAGGGCATCTGAGCTATGTTCCTCCACATAATTTGCCATTCTGAATTTTAACCAAGAAAAGTGTATTGACAAGGGAATGTGTTAAGAACTTTTCTTTATCTTTTGCTGCTGCCACATCTTCAAATTCATTGAAAATGATAGGCAGCATAGCAAACCTGAATAGTATAATTTACCTTTATTTCCATGTGCTTTGAGCCAGGGCTTCCCAGATGCTCCCAAAGTTCCCACACAGCCTGCAAAAGGTTTGCAAAGAAAGTCCTTGTTTGAGAGGTTGCATTTCATTTAGGCATTGCATTGAAGATGAATTTTGTTATACAGCATTCCTAACTTGATTTCTCATGTTTAAGCAGCCTTTTGTGAACAGAGCTTGCAAACCTCTGCTCAAGATTTTCTAAATATCAACTCCTTTTTTTAAAAAGAAAAAAATGTATATTTCTGTGGAAAAGCAATATTTTTGGCAAAGTTTGAAAAAAGCGCCTCCAGGTCTTTGATTTATAGCAGAATATAAAAAACACATATTCTGATCTCCATTCCAATAAGTGAGGGTCTCTTACTGTTTAGCAATCAGCATCACCACATCAGTGCTCTTAATGATTACAAAGATAAAAACCTCTGCCCAATGGCATTAGTGAAGTATAAGGGCTGACAGATCCTGGGGTCAGGTTTTAAAGCTAAGGAGGAGAGATGTCTGTGAATATACAGGAGAAAAACTACATAGAATTGATATTGGAGAGCAGTCCAGTTGTGTGTATGCTGTGTGAATTAACATGTACTTTTCAGGTACTTTTCAAGTCATTTTATATTGCCCAAACTACTCACCTTTTAATCATAATTTACAACATTATTAGTAACATAGAAAACATAGTAACTATAGAAAACAAAATAAAATACCACATAGGTATAAATTTGTGGTAGGGGAAAGAATCTCAAGGAATAGACAGCAACAAGGAAAGCATATCCAAATCAGAAAATGTAGTTTTTACATTATAATTTCACCTGAAATTTGTTTTAATCCCTGTATAATCCTCAAGTGATGAAGTGCATGTTAAAAGCATATGTCTAGAAGTATTATCACTGCACAAATATTTTTGGTAATAATTCCATCTTGGAGGAAGTGAACCATGGCAGGGCCAATAAATTTTAAAATTGTGTAAGTGTGGTGGAAAATTTTAAAATGCAAAGCTGCCATCAGACCTGGGCACAAACTGTACCTTCCATCACAGGTATTCCTTTCAAAGAAACTCCTGGCTTGGCCAAATGAAATAAGATCAAATGGCACACTGACAATACAAAAATCCCCCAGCTGGTCTAGGAACTGCCTGTTTGTTTAGAAAGAATGTTTATAAAGAACTATTTTTGGGTTTTTTGACCACTCTCCCAAGATTCCCAGTTTCTCCTGCTAAATTCTCTGCCCTCTTGCTCCTTTCTCTTGTTACCATGAAGGAATTTAATCTTGCAGCATGAAAGCAGCCCAGTGTGTTCCTCCTCACAGCGCTTGCCAGGAGGAGTGCTTGGACTTCACAGGAGAGAAAATGAATTTCTTTGATGCCTCTCTGCCATCCCTCAGTGCTGCAGCCCAGCAGGACGGGCTGGGGAAGCCCTGCAGATCCTCCACAGAGCTCTGATTCCAGGATGGAGAGCAGCAGCTGAATTTCCACACAAGCCCAGTACCAGCGATGGTGCCAATGCTGTGGGGAGGTTTGATATCACCCTTGTAGCTGTCAGGGGGACTCCAGGGGCTTTTATATCATCTGTGAATGCTGAGCTTGAGCAACCTGGATGTAATCACTGAGAGCTTCTTCTCTCAGAGATTAAATATGCAATATTTTATAACCCACTTTAAACAGGTCCCATGCAAAATTCAGGATTGGATTTCAATATGTAATTTTCTCTTAATTTTTAAACAAGTTCTTGCAATGATTTTTATTTTATTATCTGTATCTGTGGAATGATGAACAAATTAAAATACTGAAATCTACAGATAATTTGATATTTAATCATCAATCTACTCTTGTGAAATGAAATTTTAACAAATCATAAATTTAGATATAATCAGAAACTATATCCGTCATTATTTCATTAGATTGCTGAGTTGTCAAATAACTGAAATCCATTACCCTTACATAAACTTCTAGTTTCCAAGGCAATTTAGTCTCTAAGCTCTGAAGAGCTGCCAGTTAAATAAGTACAGTTTTCTTTTAAGCACAAGGTAGAGAAAATGAAAATTCAACATGAAAGACAAAAAGAGAATTCTAGAACAGTAACAACATGAAATTAAAGCAATGCTTTTTTTTAATATAAACACAAATTCTGCTCAGAAAAAACTTTTTTAAAAGAAATGTTTGGAAGAAATCTTGAATCTTATTAATAAACTCTACGGATTAGGAGACTTGCATCCAATGCCTTTTATCATTCATGAATGGACTTCATTAAATGAATCTCCAGACATTTTATCTCACTTTTTGCAAATCTACTCACAAGCAGGTTTAGAAATAATGCAAAAAGAAACCTACATGAAAACAAAATCAAAATAGTAACAGATTTTGGAGGAAGGGAAATGGACAACTCCCATTTGCTCTTAAAGGAAATCTATCCCATTGATCTAGCTTTTTGAGCTTGGCAAAAATATTGAAAATATCTGGATTATAGACCTGCAAATGGAGGTTTCATTTTGAGCTGCATTCACTTTCAATTTGTGGAATAGGTTGTGAATAAAACCAAAAACCCAAACAACCCCCTTCCCAAAAAAAAACCCCAAACAAAACAACACAGGAAAAAGCAACTCAGACAGCTTCAACTCAGAAAAGATCCAGCATAAAAGAACTGAAGTCAGGAGGTGTCTGTGTTGTGCAGACACTGATGTGAGCACTGCTGAGCAAATGTCTGTGGTCCTGATGCTGCACATTACCTGCTCCCCTGAAATGAAGTCATTGCAAGCAGGATTCCATCAGGCTGGGTCTTGACATCCTGTATCCATCCCCTTGTGTGTCACAGGTCTCAGACTAAGAATTATTCATGTGGCAAACATCTGGATTTACATGGGAGCCAGCAGAGCTAATCTGTTCTGGCACAGAGAAAGGACATGTGAAGAACAGAGCCAACAGCCCTAAATCAGAGCCTGGTAAGGGGCAGGCCAGCACCACAACGCTGTCCATCCAGCTGGAAAAGTAGAATCTAGGAAGAGGATTACAAAGAATTACAAAGATTTTAGGAGAAAGATTATTTTGTCTGCCCAATGCCACATGGCCAGTATCTAGCACCTTCACTGAAGCTTATTTTCTAAAGCCATAATGATGTGTGTTGTGTTCCTAGGACTGATTTATCAGGAAGGAAACAAAATGAATCAATATAAACTCCAAAACAGAAGAGCAACATCTGACAGGGCTGACAGGGAAGCAAACAAGAAGCTTAGAACACTGCTAACACCCACTATTAACACTTAGATTAGGGCCAGCTCTAGCAGGAATTGTCTCTCACCATCCAGAGAAAGGAACAAAAAATTGTACTTAAGCCAGTGGGAAACCATAGTTAGAATTCATCCAACACAAGCAATGGTTAGACCAAAGGAAATTTTAATCTAGTACTAGAAGGGTGTAAAATTGTAAGAGATAACCTAAGAGAACTCAGGAATGCACATGGAGTTGACAAGAAAATAACTTTTCCACAAAGGTGTTCAGTAAGGAGGAGGGATGGATCTCTTTGCAAGCACGTGGCAGTGCCCCTTTCCCCATGATATCATGCTTAGGAGAATATTTTTAAAAATATCTGCAAACATGCCTCAAAATCTTGCTTCTTTCAGGGTACAAAACTGCTTTCTGAGTGTTAAATTTGCTTTTAGATTCACTGGGGGAACCAGAGACTGGCAAAGGATGTTGTACAAAAGAACTCTCAAGCCATTTGAAAGCCAAAGTCTTATGAAGGCAAGTGAGCAAGCTGAAGGCATGGGATCAGCTCCATTTGGTTTTGTGGATCCAATATTTGTGTGGACCTGTGAGATGAAATCATGATGCTACCTCCAGTTGATGAAATATTTGTTTATGTGCACTAATCATCAGCCTTCTTACTCTCTTCCAAACAACTTTTCCTCTGATATTTTCAGCATCAGAAACACTGATTTTTCACAATTTCTTTTTTCCTGGGAACAATCTTTCAGTCACTCAGCAAATGGTGGTTTCCCCATGGATTACATGGATCTGAGTTATGACATCGTTAGCTCAGAAGAGATCAGGCTCCTTCTTTTATTACTTAAAATAGATGTGAAAGGCAAAACAGCTGGAAAACAAACATTAGAGATATGAGGAAAGCAGGAGTGAGGATTCAAACACATCTTTGCCCATGCTAGATGTTGATTAGATGGAGAGTGCCTGCTGAGGTTGAACAGATAACAGCCATTCCTGGCTTTTATTTTCTGAAGCTGGAAAAAGTTGATAGCTAGAAAATAACAACATGTCATAAAGTATTTTCCAGTTTCAGTAGTACCTTCATTTTACTTCAGCCCTGAAAATATTCATATAAAATGCTGAAAGGTCTAATGAGACAGTGGTACTTCAGTGTTTCTCCCGCTGATGTCACAGAATGGTTTATTGATTCTATTTAACTTCTAATTGGCTCACATTATTAAATTACCATCATTCAGGCTAGAAATGAGTTTAAATGATCAATCAACACAAAATAAGGTCAAGATTATTAGTGACAGAATGGATAAGCAGATAAATAGATCAATAGAAAGGAATAAAGATGGATCAATTAGAAGTTTAGACTAAACGGAAAAAGTAGGTCGACCTTTTTTCTCGTTCTTAATTACATACCCACTAGCTTTTTCTGTGGGGACTTGAAATATTGAAGTCTTTTTCTTCATTGCATAATTAGAATTCTACGATCTGACTGATCATGTCAAATTTTGAAGGAGAACAAATAGTGAAAACTAGGCACACTGAGATGTTGAACCATCAAATTACATTAGCAAAGTCATGGCTTAATAGAATCCTCCACTAATTCCACCAAGTTAAGATATGGAGAACACTGAAATACTTAAAAAAAGCCCTCCACATTAATTAAACAAACTTACCATAAATCTGTCTAGACTGGTGCATAACCTTAGGTTTGAAAGGTTAGATTAGGACAATTATAAACTGACTGCATTTTTTTTCTCTAATAGGTCTCAATTGCTACTTATTGAAAGCAATGCGCCCTCCTAATTTAACTAATATCCTCCAATCAGGGATTTCTTTACTTTATTCTGTCACAGCACTGATTCAGGAGCATGGTATGATATCTAGTGAGCTTTTCCTTTTTACAAAGTGTGTCTGATCTTTTCTCAGCCACATCCAGAACAACATATTTTGTCCTCATTAGCCAAGAATAGGCTGGATCCTTCTTAATGATCACTAGGGAGCACTCAGACTTTTGTACAAACTAGGACAAGCTATTTCACTTTTTTGTGCCACGGCTTTCCCGTTTGACAATGACAATGTTGATTTCAGCCCTCTTTTCTTTAAAGATATTGAGATGTGTAAAATGCTGTTTAAGGGTAAAAAGAACAATAATCAAAACATCACCTCAGAATTGGATGTTAAGAACCTGTTAATAATGATAAAAGGTATTTGCCAGTTGTCCGTTTTAGGAAGGGTCTGATTGTACTGCTAACCACTCAGATTAAAATCTATGCCTTGAATTATGACTTTTTTCTTTCTTGTAGGGTTTCCCAAAGCTCCCTCCAGGGAAGAGCTGGGTACAGGGACACCTCTGTGTCTCGTTGTGTGCCTCCAGGGGCTCCCACAGCTACAGCCTACAGCGCGGTAAAATCCTTCTAGATTCAAACTTCTCCTTCCTTACCAATCCCAATTCCTGGCCACTGCCCCAGAATTTGTGACACTGGAAGAAGATGGGCAGCAGAAAATGTTGTGGTCGCTGGTGATCTCAGCCTTCAGGTGCCAGGTGGATAAAGAAGTCCAATCCTTGGCTGTGACAAGGCTGGGAACAGCCCTGCTGAGAAGGACTTGGAATAGGACAAGGGGTAATAATCTTAAATAAAAAGAGGGCTGGTTTAGACTATTGAAGAAAGAAGTTACTGAAGTCACTCATGAAAAGTTTGCACAACCATTTCATGTTTCCAGAAAGTTCAAAAGAGTCCAGGAAAAAAAACAAGTGGGTGAAAAAAAAGTAAGAATTTCAAGTAATTCTTCCTGACAGCTAGTAAAAACACATGCTTCCTAATATTTCTGCAGTACATTTTCAACTCCCATTTGCTCACCTCTCTGACCAAAGTAGTTTCTCTTGTTTCTCCTCAACTTCAGTGTCTGCTGTACTTTTTTTACTCGCTTTTCTACAGTGCATACTCGCTTTGCATTTTAAAGTCTGCAGAATTCTTCTACCTACAAAAAAATCCGCGTATATATCCTCAGAGCAGGTAAGGGCATCAATGGCCCTTCAAGAGCCTTCTGATGCTGTGTGCTGTCGGGCTCAGAGCCTGCTCTGTGATTCTGAATAGAGCAGAGCAGTGCAGAGCAGTGTTTCTCCAGTGAGATTCCTCAGCAGCCTTCCCCTCTCCCCCAGGACAGGCTCTGTTCACTCTCTCCTCACCCCCTCACTCCCTGCCCTCAGCAGCTGCTGGGAAACTCTCCCCTGACGCTGATGCACAGCTCACATCTGCGTTAACCACAGTGATAGGGAGCTGCAGCCAGGGGGAAAATTCACCCTCCTGTGGATTTTGATGCTCTGAGAGCATCTAAAAAGGGTCTCCAACACACAGCATCAGTTCAAGATGCATAAACTTCTGAAGGCAAGTTCATTTTTTTCCTTGTTGTTGCTTCCTTGGTTTTGTTCGAAAAACAAGCAAACAATAAACAACTGCAAGGCACTCTGGAGAATATTTCAACCCTGCTGTGCTAAAAAAAAAAAAAAAAGAAAGAAATATTGCATACAAGGACTTCAAAACTTTGCTCAAATGGTCATAAATCACACTTTCACATTCATTTACATTAGCTGCTGAATACTGAACTGACTTGACAACATACCTAGGCAAATTACAAACCAAATACGGAGAAAATAAGAAAATAAGTTTTCTTCATTAAACTGTTATTACGTACTACAGAGGTTACCAAAAAAAGTGACAATGAAGTGATGGCACATTTTTTTCTTACTTTTGTGAAAAAACCTATCAGTGGAAGAAAATAAAAGAAAACGACAACAACGACAAAAAAAAAATTTGCATCACAAATAAAAATATTAGGCTGAGAAAATCAGAACAGAACAGATTACCTCATCTTCTTTTAAAAAGTTACATTTCCAGGAGCAGACATCTAGCTGTACAAATATCTTTCTCACAGACACTTAGTCAGTGATTTGAGATTTGGCAGAAAAATAAAGCCAAATTTGCCACAGTCAGAGACATTCAGTGGTTGGTCTCAGAGTGTCCATCAGGTATGAGCTCCCCTCCATGCATCTCTCTTGTGTTTATGCCTGCCCAACCCTAGCCAATGCTAGTATCATCAGAAACAACACGCTAGAAATGCAAGTTCACAGCATCCAGTTCTATCAGCTCATCTTAAAAGAGAAAAAAAAAAGAAGATTTAAACAGAAATATGAGAAATACGTTCTGGGAAACCACTGACAGCTTGGGCTATTGATGTTTGGAAAGGACAAAAAATGAGAACTGGGAGAAAAAGGGAACTCAATTCATCACATAAGGAAAATGTCTTACTGCAATGAAGTTATATCTGTCATCTTTTAGGCGGCTTCTTGCATGTAAATACAGGAGTTGTGCACATGATGATCTTCATCACTGTACTGAGGACACTGACAGATTACAGAACTGACAAGGTCTTTCTAGGACTTAGACATCTTTAAAATATTTCTCCTGTACCTGCAAATAAATCAGAAGAGAATTTTCAGTGGAAGGCAGGTGTGTCCTTCCCCAGCCCCTTTTGTTGATGTTTTTTTGATGCTGCTCTCTGCATCCCAGTGATTTGTACTCCAGTCACCAGCTTGATGGAAACACGAGACAATTCCAGATATTGGCTGAAACAAATGTTTGCTCTGGGGATATTTTCAGTGGCAGGAATTATCTGCCATGCAGCTTCGGGGCTATATTATGTTCAAGAAAAAAGGTCTCAAAGTAGAAAACAACAAAAGTTAATGGCAAATTATGTTTTCAAGATTTTTGGAAGTTTTTTATTTATTTAATTGGCAATATGGTCTTAACTTCTTTTCACACATTCCCTCTAGAAATTAATATTAAATGACTGTAAATGTTCCCAAATCACAAAAAAAGGTACAGGAGGAATTACCATCATGCCTACACCCAGCATTTAGAACGCAAATAATTTTTAGGGCATGATTAATACCCAGAGATGAATGATGGATAAATAAAACTTTTACCAGCCTGAAGACAGATATTATATAAAGATGGAACTGTTCTTTCCCCTCATGTTTTTTTGTATCTTCGTCTTATTTATCAGTAATCAATGGAGAGACAAAAAGATTGTGACACATGAAGAAGTTTGGAAAGAAAATACAATGTTCTCATTCCACTCCATGGAATGAAGTCACTTTACCTGTATGGAGATGGAAGGAGAGCTGCCCTTGAAGCAACAAGTCTGAAGAAGCTCACATGCATAATTTTCATCAGTACTGCCATATGCTTTACAAATTTTCTCAGCTGTTAAAATGTATGGCTTTATCCCAGTTAATCCTCCAGAATTGATTACAGAATGTAAAAATAAATAAATAAAAATATGCACAGGTCCTTATTACTCAAGTATAGAGTTTATAATGGAGTTCTTTTTTAAAAAAAAAGAAAAAAAACTGCAAAAAACAAAGCAATAAATAAAACCCTAACAGCTGAATTTTGGCTGCAAAACATAATGTCAGAAAAGACACCTACCACTCACACTGGAAATTTGTAAAGAAGTTTATAAGGAAGTCCATCTATTTATTTATACATTGAAAAATTCCTTTAATTTACACATTGAAAAAGCCCTACATCAACACATTGGATTCCTTTTCACTTTCAAGACCCTGAGCTAATCCTCTCATGAAAAGTAAAAGAGGAATTAGTATCAAAGCAACTTTCTGCAGTAAGTAGGGGGAGGTTTTTTTCTTGACAGATTTAGATTTATTATAATATTCCAGAATGCAGAGCTGTGTCATAAGACAGAGGGGTTTCTAACTTGGCAAATCACAACTGAACCAGATTTACAGGCCTACTATTTATTTATTATTGTGTTTACTCTATTATATTGCATTTTGTCCTGACAGGGCATGGAACACTGAGGATATTTTGTATAGAGTACAAGGTATGGAGAGCATGTTCAGCACTAGCAAGCCTGTAATAATAGCAAAATCACAGAAAATAGGTCTTCCTCTCTGAATTTATACTCCAGAGACTCTTATAAATATGGAATCTCAGATCACTACAAGGAGTGGAGTGAGGATCAATCAAAGGTGTGCTGTTAAAATTGATTTAGAGGATAACTTGCAAAAGAAATGACCATGTAAGCTGATAAGGAATATTGTAAGGACAGAGTATGGCAAAAAAACCTAAAGGTTTTAGATTCTAACTTCAGAAAGAAAGATCTACCACTTCCTTACAGAAGGGAGTAGAAAGGATTTCCTTTAGGAAGGAAAACATCCAGGTACTGTGTGACCTCTTTTCGTTGCTGATCACCATAGAGAGAAAAGTTAAACAAAACTGAATGGCCTGGCCAAAGAAAAATCCCCTTCTGTCTGGCTAAGCCAAAAGTAACCTCAGCCAAATTCTGAGCTGAATTCGCAGTGCAATGCAATAAAGGATGCCTATGGTTGCCTCTGAAGAGAAAAAGGAGGGAAAAAATGTTTATGGTACATGCTCAAGATACAAGAGACTGGCTGCAGAGATTGCATTGTGAATGTCCAAGCAGGACAAGAATCCAGCTGGATCCCTGCTTAGTTTTCAGCTGGTACCAGCAATTTTCACCTACTCAAGATTAACAGATTCAGTGGTTCAGCTAAGGTAACTTCCTGTGAAATGGTACAATGGAATTTTTCTATTTATTTATATTTTTTAATCTAACTTTCTTTCCTGACCTATTTTTTTGCATCTTTCACAACTTGCAGTGACACTAATTAATTTTGTCATCAGCTTTTATTCATGACACATCTTCACAGACAACTTATCCAAAGTTAATTTTTAGCATAATATTCATGCGTTCATAATTCAAAATTCACATATCCCAACATAGTTTTGAGGCAGGTATAAGCAGTAAGAAGATTAGTGTTGAATATTCAGATGTGGGTAAAAGGAGGACATCACTGTGTGAACAGACTCATCTGCAATTGTTTACAGAATAAGTGTTAAGATTTTTCTCTTTTTTTGTGCTTTTTTGGTTTTATGTGTAACTCTCTGAAGTCCATGAAAAACACACTGGCTCCAACAAACTTTAGATGTGTGTAAAGCCAGAACCTGGCACCTTATGATCACAAATGTCACTGGCAGCCCCTCTGAGCCCAATGACATCTATCACTAGTTCCAAATGGCACAAACTGCAGTAGTCTGGAGCCTGTTGGAGAGGTTAAAAAGAATCATATTTCTACAATTCACTCTTCTGCAGGGACAAAATTACAGAAGTTTACCTGGATTCCCTTCATTAGGAATCCACTCCCAGCTGGCAGCGCAGGCAGCATGTTCACAGGAGCAATTTTACAGGGAAATGTGAATTTCACCTGCTGGAGTGGATGAAGTCAGGCAGGGACCAGAGCTGCTCTACGGGACTCCAGAACATCCACTGGGAACGTGGGGAGTCCTTGGGTCAGTCTCAAGACACCATCCAGAAGCTGCACAATATTTAGTTCAAAAGTCATTGTGAAGAGAAGAAGAAAAGGGTCTGGACTGAACTTGTGTCCTTGATTTAGTACAGAGTATTATCGTTTGGGTAAAAATATTGTCATGGCTCTACTTCTGTGCAGAGCTTTAGGCATTCAGGCATTGGTGCTCTCAGCTAAAGTGAATTACCACTTTAAAAATAAACCATGGCACACAGCAATGAGAGACAGATTATGAGATATAAGTGGCTTAATTTTGCTCTTGTCTGGTTTCAGAATTATGAACAAGTATCCTGGTTAGCTGTAAATGTTATTTTTTTCCCCCAAAATGGAACAGACTTTTATATCTGCTCAATGTAACTCAAGCCTGGGTGCCCCAAATAACTTATCTTTTTACTGGCTTCAAACCCTCCAAAGATTTCAGAAAAAAAAAATAAATCACTAAAAAGAAATCCTTAAAGAAATTTGTGATAGCATCAAATATGGCAGCAGCATTTGTATTTGAAACTGATCTGATAAGAGGAAAAAAGGGAAACACCTGCAGCAGCTGAATTAAAACTCTGAAGAGTTAAGAAAATTAGAATAGAAAGAAGATGGCACTATTGAAGCTGAACTCAAAGCTGAGAGAAAATATCTAATCTGCAACAGAATCTTGCTTAGTTTTCCCATAACTCAGGACTCTTCAGCAATAAATGCAGACTAAAGTCAGGTAGGAATTGGAAATATCAGTGAGAACCTCACAAAGGAAACCTCCAGCTGAGTTCATGGCTCTGTGGATCAGGGAAGAGTCAGCAAAGGTGGTGGAACACTATCCCTTGATATCCTGATTTTTTGCAAGAGATATTGGAGAAATTGTATTGAAAATAACAAAATTCTTTAGCCACTTATTTAAAATCATCCTGCATGGCTGGATCTTTCTGACAATTTCAAATATATTTTGTTTTTATATAAAACTTCATTTCATGACAAGAAAATTCTCCCCTATAACCTTCTGTTCTCCCAAAATTATGGAAACAAATATAAATTAAAATAAGTGATTTTAATTCTGCAAGACTTTTCATTCTCTCCATCCACAATAACAAGTTTTAATTCATATTCAGTGCATATTTTAAAAAAACCAAAACAAAACAAAAAACCAAAAGATTTCGTGTCTGTCATATCTGCTGGAGTCTTTCTTTGGAACAGCATTCATTATTGCTCAAGTCAGTGTAAGGAACAGATAATACGTGTTTTGTTCTTTTGACAACTATTAATTTCATTGAAAGCATGGATGTGTAGGCCTGTGTAGACACATGATTTAAGGAAGCAGTTTTTAAATCAAATCTCCTATTAAAAAGGTTGATTGACATGGCAGTGTGCCATGTGACTGTTTTGCAAATTATTACTTGTATCTAACTAGAAGAGAAAAGTAGAAATAGTTTGTGTTTTCTTTGAGGCATGCCACATCAGGCAAAAGAGTTTCCTCCTCTGAAGAGATTTGTTGTAAAAGCCAGAGGTAGGACAAATATGTATTTGCAAAAAATGAATGTAGCATTTACTTGTGAGATCCAGAGTGTTTTCTGCTCCCCCTTGAAGAGTGGCTGCACTTGATGCTCACACAGCTTCCAGTGAATATAGCAACAACAGCTCATCTATTGATGGGGCAGCATCTGCAGAGATCTGCAGTAAAATGCCCAAGATTACCAGCTACATCCATGGGAGCGCCCAGCTTCTCTGTGTGACAACCAAACTCCCCCTGGCTGCAGACTGGGTGGAAGGTTTTCCTCAAAATGTGCCTTTACCATTTGTTTTCCAAAGTTCTGCTTAGTTGGTACTTATAATAACCCTGCAATATATTTTTCAGATTTAAGCCCCTGAAGGCAAAAAGCAAAAGGGCAACTAAAAAGATTTACTAAGGAGCGAGGCATCCCAGATTTCAGCTTGGCCAGAAGAATCAGAACAGGAACAGTTTTATTCCTCTGGTAATGGTATCATACTCTTCCAGTAGAGGAGTTTGATTTTTCAGATCACTAAACCCATCCCTCACTCCAGGTATCTGTCTCTCACCTATGGGATGAAGCAAGAGCTGAAGTAACTCAGTCCACAGCTCCTCCCCAGCCTCTCCTCTTGAGGAATGCAGCTCTGACCTTTCCTTGCACCTCAGGGAACGTAATCACCTCTGCTGCCTCCCAAAATATTTCAGCATTTACCACAGCTGCTTTTGTGTCTTCTGCCAGGACATCTATCTACTGCTGGTGTGAACCAGCAGCTTGTTTCAAGTATTTTTTAATGAAATGTTTCTGCTTTCCCCCAGCCAAACTAAATGATGCTGTTACATGCTGCCTTGTTATTTTTATGGGCACTGTTGACAAGAGAAACCTTTCACTCTCCAGTAATTTCAATATCATAAACCTACTACTATTCTGTTATGGCAGCTTTAATTCTACAGTTCTTCATAGCCAGATCCAACACTTACAAATATCCTTTTCACCAAAATCCAAATGCAGTGGCTGCATTAAACTCTTGCTCCAGCTGAAACCTGACAGTGACCAACTCACTCTGTGAGACTCAACCTTGTACTCAGACAGAGCAGAAAAAGCCATTTCTGGGCAGGCTGTGGGTTCACCCTTTGCCTGAAGCCATCCCAAAATCCCATTTCACTCTCACAGAATCATTAGGGGCAAAAAGATCTCTAATGTCCTGGAGTCCAGCTGTTAACTCAGCACCGCCTTGTTCAGCACTAAACTGACCTTCAAACGCCACATCTGCCCTGCTTTTGGACATTTCCAGCATGGTGATCCCATCACCACCCTGGGCTCCCTGCTCCAACACCTGACCACACTTCCAGTGAAGGAATTTTCCTTAATATCCAGTGCAAACCCTCCCTGGTGCACCTTGAGGCTGTTTCCTCTGGTCCTGGCACTTGTTACTCAGGAGAAGACACTGCCCCACACCTGGCTCCTTCCTTTCAGGGAATTTTAGAGAGTCTTAAGGTCCTTTACACCTGCCCAGCTCAGAAATTTCCCTGATATTTACAGTATTTAGCATGTATCTGTGACAAGGGACCATGGAGAAAGAGATTCTGTATATTTTGACTTGTGCACTAGATTTAGGAAAGGGATTTTTCCACATCACAACCACTCCCAAAACAAGATTGAAAATCAACCCAATTATATCATAAACCTGCAGAGAATCAGTCACACAAAGTCAAGGATATGCCTAATTAAAGACTTTTACTTGTTCTTTTTTGCCCCTGTGTCAGACTCAATCATGAATGCCTTAATAACCAGTTATTTTCCTCCAGCTGACGCTGAAAAGTGACTGTACTTATAGAGGAAAATAGAAATAAAAAAGTAGAGATTTACAGTCTACACAGAGAAACATCACTAAGGAGGACAGGAGAGTTCTACTGTTCAACCAGGAGATGTAACAGGACTCAGAAAATTCTACCAGAACCAAAGAAATGTGGCTGATCTGAATTCATATTTTATGCTATTTTCCTGATTCCGTGTATGTAAACAGCCAAGGTCATAACAGAAACTGCTAGACTGAACCAGAAATTATCTGAATTATTTAGTTATATAACTCAGTAAATAAAAAAAGCTTTATTTGATTGTGTAGCTAAGTTTTTTACCTTACAAAACTATGCCTTCTACTGTCATGATTATGTTTATTTTTCTACAATTAATTCAACATATGTTTTTCTGTAGAGTAGTTCAATAAGAGCTGTTGCTTGCTGCAACTCAGGTTTGTAGCCAGATGCCTCTAAACTATTGCTCTCCATTAAAAGTATCCTAAGTATTCACATTTACAGGTCTCACTGCTTTTACTATAATTTACTTCCTTTTAAACCTAGGCTTTTAAGACCTTTTCCAGACAGGCAATCCACAATACTACAAAAAAAAATGCCTGCTTTAAATGTTTTTCTTTTTTTCCCCACATCTAATTTAGAGACAATTAAATAAGTTTACAACTCATGCCAGGGTTTATTTTTATTTTTTTTATAGTAGCTGTCCTATAAGCAGTTTTATTACTATGTGGATCCCTAACCATTACACTGCTATTAATTAGAAGAGGCCAGTTTATGAGTCAGTGCAGCAGTGAATGGTAAACATAAACTCAACCACTCTTTGTTGCCCAGTTTAATGATGGCTAATCTGTGTTTACCTGGATTATTTTCCATAATACAAGCATTCAAAGTTTTGACAAGGAAATGCTTTACAGGTTTCTCTTACTTGGAAGTTTTTAAGGCAAATTGCCTGAAACTATATGAGTATATATCATAGCATGTACAAATGCCTTAAGAGCTCCATTTAAGCAGAAAAATAGGTATATATTTCCAATTGGAATGAGAATTGATCTTAGCAGTTTATCAAAATCTGTATTTACCAGAATTCTCTTCTTACCCCAATATCTTAAAAAATAGGATTATTAATGTTCCTCAGGTATTTTGGCTGATAATCTTGAGGTGGGGCTGGAGGTTCACAGGAGCAGTCTTCTGCAGCATAACAATTACCACAAGTACTTGAGAATGTTCTTGCTTAAAACACTTTTAACCCCCAGTCTCCAAAACAAGCAGCAGTGACTTTTTAAGCTTTTTCTTCAAACCATCCAACTCCATCTTTAGAAGAAAAAAAAGAAAAGCTTCTTCACCTGCCAGTCACACGAGGCTCTTACCACTTTAATGCTCTCTAACAATTCTCACCCTGATTATACTCTATTTTCTTCAGACACAGAAAGTTTCCATCCATTTTCCATCCTCTCGTTCCCAGCTGGATTCCCTAAGCACAGCTCCACATCCTGTCCTCCCAGACCCCTTTTCCCCATTGTGGCTCTGCCTCCTGCTCCTGCCTCGCTTCCCACAGCTCCTGCGCCCTCCTCTCCTGCGCTGAGTCCATCCCCAAAAAATGTTCAAACAATTTTCCAACAAGTGGTCCTGGAACTAACAACACATGACTCCCAAGGAGTTTGTTTCTCATAGCTGAATGAATTTTAAACTGAATTTACCATGGTTGAAGTGTGAGTGTACCCCTTATGAGACACTAGAGACTCTACCCAGAGAGAAATACCCCCGAGTGGTATTTAGATAAATAGAAAGGACATAGTTTTGCTTTTTTAGATTAAAACATAGCCAGCACACACTGCAATTCCTTAATTAATATTCAGCATTTAAAATGCTTGTATATTACAAATATTTTCAAGTGCATGATAAATAGGTCCAGTAAAGTTTAAACAAAGAGAAAAGTGAGGCATTGGAAAATATTTGTCTATTTCTCCTAATTAAATAACACTGTTGAAAGCTTTAGTTCAAAATGTATTTGAGCAAAGATGCATGAAAGTAAGGCATAAAAATCAGTCTTTATATATATATAAAAAAAAGTAGATTTAATAATAGCAAAGGGATTTTTTTTCCTTTTTGTATCGGGTCAGTTACCTGTTTGTTAAAAAAAAAAAAAGGCATTTTTCTGTTAATGAAGACCATGCTCTCAAAATGGCAAGTAAATGGGTTTTAAAAGTGTCAAATATGTTTTGCCTTATTTGTCAAGGGTATAAATATTCTGCCTGGGAATTATGAAACCAAGAAGTCAGAATTTTCCAGAAGAAATATATATGCAGGCAATTTATCAGTTCCCACAGGAAATTAGTCATACTATTACTGGCATTTTTCTTGTGTATGTTAATAATCATGTATGTTAAATCATATACTTTATAATTCATGAGATTTGGACATTGAAGACGTTTTGAAATTGGACACACTATTTTAGAAACTCATAAATATACATGACTTAAAAAGCCATAAATAGCAATATGTCAATCCAGCTAAAAAATGTGCTAGATTTGTGCTTTTATAATCATGCATTGAAATAAGATGAGCCAACTACTGGTGGCTGATGGAAAATGGGATCTAGAAACACACACCCCTGAGTACCAGAGATGATGGCTAATGTGCAATGCCAACCTGTGGTCTGATTCATTGCCTCTTAAAATCAGAATAATAATCCAGGTTCTATATGAAGGTTCAAACTTGGTCTTCCGTGATTTTTTTTTTTGAGGGGAAAAAAAAGGCACAAATGGAAAAAGCAGGGTTTAGAGTATTACTCTTTTCAACCTCTTCCCAATGAGACACAGCACTAGAGCTTGTAGCAAAATAATTTTTGCTTCTTGCAAAAAAGTGTTGAAGCTAGAAGTGGGGCCATGTAAAGACCTTGAAAGAATCCTGCACCAAAGAATGTTCTGAGGTGTCTGACACTAAGGTCGTGCATCCAGCATCCCGGAAGGCTTCAGTTCCAGGCTTTCCTCTAAATTAGGGAATGCAGGAAGCTGTGCTGTGCTTCCCATGTCAGGTCAGAGCCCTGACCCCATGTCCTGGCTGCCTGGGAGGAGGATGGGCTCTGCTGTCCTTTCCACTGTTCCTCACTGTGCAACTTCTGATAAAACTAATACACTGCCACAAGAGCTTTTCAGTTTAAATGGATGTCTGCTTTTAGATGAAAAGCCACACAGGGTAAAAATAAATAAATAAATAAATAAATAAATAAAAGGAATACCTTGTTGCTCTAGCAAACAGGAGATGCTGTCTATTGCTCAGGTTTTACAATGCCTGACTTATATGCAGGCTGGAAAAATGAACACCTGGAGCATTTCCCTGTTTCCATATTTCACAGGGAAAGTGAAGTTTATTCCCCACAGCAGCAGCATCTTCTACTCCATTTATGCTGCAGTTAAGGGGGGGAAAGAAGGCAAATGGTGCAGAGAGAGAAGAAAGAACTCTTATTATTGTGGTTCTGTCACAGATCCAGGAAACTTGTGAGGGACCAGCTCATCAGAAAGAAAGATTTCCACCCACACTGCTGCACACAGGTCAGCCCAGGGAGTGCACAGCACAGTCTGTGTGATGGAAAATGGCACAGGGATAGTGCTGGGGAAGGGAGGGAGGCACTGGAGAGGAGCTGCTCAGTGTGTGGGGCAGTTGGTGACACTTGGGGTGTCCCTGCAGACAGAGGCTCCCACAGTCACAGTCAGCCTGGGGGATTGGAGCCTGGCCACTGCTGACCTTTGCCATGATGCTGAGAGCCACTCTGGCCAATGCCTCCTCCAGCAGAGCTCCCAAAGCCCTTGGGAAGGAGAACTTCTGTGGGCCCTGGGCTTCTTGTAGCTATGGTGCAACCCAAAAGCTTAGGGGTGCTTTTCCTGAATGGGTAAAGCAACAGGGATATCACATTCACCGTTTCTTGAATGGCTAAAGCAACAGGGATATCACATTTACCATTTCTTGAATGGCTAAAGCAACAGAGATACCACATTTACCATTCTGGGAAAGTGCTTCATGCTTTCCTGAGGATCTGAGATTGAGGATCTTGATATCTAAACAGCATCTGCAGGCTGACTGCCATTTCTGAAGGAGTGTCAGACAGGGAGGGAACACACAGTTGAATTTCTGGGACTTAGCTGGAGGAGAAAAAAAAGAAAAACATAAGTGGAAATAGTAGCAGGAACTGTGTTATCACATGGCATTTGGAAGTGAATCTTCAAATCAACAGTCTGACTAATGCGTGAGTCACTATTCATATTTAAAATAATTGCTTAAAAAAACCCAAAACAAAACAAACAAGTCATGTGGAATTTTAGTATAATACATGTACACAAGTTTTCTGCATGAACTAAAATTCCTTTAATTCTTAAGCCTTATAAACTAACTTTTGATCAAAAAGCAGACAATAAATTACCCATCTATGTAATTCAACCATCATTTTATAGCTTGTGCCCAAATTTAGATCTTGGTATAGATTTATGCTTCTGCTACTGCATCTTAATATCACAACAAATCCCTCAGAAAAGACAGCTCATAGACTTCTGCTAATAGCCAGCTGAATTAAACCTTAGAAGCCCTAACCTCAAAACTTAATTGATTACAGGGAAGATTAAAGCAGACACATTACAACTCCAAGATTTATTGGCTACTGTACCAGCAATAGCTTTTTATCCCACCAGGGTCAATATAGACTTTTTATACTTGCAAACAGGAAATACAATATAATTGCACTTGAGAGTTAGATGGGTATCAGCAGAGGAAGGGCTATGAATGTGCACGGCTAGCAGAAAATACTATAGGTTCAAAAATTGAACAACGAATTGAAAGCATTACAGAAAAATTATCTGAGATCCATAAATTGCTTTGGATTCAGAGCAAGCACACCAATGGGTCAGAAATAACAACAGAGAATTGAAATTGCTTTGTTGTTCAGATACTGCTTAAAATAGCATCCATTTAAATATTAAAGGAAGTAATAATTTGTCACATTATAAGTAATTATGATGGCTTTTAGAAACCAGAGAAATGTTTAGAAGCTTTACGGTACGCGAACCTTCCAACAATGCTTTGACAACCAAAAAGTAATCTTACTACCTGAGAAAATTCTTTCTGGAAAAACCTACCTGAAAGCAGTTTTGCAGAAGCAGATTACTAAATTATTTTTGGCCAGTCTGTCATAGGTTCACAGTTCCTTCATCTGCTTCCTGGGCCTTTGCAGTAAGTGACTGCAGAAAATATCTGTGCAAAATTCAAGAATTATTGGCTGTGTTTTGAATACATCAATGTGCACATGTGAAAGCTCTGTCAGCAGGGTCAAGTTGGTTATTTACCAGAGTAGGAGCAGTAGAGGAGGAAAAAAACCCTTAAGTGCCATCCGACTGAAAACACATTATTATGATAAGATGGATGGAATTTGAAGATGTCAGATTGTCTGAAACCACAAAAAAAGAAAAAAAAAAAAACCAGGGGTTGGGAGTGAAGTATAAAAAAAATCTGTAGAACCTAGTCTTTTAAAGCAGACATGGGGTGAAATATTGATATGATCTCAGAGAATGAGAGTAGAAAATTAAAGTGGTTTCAGAAAAGAGCAGACATGGCTACAGACGTAGGTGGATGTCCCTAATCCAGAACAGTCACACCCAGGACAGGAATATTCTGTCCAAAGTACATTATAATGATGAGAAGACTCATTCTGAAAATTATATGCAAATCTGTTTAAAGTGTTTCATCCATCTCCCTATTTCTCTTTAGCTAATTAATACAAAGAACAGTTCATTTTCTATCTATTTTCTTTTTGTTGTTGTTTCATTTTATCCTTGCATCTATGTTCTTGCATTTTCCAGATGGTTAGAGACAAATTGTTAGCACCCATGGGAGCATGGGGTCTGTGGGACTGAAAGTCCCCCAGAGAACCTGTACCAGGTCAGAATTCTGTGTAAAAAGTGTGAAGGAGGAGCTGTGAGAAATGGAACAGTCTCACACAGGAAAAAAACTGAAATTAAAGGAATAGTCTGGGCCTTAAAACCTGCGCATTCCTAAGTGTGCAGCTTCCATTCTACATTTTATTGCAATATTAGAGATGAGGACACACTCTGAGCATGCCAACACTAAACCCAGGTGTTCCTGGGGGGAGTGAGCAGAGTGGCCTTGATTTCCATCAGGCGTCACTGCAGAAGGGAGCAGGGAACCTCACTGTTCACAGGGAATGCTGGAGCTCACACTGGGCTCAGGGGTGTTTGTCCTCCTCAGGGCTCTCATGCAGGAAGGAGAAGAGCTTCTCCTGAGCTCTGAGATTTTACTGCTCCTGCAGACCAAACCCAGTGTGAGGAACCCTACAGGTATCACAGAAAGTGATGAAATTAGGGGCAACTACTAAGCAGGCCTTTTTTTTTAACTTTTTGAGACATTTAAATTCTAATGTGTGGTATTTAGTGATCAGTTCTTAAACTTTTCCCCTGCACTTTTTTTTTTTGTTGTTGTTTTGTTTTCTGGGTGGCTTTCTTAAATTTGTTTGGATTTGGCTTATTTTTCTTTAAAAGACTGACTTTGAGGATGGGAAACTTTCTTTTACTCTTTTCCCACTAAAGATTTTCCTTTCATTGCTGTTGCATACACATGGTAAAAAACCAAAGGTAATAAACCCTGATTACATTATTTACAGTACCAGAATCCCCACAAAACAAATCCAGTCCCTACCCAGAGACATTATAAGTTCAGTGAATGATTGCAACCTAAATATAAACAAGGCTTCCATAATGATTGCTAATGTTTTCTAAATTAGATTTACTCAGGCATACACTTCCTTGTAGGTAGTTTTCAGCTGAACCTCTCTCCTAGGAGTGTGTCCACCAGGAAACTGAATGGTTCAGAAGAGGCGAATGATTCCGATGCATCATCAGGAACAACAAGATCCCAATGCATTTAGTCATATTTCACTGCCTCCTACATAAGTAATTTAATTTATTTGCTATGCTCTCAATCCACTTTTCCTTTATTACCGAAAGAACTAAGGCTTTAAAATCATCTAAGTATCCATGGATATAGAAACACATTGAGACAGGTGGTTGTGAAAGAGATGTGGGGCGAGGTTTATTCCAGCCTGTGTGACAACACACTCATTTTTAGCAGCTCTCCTGTCTCCTTCTTTAGCCAGTGAGTCTCTCCTCTGACAGCAAGAAATGCCCTCTGGCATTGATTGCATATTGGGTTTGGATAGATTAAGTCACTCTCATTTCCCTTGGCCAAGATGCTGAATGTAAGTCACACCAGGCACAAAGCCTTTGGTAAAATTCAGTCCAGGTCCAAAGGCTTTAAATGATTACATTCATTCTTTGGGACCAGAAATCGTGTGACTTGGGTAAACAAACCTCTCTATATTCCTGGAATTGAAGACAATCAAATTTCATTTTCTTTTGGACAGTTTATTTGCTATAAGTGTCACAAATTGAGTATATTATCAGATATTCCTGTGGGACAAGAAGACTGGGCCTTTGCATATGCAGCACATGCTGCAGAACACAGCAAATTAACCTGGGAGCTCTCTGTTCTCCATTGCTCCAGGCTACATGCAACTGAAAATCTTAGGGGGATTTGAGGGTCCTGAATGAAAGAATATTTCTCAGTTTAGAATAGGTGTTGCTGACTATCTGAATGCGTTATTGCCAAAAGAATAATGACTTCCCCTATCTTTTTGGATTTTTTCCTTTTTAATGACTACAATAAATTACTTTGACATATACCTTAATTATAAAAAGCATTACCAAAGTGCATGGTGGCATTGAAAATACAGCTCTTAAAATCACAAGTGACTCTAAGCACAGAAAGGTCTCAAGAATGTTGAAGGACAGGGCTACAATTCAAACTGATTTTGACAGACTGAGAGAATATTCCTGACAAAAAAACAAGATGCCATTCAATAAAGACAGCTGTAAAGTTTAACACTCGGGCAGGAAGAATAAATTGCAAAAGTACTGGATAGGGAACAATTCACTAGGCAACAGTGATGTTAAAAGGAAACTAGGAATTGGAATAGCTCTCCAGCCCCAAGGTACCAACAAAAGAAAGGAAAAGGTTAAAGGAGGATTCATAAGTGGACATAGTCTCTATTGGATACAGGACAATGGCCTCTTCCACTCACAGACCAGAGCATCAGCTGTGCTTTATATTGAGAGCTGTACTTCAAGAAAGATGAGAATAATAGTCCCCAGTGTAACTGTCTGATTTCTCAGCAGAGATATTGTCTTTAAAAAAAGTCCAGAATGTGCACATTTTTCTACAAAATACCATTACTACCTGTATTTGAGACTATAAGAAATAATTCACCTTCCAAGCTATTGTTTCACATTTAATACAGAGGTGATAAAAAAAATCTTTCACATCAACCAGAAATTTTTGGTTTTAATAACACATAAACAACTGGTATTGCAGTACCCAATCTATGCATTAAAAAAACATTAAAAATGCATGTCAAAATTCTGATTTTTTTTTTTCTGACCTGAAGTGAAATGTTTCATTTCAGCTGGCAATTAGCTGAGTTGGCCAATCTCAGTCCCTTTGCTGCCCAGTGGGAACAGCAAAACCATGTCCCTCCTTGGCCAGGTTTCAGTTCCCCTTCCTTACTGTTGGCTCAAAAACACAAGAACTTGAATTGGTCAGAAGCAAAAAATTTTCTGACAGAGTTTTACTGACATAGACTTTTCCTTTGCAGAAAGGCTGGAGTTAAAGGAAAACCCATTTAGTAGTGAGAATAGATTTGGAATGCAACCAAAGATCCTCAAATTTTTACCTTTGAGAAAAGAAATATTATTCTTGCATCATGACTGAAGTTACTTATCTCCCAGAGCTAGAGGTCTATCCTTAAATCCTGGTGCATGCAGAGCATCCCTCAGGAAACTCAGATAACCCCAAACTGCTCAACACCCCTTTGTGGAGAAAGATCCTGTTGCACATCCTCTGTCCATCAGCTGCTGGCTCACTAAAACACACAGGTCACACCTGGAGTGTGACTCCCAGTACAACACCATAGGTTTCTGGGATTTTCAATCTTTTTTTCCTGTGAGACTTCGATTTTTGCAGCTTGAAAGTGAAAGAGAGTTCTGCCGTTGACTTTCAGAAGTACATTTGCAGATCAGCTCATTGTAATTAGCACTGAATTATTAATTCTGAGCTGACTGATGAATTCAGAGTGTGTGTGCTGAGCGTCCTGTGCTCCACAGAGCAGAGGAAATCACAGCAGATTGGGAGGGGCAGAACTTGAGCAGCTTCTTTGCTGACCCCTGCAGGCATGAGCTCCTCCTGTCAGCTTCTACCTCGGACTCCATCTATTTTGTACACTGCTTGCACAACACGGAGCTCAGGAGGAAGTTAAATATGGCCTAAATCTACATTCTAATGCAATTCTAATGCAGCACATTATTTCTAGTAATAATCTCCCCCACAGAAAGAACTGATGCATACTATCAAGCATGAATATATTTAATGATTTAAAAGAGAAATGAGTTCATTAAAACACTCATTCATCTCAACATAGGGTGAAGTCAGAGGAACAGGTGAAGAAATAATTTTGCCAGGTTTTTCAAACAATAAAAAAAGAAATTGGTGCATTTGATAGAAATAATTATATTCACATTTCAGTTTTCAAAGATTAAAAAATATTAGACTTTGACCAATCTGTCCTTTTGAGGTGCACCTATATCATACATGCATACATGCTGTCACTGAGGTTTATGGTTTCCAAATTTTCCAGTGCTTGGTTTCCCTTCCTGGCATCTGCCTGCTCCTTGATGTGCTGCCTTCTCCAGCCCCTCTGGGCTTCCCCCAGGGCTCCCCAGCCCTGGGACATTTGCTGCTGCTCCCCCTCTCTCACTCCTGAGCCAACTCATCCTCTTCTACATATCTGTGCCCCCATTTCCTAATTCCAGACCTCTGCTGCTGTTTCCATGATCAGATGGAAATCTGATCTTTTCTACAGCTCTTGCTGTTCTGCCTGTCTCCACCTCCACTTTGCTTTTCCTTCCTCCTCCTCCCTCTCAGTGATTTTGGCTCTGCCCCAGCTCCTCATACCTGCCTCCCACACCTTGCTGGACTCTCTGCTGGACTCTCAGTGACACCAGCAGGGCTTGTCCCCTTCCCCAGGGAGCAGCTCCCGTCTCCTGCGGTCCTTGGCTGACACACCCCGAGGGCATCCTCGACTCCATCCATCCCATCCCATCCCTCCTGCTGCTCTCTGCCTGGGCAGGGGGATCAAAATGAAAACATGGAGCTTCTGACAGCTTTCTGAGCTGTAAAAGATCAAGAGTTTCTGTTCATGAGAACACCAGACTGTGTTTTCACCTGTCGCTCTAAATAAACAACCAACAAACAAAAAGAGCCCTAATGCACTCGGCTTGTTTTGGAAATCAGATACAGATCCAACAGAGAAAAGAACTACTGTGAACTCCTAATGATATATAAATATTCCTTCTGGGAAAATAAATAAAACAATACCCTTTTTGCAATGGTAGACATGAAATATCACAGTGTAAAAAACCCCACCTTGATTGTTTTTAAGCTTCTCCGTGTTTGTTGAAGCTGTTTACATCATGAAGAATTCCTGAAGCAGGTGAAAACTGAAAGATAATGAATCATAGTTCCTTACCTGAATGGTCAGAGAACATTGCATGCCGACCCCAAAGAAGCTGGGTTTGAAGAGCTTTAGTTCCATATAGATAAAACCACATTTTTAATACAGGTGTTTGTTACTTAAAACGGACAATGTCTCACCAGCTAATTGAAACTTCAGCTGCTGTTTCTCAGACACCTTTTCTTTCAATCTAAAAATATCGTGAGTGTTTAGTGCGTCTGTTGAGATCTTTCAGCAAAATTTTAGTTGTCACATGAACATGAACTTAGGATAATGTAGGGGAGAGGAATCCACATAAACTATCTACAACACCATTACATTGCAGAACAAAATAAATCCTTTTGTCTTACTGAAGCAGGTGATGAATACAAATATCAGACAAAAATATTCTAATGTTAATCAGACATGGGGTTAGAATCAGATTTTACTGCAGTTGCTATAGAAGATAAAGCCTTTAAGAAAATAAATCACTACACATAAGAAAAATTAAGTTTCCATACTTCCTCCAGGTGAGATTCTCAGGCAGAGGAAGACCAGTCAGCTCCCAGACATCAGCTGGCATTTTCTGCCTAGTTATTGTATTTCTATGTATTTCACATAACAGTGAAATAAATATAACATTCCAGACCTGAATAAGAAAATTTCAGTGACAATATTTATATCCATCTTCACGTGAAGAAAGGCTGACAATTCTCACCTTCTGCAAGTCAATCTGAGCCTATGTGTAAGACTGAATGATCTATGCAGACTAAAACAAAGGAGAATAATTTAGTGGCTAACTGGGAGACAAAAAGGTTATCATTAGTTTTGAATTAAAGCTATGAAAAGGAAAATTAATTCTGAATACTGATTTTTTTTTAATTATTTGTCCTGTTAAACAACAAAGGCACGTACACTCATGAAAGCAGCATTATGAGGTGACATTTTATAATTGAGTGGGAAAACTAATTTTAAGCATCCTTCAGGGCATAATTTTTCGATGGATTAAATTGAGGAATGGTATTTTATTTTCAACTGTTTCTATAATTCTAAGATGAACTGGAAAATTACCTGTCTTTAACCACTGCCTTTTCTATTACCTTTTCAAACAAGTTTTTCTTTGTTAAATCTCCCCTTCGATCTGGTGTTTCTGATAAGACAGGACTTCCTCTGGGTTTTCACATTGGCAGCAGCCAGCAGGAAGACATGCAGACAGCTGAAAGTGCATTTTAGAGCCATTAGATGCCTAACAGCAGCATTAACTTCCTAAAGTCCCAAAAATACAAATCAAATTTCCTACTCCAAACTTTCTAGCACCATTTAGAGAACTGTAAAACTCCCCTCTACAGAAACATCTTTTCCTAAAAAGTGTTGCCCTTGCCAGATTTATTATTTGCTTGGCATGAAAATACAGATGAAATAAACAGAATAAAAAGCAAACACCACAGACCTCAGGAGAGTCCCACTTGCCCATGATCCTCTGTCCTGTTCAAGGACCATGGCTTGGCCTACAAGGATGAATCAACATATAAATGGTTTCAGAACCTCAGTTTAATGTGCTGTCTGGGAGCATTTCTATTGCATTTTCTCTTTACACATGTGTTTCTCTTCCACTCCAATTGTTCAGATTTAATTTGTCCTCTCTGACCATATTTCATCCATTGTTACATTGTTCTTTTTTCTCGAGGTGAAGAGGAAGACCTCAGTCAAGACTCTCATAAAAACAGATGAAAGAAATAAAATTACAATAGGCAATAAGATAACGATAAGAAAAACCCCACAATTTTAGGAGGAAAAATGTATATATTCTTTATCCCTGTAAACAGCTGCAATATCCTTAGGATATTTCCCCTTGTGCCTATTCACTCATACAGATGCAATATCTTCAGTTTCTCTAAACAGAGATTTTTATCAAACTACCCAATTAAAGTAGTCTGAAAATAAGGGGAGAAAATGCCTTGTATAGCTCACTGGTTTTACCCAGAGGGCAGCTAAAAAACCAATTTTTTTTCTGTATGTAGGCAAGTAATATAAATGAGAAAGTATAAATAGGGTCCCTGCCTATATTTGTATCAAAATTGTTATAGTTTCCCATTTCAGATTCATTATTTTTTCATTATTTTGTTTATTTTTATTGAATTGTGTCCTATCCTTCCTAATTCAAATACTACAAAACTTTTACTGGGGCTTGTTTGTTTTAAACACCTGTAAAATCTTCCTTGATATTGATAGAAGCAGACATGAGTCAATAATGAGAGTTTCAGAAAAAACCTGTCTCAAGAGCTATTCATTACTGGAGAGAACTAGTACAATTTAATGTTGCGCTCTTTCAATTCAGAATAAATTATGCAGAATAATAGAGGAAATCCAGAAAAAAAAATCATTGCAGCTTTTCAGAGTTATGAAATATTAAAAAATTAAAAACCATTAAATAACAATGGCTCAGGGCTGGAAACCTTCATTCCACAAAAATTAAGAAGAAAATTACTTTAATGAGAAAAATATACAACTACTCAAGTAAGCATACCCAAAATAAGAGTATGAATGCCTATCCAACTGAAAAAATCCTCTAACTAAAAAATTCCTCTTCTAAATCCACCTGGAGCATGTTATCATGAACAATTAATGACATTGGCTCAGAAATTCAGTGGTTCAATCCTACTATGCCAACCAAATTTCTTGCAAAAAATGTGTCAGAGGTTCTGAAACTGGCAAAATTAGCACATTATTTGGCTTGATTGCCTTGCCTTAATGTAGGCATAGTAAAATAACTGAATGAAAAATGTGTCAACCACACCACTAAATTTTGATAGCTGCATTAAAATTATAGACTGGATTAAGAAGAAATAAAGTGTTTCAATGCTTGTGGCCAACCTGCCAGAGGCAGTGGAGCTGTGACACCTCAAGTGAGATGCATCTTCCTCTGGGCTTTCCCAATAACTCAGGAGGCTGAATGAGTTAAATCAGACAGGCTGCTGGGGATGATGGAAGAGGTGCTGTAAGCACTCCTGCACTGACTAAAGCAGCTTTTCTGGCTTTGAAATGAACTGATCCAATATACAGGAGATTTTCCTATCCCAATTCAACCAGAATTTTAAAGCCACCCTCAAGCATTCTGAATCAAAGGTAACATAAAAACGGCTCTTAGCAAAACTGAGGAAAAAGAGCATCAAAACTTCAAACCTCTGCCAAACAAAGCAAATGAGCAAACAGAAATCCCAGAGCAGAATTATGCTCAATGAAATCCTGCATTAATGTTTAATCTGTTGAGCCATAGGGTACCTTGTAGGCAAGCTGGTTAATTTTTTTTCTGCACTGCAATTTCCCCACATATAAAATAGGACAGCAACATTTGCTTAGTTGCAGTGGTTGTGAGAATTTAAACCCTGCACACATCCCTGCTTTGCAGGCAGTAACAGCCATTTGCACAGAGCTGGGCTAGGGGAGGCATCATTAATCACGAAGAACATTAATCATAAAGAAGAGATCAAGCATTTTTCTGAATTGTTCTGACAAAGGTAATTAATGTTAAAATCCAGGAAAGAACTTCAGTCTACTTGCACTTCCTCCAGCTTTGGGCATCTTGCTGACCTGCCTAAATCAGAGACCTCATCATCCCCTGCTCCCTCTGCAGCTTTTGGGTGGGAGTGATGCTCCAGAGTGAATTCCAGATCCTGCCTGGTGCAAACCCCTCTGCAGCTGCCTCCTCTCCACATGCAGCCTGGGGTGAGCACTTCAGGTGCTGCAGCTGGAAACAACAGTTAAAAATGCTTCTTAAGGAAGAATTCAGGCGAAAAATCCAAAAATTATGGTACTACCCCAATGTAATTGGGAACCATCCAGACCAAAACTCAGGCTTCATTTAAAACAGCACAAATGTAAGCTCTTGCACTAACCATGTCTTACAAGCACCCTCAGATTTCTGTGTAACACTCCATGAAATCTCCAGCGCAAAGGTGGATTTACACCCCAACATTTCCCATACTGCAGGTGCATCTTTCAAAGCACTGACATTCACACTGATTTACATTTACACTGATCTGTGATACATTCATAAACAAGCATGTTTTTACTCCATTTCTTCATTTCATGTAAAATTTGTTTTGAGGACTTGGAGCTGCTGTGCTGGGACACGCGCAGCAGAGGTTAGAATCTCCACTGTTAACCAGAACACAATTTAGTGACCCTGGGTATGGGCTGTAAGAGACCATGCCATGCCAAGTGAAGGGTGTTTTCCTGCAAAAGCCAATTACTTCAGGCTACAAGGATAATCTATTTCATAGGAATTGAGCAGGGTCACAGAAAGATTTCCGTATTTTATAACTGTCTTTAGGAAACAAGTAAGGGGAAATACAAAAAGTGTTGCTGAAAATACAAGACGCCAGGAAAAAAAAAAACAAACAATGGATGAAGCTCCTCTAAGAGGCATTTGTTGCTAGGAGAAGGATGACTTCACTGTTAAAAAATCCTCTTCTGAAGACAGAAAAGGAGAAGATAAAAATATGTCTTCAGAAGAACAATTAAAAATATTTTTGAAATATTTTTCCCAGTTTCAAGCCTTGCTAGGAGAGTCGAGGTCTCGCCCCCTGCCCCCCCCCCCACCTCTTTACTTTCTTTTTTATATTAGTTGACTATTACCCTCTCAAAACTTTTTCTAAGAACATTTTAAAAAACAAAGAAGTGCTCTTTGCTGAAAGAACAGTGGTTTTGAGAAAATCACATATATTTTCCAACCAGCAGACGCCAGTTACATCCACTGACCCATTGATTTTTCAGCTACAAGGTAATTATAAAGCCTCTGGGTTCTTAGCAGCACATGGAAGAAGAAAAAGGAGTTGAAATCATATTCTTCTCCAGTGAGATATTCTACTTGGAAATAGATTTTTATTTAAAGGAATACTATGAGGAAAAAAAAAATAAACCTCACTTCAGTCAGTTCTCTTCCTGTCAACTGTTGTTGAGGCAGCTTCAATGCTTCCCCAGGGCAGTTGATTGACTCTCCCAGATTCCACAGCTCCCTGTAACAGATCTAGAAAAGAAAAGAAACTTTTTGGATAAATACATTTTTGAAGTTACAATGTGCCACAGGTTGGAGTTTATTTGCCTGTGCTGTGAGTTGTACCAGGTGTGTCTTGGAACTATCCCTAATGCAAAAAACAAGAATTTGAAAGCTTCAATGGCTCCCCTCAGACCTTCCCATTGAAATGCAGCAAAGTAATGGATCATGCAGAAGCTGCATATTAAAAAAAAAATTAAATGCATATTTTTTACAAAATAGAACTCATGTCTAAATGACAGAATCATTTTACAGAGGGACAAAAGCCACTTTATGTCCTAATATTCACTTTTTCTCTAAGCTTCACATTCAATTATTGCTTAATCAGGAAATACCTTTCTCTTTCCTATAAAGTATTGGTGCATTTCCTAGCTTAGACATCCCTGTGTGCTGGCACAAGGCCCAAAGATATTAATGTGGCTTCTCCCTGTACTTCCCAAATCTCACTACAGCCTGCTGGATGTTTCAGGTGTGATGGTTTAATTATGAATAAGAGTAACAGGGTTGCCTGGGGATTCTTGTTTTTTCTTTTTCTTAATTGGAGAAAACTTGGCATGGAAACAAAGATATCAGAGGAATATGATTTGCTTCAATTAAAAAGAAGAGAAAAAAGGCAAATTTGCCTACATAGAACCAGATTTCAGACCAATATTAAATGCATAGATGTACCATTAAATGAGGAGCAAAAACATTGTTACAGTGCTTAACAGGTACTGCTACCAACACAGCCTGCAGATTTTAAACCTCCTTTCACAAATGATACTGCAGTGGCTCCAGGATGAAAATCAGACTGTATTTCAGAGGCAGGGGAGAGCACCCAGGAGCCCCAGAACTCTGCACCCACCTGTGCCCAGGACAGCAGGGATGGGGAGCTCTGGACAGGGCCATGGCCCGGCCGCCTTTCATTAGTGCCCACGCTGCCCCACCGCACCGACTGCTGGGCGCCTGGGTGGGGAAAGCACAGCCCTTGCATTTTCTCATTTTCAGCTGCTTTGCCACCAGCAGAAAAGAAAACAAACTCAAAAGACAGTAAAAGCAGAATCTTCTCTCCAGCCCAAGAAGTTAACTATCAGTTATTCTCTTTTAGCCAGCAGCCTGTGTTCTGTGCTAGGGAGACAGAGCTAATAAATCTGGTTGGTGTGCATGCAGGGGAAGTTATTTTCCAGTTTGGGAAAGTGGTAGAGGCCTCTTCCCTTAGATTTTTTTCAAAAGTAATTTCCAGTAATACATTAAACTGAAATTCAATTACAAAGCAAATACATCTCAGCTAATGTGAATATTGGCTGGGCTAGCAAGGAGAAAGGAAGGGAAGATAGAATTACTGAACACCAAAAATATGGTCTGTTGTTAAAAAGATTATTTCTAGGTTTATTCCCTTATAGCTGAAAGTCCAGGTGGCACTTCAGTGGACCAAGAAGCACTGAAAATTATTTCTAAATTCTTCAGCATAAACTCAGAACTAAGAGAACAACTTTGAGCGGATTTTTATGACATTTAATGAGAGATATAAATAAAATTTAAATGCCTCTTCATAACCTCATTAATATCTGATAAAGCAATTCTTTGCTTTCATTGCAAAAACAGAAAAGGTCTTTCAGCTGTGATCTTCAGTTGTGAAAAGCAGAGTGCACCTGAAACACAGCATGCTTGAAGGAACACATATTGTGATTTAGAAAAAAGGGCAGTTTATTTTTAATTAAATGGTTTTGAAAATAAAACCTGCTGTTGAAAAAAATAAATCCCAATATATTGCTTTGTTGAAATGATAGACTGAAAATATCAATGTTTACCAGAAGTGGGAAAGGTAAAAAGGATTTCTAGGTCCTCACAGAAGGTATAGTGTGCTCTTTTTGGCTTCTTATCCTCCTCTGTGAGTGAAGAACTTCAGCAGAACAATTCTCCCACAAAGCACCACAGTCCTGATTGCTCCCAAAGACACCAACACAGAGTATGAGAGAGCCAGAAGAAAATAACAGATATTTTCTAACAAGTTCCCAAATTCTAATCCCTCAAATTATCACATGACATGTAAACAACATGAAATGTTTAACTCTCCTGTCTTACCCTAGTCTCGCACCCTATACAAACCAAAATAAGCAATGGCAGGGAAAATGAATTATCACTGTCCAAACAGCAAGAGCTTTGGGGTTCCCAGCTTTGCATGGCAATTCCTTCTTATCCCTGGTTTGTCTACACCATGTAATAGGTACACTCCATGACAACTGACACATAAAACTTTGATATTTGGATACCAATTAGTGCCAAAGATTATGATAACAGCTTCCTTAAAAATGTTCTTTTGGGTTCCAAAGCATTTTATCCTCTTCTGAAACAATTTATCCACTGTTGTTCTGAGACAATCACCATATTGTCCTCCAGTTTCTGATTTACAGATTTTTTGAAGATCTGTTTTCTCTAAAGCCCAGCATTTCAGCCAACACCCTCTTGTTCAGTATTAAGGGTGCCTGAATTTCCAGCAAAGAGATTCCATGGAATCCACCCCACAATGAAATACACTTACCTGTCATCTGGCATACACAGCTGAGGTTCAGCCAAATTCACTTTGTGCAAATTTAAACTTGTGTTAAGCCAACCAAAATGAATTATTTTCACAGAACAACTGACAGATGACTAAAAGGTGGAAATAAACATGAGGTTAATTAAATCTTTTGCTGGTAATAGGATGGATAATACACTTTTCTTTTGGCCATGCTGTCCTTACCAGAATAGGAGAAGCATTCAAGATATTCTGTTTCCCAAAGAAGAACAGAGGCCATAAATTTTAAGAGAGTTACGGAGCAGTTCTAGAAACAGCAGGCAGAACATACCAGCAACTATGTACCATGAGCTGGGAGAAAAATCACAATGATTTTCTGACACAAAATTCCATTTGTGAAGGAAAAAAAAATTCTCTGAGAAGATGCTAAGTATCTGCCAGAAATTAATGAAAGTGTAGTATTTTACTGGGAGACTACTTGACTCAGATGTTTTGAATACCTAACTACCTCAAAACACCTCACTTTGGTCAGATCAAACAATATCAAATGCATTCTGTTGTATTAGCTCTCCTGATAAGAATAATCCTACATCCCTTTTTAGCCCTGTCAAAGTACTCAGAGGATAATTTTATGAACCATTTTCCACCTGAAGTTGCCAGCACTAAAGTATCTGGTCTGTGGAACTGTCTGGAGTCTCTCTGTGGTTAATGAAAGGAGGAGTGGCAGTATCATCCTTCTGGAGGATTCTTTTATTTTTCTTCTCTCCCTTCCCACCATAAGAGAGCATCTCTGGGACCACTCTACAAAACAATTGATATTTCTTGGCACGTCCTGGGCTGCATCTAAAGCAGTGGGACTGTGACCGGTGGGTCAAGGGAGGTGGTTTTGTCCCTTTACTCCCGGTGAGAGACCCTACCCAGAGTGCTGCATTCAGCTCTGGGACCCCCAACAATAAAAAGAGCTCCTCAAGAGATTCCTGAGGAGGACCACAAAGAAGATCAGAATGCTGGAGTATGTCCTTTATAAGGACAAGCTGAGAGAATTGGGATTGTTCAACCTCGGAAATAGAAGAAAAGGCTCTGGGGAGACCTTAGGGCAAACTTCTGGTTCCTACACGAGAGCTGCTGAGGGACATTTTACAAGGGCATGGGGTGACAGGACAAAGGGAAATGGTTTTAAACTGAAAGGAAGCAGATAATTAGATATATGGAAGATATATAATAGATATAGCTAATAAATTAGATATATGGAAGAAATTCTTTACAATGAGCTTGGAGTGGCCCTGGCACAGGTTGTGCAGAGAGCTGGTGGATTCCCCATCTCTGGAAGTGTTCAAAGTGAGGCTGGATGGAGGTTTGAGCAACCTGGTCTAATGGAAGCTGTCCCTGCCCATGTCAGGGGAATAAATCTAAATAATCTTTAACATCCTTACCAACCCAAACCATTCTGTGATTCCATGAAATTAAGTCTAAGTGATTTTTGAAAAAGCACTTAGGCACTTTTGAAAATACTGCCCTTTATATCTTCAGTGAAAATAATTTTCTTCCTGTCAAACCTAAAAACCAGATGACAATGGAAAGAGCCCTGTTAGGTAGCTAACACCGTCAGCACCACAGTGACTTGGACTGAAATTCCTGTTTTAATCTTCCCAGAGTAACTTTCCTGAACTGTCTCTTTCTGTTGTTCACTCACTTTGAATTTAATAGCAGTTCCCCCTGAATGACAACCAAATGCTGTGTCCTATAGAGCTGGCTGTTTCCACTCATGCAATTGCCAAGGCACCTACCACTGAGAGATCCAATTACCCCACCTCCTCTTTCGTGTTCCTGCCTCACTCCGATCTGCAGCTGCACTTCAGCTGAAGTTCCCTCTTGTTTCTTCCACACTTTCCTTCTCCTTTCCCTGATGGCTATATTTATCTCTGACCTTCATGCTACTTGCCAGATTTATTATTTTATTGTCAAATTTCACTCCTCAGTTTCTTTTTCTTTATTGTCAGATGGTGCTTGCTGAGCAATGCTGTGGAGCAGCAGCTTTCTTTTCTGTCTCTCAGTGCAGCTCTGCTCCTGCTTCTTTACTGGGAGGGCTCCCCTTTCTGGTTTAATATCTGAATCCATGTAATCAGGTGTAAATATATTGATTTTCTGTTTACCATATTGTATCTTCATGTGAAAAGAAGAATCCAGTAAGACAAAAAAAACATTCCCAAAGACCCATTTCAGAACCTTAATGGAAATTTTCCTTGAACTTGTCTTACTCTGTGTCTTTCATTCTGTCAATTTAAGCAATATGTCTGAGATTGTGTGTCAGGGATCTCATGCCTCTCCATCCCTAGCATTGAAGGAACTAAATCAGTCAGTAAAGACTATAAAAAGTTCTGGGGTTTAATTATGAGCTAAACTCAAATATCACTGAACTTGCTAAAACCCCAGGGAAAACCACATAATAAAACCTGTCAAAGGCTCAGTCTGATCAAAAAAAATTACACCAAAAGTTAATTGGTTGGAAAAGGCAAATTCTAATGTATTCTGACTCCTTTTTTAAATCATTCTATTTTATAATCATAGGGAGATTTTATCTGTTTTTTAAATGGTTAAGATTGCTAGCATGAAATACAACTAGCTACAGATGCTCTGGGAAAGTAAAAGCAAGCTTTAGCTGCTTCCAGTCGGTTTTTTCCCAACAATTATATGCTCAAAACGATGTAATTTCAGTCAAGACAGAATCTACTGATTGTGCTTCTAGTGTCTTTTGTTAAAAAATAACAGCAGCCTTTCTCTTCTCTATCCCTCCTCCCTTATTTTCTTGCATGAATCAGATTTTTGGCAAATGGGCCGCACTCTCCTTTTATCTGAAATTCCCCCCCATATGCTGAACAAGATTTAACCTTTTGCACCCATTTATTACATCACCAGGCCCACATCCACTGCTGTACACTGGGAAAGCAGAGCACAGAACAGAACGGTAATTATAGCCCTGGCTCCCACCCCAAGCCTTTCTACAAATGGGTGAGCGAGCACACACAGTCAGAAGGGAGGGAGAAACACAGATCCTGACAAGCTGATCCACGGAGTTCACTTTCCTGGGCACTCTTCTCTTTAGAGGGTCTCTAGATCTTTGACTTGCTCTAGGATGCCCTTGGTGAGAACTCACAACCTGCTGAGACTGAGTCTCACACATGGGCACCTTTTCTCATGAGCATGGCTTGTCCCCATGACCCATTGAAGATGCTGCTCCATTTTAACCAAAACAGACAAATTCCTTTGCATTAAATCAAATCAAACATCACCTGTTGTTGACAGGAGTGAACTGCTACACTGTGAATCAGAGCATAAATCAGCCAGAAATTGACTCAAAGAATTCCTTAGGTTGGCAACTGCTTGACTCCTGAAACCCCAGCAGACAACTTTGAGAAATTTGGCAGAAAAGAGTCCCAGCATGTTTCAGTTCCCTGCATGACAGCCAAGAATGTGGATATCACATGCACTCACTATAACTTGAACCTGGTACCGAGTCACCAGAGTTGTGAATTTGTGTCTTTAATAAACTGGAAATACATAACACACTGTCTGCCCCGCCACACACATCCTTTTTGTAAAAGATTCTAGAAATGTACTGCCTTCAGAGAGAAAGGTTACTCAAAGGTTTAATACAAAGTCTGCTCTCCCTGCTCATGACTCCAATCTTGCAAAAATGATCATATCTGAATTTCTTGAGACTGCTGTGGTAACTGCTTAGAAAATTAGGGTTAACTTGCTCCTAAAAAATGCTTTGCGTATCTTTTCAGTCCAAACCAGTAGGTGATGAAGGTGATTAGTCATCTAGCAAAGAATGGAGAATTCAAATATCCAACAGGCTCTCTCTTTGGGAGAGAGATAACTGTCCTAAACAGAATACTTGATTATTTAAAAAATCAAATAAAAAATAAATCATATTAGCTTTGTAATTTGCAAATTGAAGATCATGAATTCTCGGGAATACATTTATTTCAGGAAAGAACTGTCAAAAAGTTAAAACTTCATAATGGACATTTTGATTTTTCTAACACAAGTATGTCTAGCTTGGATAACAGTATCTGCAAAGAATCCTTAAGAAACCAAAAGGATTTTAGCCCCAACCTTTTGTCTTAACCCTAAGTGTTATCTGGAGTATGGAACTAGGAGGCTTTCCAAAATTTAATTGACTGCCTTTTCCCTATTACTGCTCACTGCCAGTTACATTTTTCTATATTTTGATGTAAGGTAAATTAATAAGCCATGAGCAAAAGACAGCTGTGAATAACCTAAACCACCACTGTCTGTCATTGTTCTTCCAGTAAGAGAGGAAAAAAATAGACATTAGGGAAAATTTCAATAATAGATTTTGACAAAATCTGAAATTGCATCTAACTATTCAGAAAAATAAAACAAAAACACAAAATAAAAGAAAGTAAAATCAGGTTACCCTGGCTAAACAAATCAGTGCAAGTTTCACACAGGTATGTGTGTACACAAGCACACTTATAAATAATTTCTTAAATTAATTTGAGACCTACTGTTGCTAGATAACTGCTGCTTCTACACACAGAAAACAGTTGGGAATACTTTAATATAATTAGGGACAGAATTTAAAGATTCGTTTCCATGTGATAGCATTAATTATACATTTTAAACAAGAAACTGAATTCTTGCTCTTATTTAAGAATTACGCCTTAAAAAGCAGTGCAACACATGACTTTTCAAAGATGAGATAAAGGCACATTTGGCTTTCTGGGCTGCAAGTGCACATTTCCAGGTCAGGCTGAGCTTCTCACCCACAAACACCTGCAGGCCCTTGTCCCAGAGCTGCTCTCGATTCCCTCCCAGTTCCCCAGGCTGTGTTTGCGCTCGGGGCTGACCCAGCCCGGCTGCCCTTGGCCTTGCTGCTCTCCATGGGCTCACACAGACCCAGCTCTGCAGCCTGTCCAGGTCCCTCTGGATGGCATCCCTTCCCTGCAGGCTGTGCCTGTCACAGCTTGGCACCATCAGCAAACCCTCAGGGCTGCCCTGGATGCCCCTGACAGCTGAAGGTGTGACACAGCACTGGTGCCCCCATAACGACCCCTGAGGATCCTCTCTGCTCTCCTCAGGGACATCAAGCCATGAGCAGCAGCCTTGGGTGTGACCACCCAGCTAACTCCTCATCCACCCAGCTGTCCATCTGCCAAATCCACATCTCTCCAGTTCCACAGCTGCATTCTTTTAAAAACAGGAAGTGCATTTGAATTTCTCAGATTGCATTCATCAAATTACTTGAGAGAGAGCTTATGCAAATGAGTTAGGTCTTGATTGATGAGACAAGGTATTGATGCCTTGTGAGGCTGACCTAGAACAGAGATTAGACAGAGCCAAAGAATAAAGTAGGGATTTATTAAGAGGCCTCAAATAGATCCACCTTGGGCAGCACAACCCAAAATGGTCACAAAATGCCCAGCTGCTCACGGGGTCTCTCACTTTTATAAGTTCTACTCCATTTGCATATTGGAGTTAATTGTCCAATTCCAGCTTTAGCCCATGCAGTCCCATCCTTCTTGTTTTTCTCTCTTCAGCCCTCGTTGTTTGTGCTCTTGGGCCTGAGATTGGATCATTTGTCCTTGGTCCCCAGCTAGAGCAGGAATTGTTTTGCCTCCCTACTCTGTGAAGAGAGCTCACCATCCCCTAAAATGAAGCCTATACTGACACACTGAAGCAGCACAGAATCTGAAAAATATAAAAGCTCAAACCTGAGGCAACAGTATTAATTATTGAAGTGTTTTCTTTATTTTGGGAGAAATATTAAATCACAGAACCACAGGAGTATGTGAAGGTTAATTAAATTATTAAATTCTTAAACTATGATACTACTTAATTCATTATGAAAACACTTCACAGTTTAATTTTGACTACCACAATAAATTAGCCATGGGTGCTACTTGCAAAGTCCTTCTTTACTATCAATCTCTCCTAAAAGCCTGGATATTTTGATTTCTCAGACTGTGGATTTCGTGAGAATTTGGTGTGATATTCTGGGCCAGAGAAACCAACAGGAGGAATGGTATTGATCACAAGGCCAGGATTTTGCTTCCTTAAAAGATGAGACCACTTAAGATGCATTTTGCAAGGATTAATGACTCTTTCATCAAAATCAATACTTGAAGATCATTCCAGCAGTCTGTGAGGCTGCCACAAGTTATTTATCTGCTTATCTTTATTCAATATGTTAATAGCCTCCTGGATTTCTGATAATACATCTTGGAAACTGTTATCTTCTTTCTTCTCTTATCAGTGACATACTAGGCTACCTTATCAGTGTCCACTAAATAATTTCTTTTGAAACTGTGAGAGTTGAGTAAAGGAAGAAAACGACAAAAAAGTGATGAAGTGCTTTTCCAGTGTGGAGCTTTAGCTTAGATCTCGTCAAAAGTAGGATTCCCTTGTCTTAACTGGGATTACTTCTACATGTTTGTCAGAAAGAGAAGTGAAGAAAAATGCTGCTTTAATTAGTTCAATACTAATTAAAATCTTGAAGGAAAAACCCAATGGCTCCTAGCACTGCACCCAACAGAGGAATTTACAACAAGCACTGACATCTATGCAGATTTCAATTTCAGTCAGTCATTTCCCATACCTACTGACACTACAGGCTGTGCAGTTCCCAACAGTATTTAGATCTTGAGATAATTTAGTAAGGTATGACATTTTTATAAATGTTATAGGATAATAGCATGGACTACAGAAAAGTTAATTTCATCCTGCAATTTAAAAAGGAAAAAAAAAAAACCAAAACCTTTCTGTCCTTATAGCAGCTGACACCAGCAGTGCCCAATGAACCTGTTAATTTACTAATACTGACTAATGAAAATGATGATTAGTTGCAGGCCATCTGGGTCACTAAAGAGTTGATTTATATCATATTTAGAATGAGAACTCAGAAAACAAAAGGCCTATACCTATCTCTGCCTCCAGAATCAAAAGTTATATCTGACCTTGGGATGTGGGGGCTTTTTCCTTGTTGGGTTTTTTTCTCTACCTAAAGTACTTGAGGCTCTTTATGGTAACTGAGAATGCCATAGAGAAGTCCAGTTCCACTGAAAAGAGGAATTTTCTAAACCTAAGAGAGAGGAAAACAGAAGAGCATTTTAATCCCTTAGTGAATCTCCTGTTTCACTCTGTCCTGTTGAAACGGAGGTAGCTCAGCTGATCTCCATGTAGTGGATGTTTCCTTCACTTGTCTTGTTCAAGAAACAGAATGCTGTTTTCCTATTTTCATGACACTGAACTAAGATGAATAAAAACCTCTGCAACTTTACACAGCAAAACCCCCCTCTTCCAGTTAGGTCATCCTAATTCCTACTTTGATTTTGCAATAGGCTGAAAATCTTTATTTTGTATCTTGTATAGACTTTAAAATTGTTTGTTTGGATAGCCCAATAGTCGCAAATTGTTTATTTTATCTTATTATTTTGGGAGTTAATGGCATTAAACCAAACTTATTTAAAAAGATCAATGAATTATTAAACTTCAAAAGGGAGATTAAAGGGAAAAACAGTGATATTCATCTACATCTACTGATGAAAAACAAGACTTCACCTAGTTATTTTGGAGACAAAACCTAATATTGAAACTAACTTTAATTCTCAGAAGACTTTGTCTTTCAAGAATGGGGAAAAAATAGGAACAGTTTTCTGGAGAACTGAAAATATTAAAGCTAAATGATACAGCTGCAAAGATGTTTGGCTCACATATTTTGAAATTCCATTGGACTGAAAGTAAATTCTGGTTTTCATTATTTTTCTAGAGACAAGTCTGGAAAAATCTGTAGTAGATTCTTGAGAAAAATGGCAACAGTAGGAGTGGGAAAGCCCAAAGTACATGACATTTTTCCAGTTTCTCCTGTTGAAGTGAATTACAAACATTGTTTCCCCAGTGTTCCACATGCTAATAAAATGCAAGAAGCCAGCACCTCTTTCTCTCTCAGTGAAATTAAACTCATCTATAATTATCATTCTTCATCTGTAGAGTCAGAACAGGAGCTCTGTTAATTCAAAATTGAAAACAAACTTCATGGAGAATGATGAGATATTAAGTTGAAATATTTTGCATCTTTCAAGATGCAAGATCTTGTTTTTACTTCTTCCCAATATGTTCTGCTCCTATATAATGTTTGTTCATTAATGCAGTTTCCAAACATTGTGCAGAGGATACACAAGGCAAGGATGCACAAGGCAAGGATGCAATCTACTGATTTAGTATGGAAAATAGAAGGAAGGCAGGTTTTAACTCTGATATAACTGCAGCAGTAAAAAAATAAACAGGCCTACCTGACTAAATTATCTACCTAATTTCACATGTCCAATAACAATTCTGCTGAGGTATTTTCAGACCAGTTCTGCAAAGCACCTGATAATTTGCCAGCCTGGAAGGATATAAAGAGGCAGAGAGTCCTATTTAGGTGTTTCAGGGCAGATGCAAGTTCAGGTTCTGTCTAAGAACATTACATCCTTGTCTGTGCTTCTCCTCAGTCTTTACTGTGGTTATTTCATGCCTCTGAAAGTAGGCCACCTATTAATTAGCCCAAGATTTTGGCTGGGAACAGAAATACTGTCGCACTTGACTGAGGCAAGACCTTCCTGCCTCATCCTCTCCATCACCACCCACCCCAAGAGAAAAGAAAGGAAGCAACTAGACCTGAAACAATCACGATCCTTCATTTGTCCATTTTCAACTCTCTAAAGGTTGATGGCTCTACTTTTAACAATACTTCTATATTTTTCTTAGTGCTCAGTTCACGCATATTTCTCATTTACATTTTTGCCTCTATTTTTTTGCCCTTTACAGCTTCAAATTCCAGAGTTTTACACTAATTGCACACTGTGTGGATGAAGAGAAATCTGGCTTCCTTTTTCAAATTTTATCTCCTTTTTCCCCAGTATGAAATTTAATTTTTTTCATGTCTACTTGACCACCTAGAGTGGGCAAGTGTGAAAATAGAAGCACAGGCGTGTAAAAAACAATATTTACAATACTGAATCAGAATGCCATGTCTAGTTCACAAAGATATTTTCATAATTAATTACCCACATAGGTATTTACAGAAAAAATGTGCTCGAAAGCCCAGTTTCACTTCACTGAATATATCAAACTGAAATTCAGGTTTCTATGAAATGCTTTGAAGTTTAAAGTCTAGCATTGAAATCAAGTATAAATAAGCAACATCTAAACTTTTTTTTAAAGGAGAAAAGTAATTCCATATATTAAATTGATTCCTGTTATTAAAAAAATTTAAAAAAAGGCAACAAGTCAATTCCTACCTTCTAATTGAGACCACAATGCCACTAGTACATGAGATGAGGTCTGGGACCTAATTAAAATATTATTTTTACTTCAAATAAAATACAAGCATAGATATCGACATACTCTTATTAACTTTGTTAAAACTAAAGACTGTTAATGGTGTTCCAGCCCTCTCCAAAAATCTGAGTCTCAAGAATGGAAAAATCACATAAAAAGAAAACAGCCTTCCATTTGTCTCTGTGGTTGAGTAGAAAGATGAAAAAATAGATCAATTAAGAGGAATAAAGAAAACATCTAGCAGCATTATTGGAGAAGTGGCACTATTATCAAGAAGATAATCAAATATTACCTCCTGACTGTCTTCAAAGAGGATGCTCTTGTCCACAGATATTTTAAAATAACTAAGTGCACTATGAAACCACAAAACCATTTAAAGAATGCTGAACAAGCCATTTGGGATTCTATGGCAGTGGCAGAGCATTTTAAGTTATGCTCATAATATTTTTTCCACAGGAAAGTTATGCAGTGCACCTTAATGAAGATTGGCATGCCCAGTACAGAAGTCTGATGAACTGAACACACCACTGAAACAGTTTTTACATATTACCAGCAAAAGAACAATACCTCTGCATGCAGCTTCATCTACTGATGAACATGTGTTCCTATGGAAATTCTTATTAAATGTGCATCATAACAACTGGAGAGGCAGGATAGGACATGTCACAAGCTTTGTAAGCTACTTCCAAGGATATGAAACCTCCCCCTGTATCAGAATGTAAAGTATTACAATAAAATCAAGAAGAAACTCCCTTGAAAATAATTTTTTTACTGTAGAAAAGACGCCATTTCATTGAGAGCAAGTCTCTAAAGCCACCCCAGTCTAATAGAAACTGTTATTTTGTGAATTCTAGGATAACAAGAGCAAAATAGAAAATTAAAGAGGAAAGAAAATAAAAAACTCATAAGACAGGGGGAAAAAAACCCAAAACACACTTCCACTCCCTTAACAGAGTTTCTAATGCTCTTGGTGCTCACAAGTGCAGTGCACAGATCAGGTCTAGGGATATTCACACTGACCTCAGCTCTGCAATAGTTATGTTCACTATATCTTTGCTACTACTTCATAAAAACATGTTGGGAAAGAATTGGGCAAACTCGGTTAGTAATATAGATAATTTTCTTTCAAAAATCATCATGTATTGCAGAATTCTGGAACAATTCAAGTTTAAATGTATCTCTGGAGATCACCTAGCCAGCCCCTCCTGCTCTATGCCTAGATGATACAGATGATACAGTTTAAGACCTTCTCCCATGTGTGTTAAGGAATTCTCTGGAATGCTTTAATCCAGAATGAGACAGGGAAAAACATTTCTGTGTATATGTCAGACAGAGCCAGCTAGACACTGTTAGTGCCTATGGAGTTATCTAAAATTTAGCAAACTCATAAAAGTATAATTTTAATTTGTCCCTCACCATTTTTCTCCTGAAGCAAATCACAGAGCAGAAATCTTAAGAAATTATGTTCTCACTCACATTTCTGACTAAGCTGTAGGACAAAAATATCTCCCTTGGACTTTTGCACAAAACCTAGTTGGAGGTTACACTAAATTGCAATCATTATGGAATCAATGTCAGTGCTTTGCCTTAGAGTGATGTGCACACACAAACAAACTAAACACTGGTTTGTAAAAAGGAATACTGAGATTAGCAACAACTAAATAAGAAATTCTTGTTCCTAAAGAATTTTTGCAGGAAACAAAATAATCTCAATCAGGGCTATTTTCATCTTTTTGCCCAGAGTAACTCTGCTACTCTCACACTGCTCTGTTCCAAACAGCTCAATGTGTAAAGCACATTCAAAAGCTCTTCATCATAACTGTGTATATTTATTTATGCCTGCCACCATCCTAATGAAGTGTCACAGAAAACTCCAGCAATAAGCAATAATCTCAGACAAGAAAGTAAAGTGCTCATGTTATAGCTTTCAGGTGACACTTTCCATACTGCTTATTAATCTGTCAAAAGCCTAAAGTTGTTTAGTGAATTAAAATAATTTCTCATTCATGACAGTAATTATGTCAGAAGAAATATTTATATTTGAACTCTTGATTGATTTTGTGCTAAGAGCACCACCTATTAATATATTTATTCTGAAAAATTACACCACCAGCAGCAATGAAAATGACCTTGCAGGGAAAAAAGTGAAATCAACTACCTTCTCTCTTCTATATATAACATACATTATCACAACAGAAGTTAAATATAATTTCCTTAATGGAAAAAGGATGTCCTTAATTGCTTTATATAAAAATCAATTTAAATAGCAGAAGATGGAAAATGTCAAACCCTAAAACTTACTAATTATATTACCAAATATGATTTACCATTTACAGTTCTGTTATTGACAGATTTAGAAGGTAGAGATAATTTTGTGAGTCCAGGAGGAACATTAGTAATATGTGTTACAAAACATATAAATGGTATCTAACAGCATTATATTTTAAGAGATACCACAGTCCAATGTCTGAACTAAGGCATTTGCCAATGCTCCATGAAACTTTTCCCACCTAAAGATACTTTGGGGCTAAAACAAGCACCAGATCCATGCAGTGAGCTACTCACAGATTTTAAAGACCAAATCAGAGTATAAAATTATCTGCTTTTGCTATACAGTTTTGTGGGTTATAATATATACATGCATATTTGGAAAAACAAACACACATCACTATTAATGCTGACAGATTGATAGAGGATGTCATGCAACTGTGAAACCCTACCACAGAAATACTGAGCAGCTCTGGTAGCAGAGCTTCCTTTCACTATCATTTTAGTAATGTCCAGATTTAAATAAATCAGTGTTTGAGATTTAAATGTGGATACCACTGGTAAGGTATTTGACCTCAATGGCTTTTATGAGAGCTCTCTTTCAAAAGGAAAATACATCATTTTGTCTATTTCTATTGAAATGACCTCTTGTTTTCCTGTAGCTTTTCCAACAGCTTCCATAATAAAGTCAATCTCCCTAAAACATAGGGGCATGAAATCACTTTACAGCCACATTAAATTCACAGATCAAATACCCTGCTTTGATCAGCAAAGGTAAAGAATTTAAAGATGTGAATTCAGACAAATTTAGATCAAATTATATGAGAGGGTAAATTCAGTCAGACCATCTTGAATTCCTGGCAAGAGCTGGAATAGGGCTTCAAATTTGGCCTTTTCCTATGTAAATGTATATATGTGGCATGATGAATTTAAATAATGTGAATTTGGATCAGGCATGGCCAAAATAGAATTTAGCACTAAAGAACAAGTCTTCTCTATTGTCTAGTTCTCTGGCTGCTGGGAGTTCCACAATCACCTCCCCAAAACACCCCACACATCATCCCCATCCATCCTCTATACTTGAAAAACTCGGGCTATGGGCTGAAGAAATGCAATGTAAAGAGCACAGGGATTTAACCTGTTTCCCATCAGAGAGCAATTCCAGTGGGAAATTCAAGAGTTAAGAATATAATGCATCTAAGAGTAAAATAAAACTGTATTTCACACAGAAGAGCAGGAATTCCACTCTGCTCTTGATCAGAGCTATGAGGGAGCTCATTCACCTGAACAGGTTGTTGAAATAACAATTGACTCTCAAATTTCCTGTTAGAACGGACATTCAGCACGAATCCTAAGAGGTCTGGATTTTGCTTTTCATACTCAGCTACCCTCTGCCTTCCACTCCAAGTGGATTTTGCCTCTTCTGAAGTCTAGTGACCCTCACGTGTGACTCTACAGAACTCCTCCTCCCTAAACTTGATTGAAGTGTGCCCACTTTTGTTCTCAATTCCCAGTATGAAGCTAAAGCAGTGTTACCAGTGCCCTCCTTTTAAACCTTTGTCAAAACCAAGGAGCAAATACTATTGCTCAAAGATGGAGGAAGAAGAGGAACATCAAGTTTCAATTAGAAATTCCTGGTGTACTCAACTTTTCTCTTACCTAATCCCTGCTGACTAAAAGAGTTTTCTCTGATTTACAGAGAGGGAGACGAGCCTTACAATATATTTCATGAGAATGACTAAGCAAGGAGGCTGAAATCAGTTGTAAATCTTTTCTGGAACAAGAGTGAGAGCAGGCCCAGGGTACTAGGGCTGAAACATTATTCTTTTATCTTGATTGGTTTTGTGCTTTAAAAGCTTCTGGGTGAGGGTTGTTGTACTCCTGCTTTACTAGATGCTCTTCTATAACCCAGACATGTCATTACATTCTTTGTTCCCTCCAGCCATTTTATACAGTGATTCAGTGCAAACACAAAAATACTTCCCTTCCTCCCCATTGATTATGTACTTTGCAGCTGTTGATGGAAAGGGCTGTCCAGCCAGTGATACCCTGAAGGTGGCAAGACACTTCATAACCCTGCCAGTCATCCTGGCACGCCCCGCTATTACAAAAACTCCTCCACTTCTGCCACTAACTGCTTTCCACTTAACTTCTTGCCACAATGATTTTTCCTCAGGTCATTCTTGTTAAATTCAATTCCACAACTGATGAATTTAATATCTAAAGACTCTGCATTTTAGTCAAAGAACACTCTCATGTTTTCACATTCACATGAAATCTCTGATGAGATATTTTATCTCATATGGATTGGAAATAAATACATCAAAAGAAAGTACCAGAACCACAGCACAGGAAAACATGGGAAACATCCAATCTCAGAATGTTCTGTTCCCTGTCACATATGGACTGATTTAAACACAGAAACATGAGAATTTGATGTGAACTCTGGTTATTATTTTTATCTAATTTACTGATGAATTCCTCTCAGATGAGATCCACTTTGATTCAGCTTCTATGAATTTCTAGAGGAACATGAAGATATTCACAGAATATTGAATTGACAAGAAATGAACCTTCTTAAAATAATATATTTGACTACATCTCCATTTTATCATCATTTTCAGCCTTATTAGCCATTTTTTGGTTGAAACATAGTCAAGAAATGTCCCTTTGAAATTAATAAGGTTGAATGAAAAAGCAACAGAAGGGTAGCAAATCATGGCCCTTTACTCCTAAACTTATATGAAAACTGTCATACTGTGCCTTGAAATGTCAGACTTATGGTTTAAGATAAAACTCTCTCCAAGAGGAATGCTCTGTAAGAACTATATCTGTTTTCCAGGCTATTCTTCTTCTGGCTTGTTAGAAATGAAAATGAAATTTCTTGTGGCTGTGTAAAATAAACTTCTAAACCCTGCTATATAAAAATTAATGTTTGCTTAGAATTGCAAAATGGTAAATTCAAGTTATAAAAAAATTGGACTGTGTGAAGCTTACATAGACTTATTTTATACTACCATTTTGCCAGACAATAGTATTTGAACATAAATAAAATTATAGATAGAATTATAAAGCAAAAAAGTTACCAAAAAAAATTACCAAACCAAAGGAAATTAAAAGATGATAAATTACATAACATGAAAACAGCAGAGCTGATATTTGTGAAGAAAACCTGTCATCTTGGAGAACCAATACTGTAACCAATGTTTTTCAAGCAAAGCAGCATATTACACTGAAGAATGTCACATGTCAAGAAAGACCAGTTAAAATCAAAGCAATTACTACTAAATATTTTTAATTACTTTGACAGAAATAGGTGAATGATTAGATGGCAACATGAACCTAAACATCTAAAAATGAACTGTTCTTGTTTTCCCTTTTTCAATATTTTTATCTCCAGAAGGAACAGACTTGAAAAATGTCCAAGCACAGACAAAAAAAATTTACTGGCACTTCTAACACGAATGCTAAAGTGCATTGGATGAAGTCAGCGTGGAGCTTTGAGTAACAGGAAGAGATTCACTTACAGGCTCTTAGTGGAACTCTCCGGAATGTTTTGGATACATCCCTGGCAGCAGTGACCATGGCTCTGGGACTGGCGCTGTTCAACCCTTTGTGGGTGCCCTGGGCAGTGGGATCGAGGGCACAGCTGCCACCACCACCGGGCTGCGTGGGGCAGTGGCACACGGGAGGGAAGGGGTGACACCCAGAGGGACTGGACAGGAGGCGTCTCTTCATTAGCAAGTCCTGCCTTTCAGCACAGCTGACATTTCTGTGCTGTTTCACTACCGGAAGTTCAGTTGAAGAAGGATGCACATTAAATCCACCTCCTTAGCAAGCTCCTGTGCAGAAGAAGTATTTGCAGGCTCTGCTGATATGGACAGCAGCATTTTTAGTTAATCTCACACCAGCTTTACTGATTTTCTGTGGAGAAATCCAAAGCACAGAAAACTGAAAGCATATTGTTTGTGAAAGCCTCCATATGCTGAGAGTAACTTATTTCTTAGAGCAAGTGGCAAAACAGTTGGACCATTTTTCTTAAAGATGTGACAGCCAAATGCTGAGACTGAACAAAGACAGCAATTAGAAAAATGACACAGTGAATGGGGATGGGTATGGCCTATCATTACAAACTAGATTCACACTGAGACTGGCAGGTGACAGATCAGGTTCACTGTACTTCAAATTGTTTTGGAAAAGTGCATGCCAATTAATGCTCTTTTCATATTACTGATGCAATTAAAGCTGCAGCATTGTAACCAAGTGTTGAAATTAAAACATACCTATTTCTCTTTATTGCCTAGACTGTGCCTTTGCTATTTGGACATGTGCAGAATCAGGAAAAAGGCTTCCTTTTCTTATTCCTCCTTCTCCTCCTGCACCTTCCCACCTCGTGGTTTCAAACTCTGGATTTGTGCTTTATAACATAAAATCACAATCTCTATTGACATTAGCAGGCAGGATCTGTTGGCATCTCCTATGATGATTACAATGTGTGATTGCAGTCAGCGTTCTGACTTGCTGTATCACTAGATAAAGGTTCAGAGGGCTAGTGGCCCTAAAGAAAAATACTAATTTCAGCTCTGACTCAGTTAATATTTCCTTTCCAAGTTAATTGCAATTTTCTTCTTGGTCCAATTTAAAATTTATATTAAGCTATTTGACATTAAAATAATGAAGAAATCAAAAAGCATAGAAGCTGAAATAGTAAAGTGCAAGAAGTCAGGATAGGTTTTCAAAACTGAAAGCCACAGCTCATTGTGATACTGACCAATGATATGTCTTGATGCCTTATCTCTAATTCAAAAATTGCAAAACAAATGCAACACAAACATTAATTTACCATATTTACTACCATGCAAACAGCACTTGTCTTTAAATAGCTTTGCAAACACTAATTAATCTTCAAAACATCTGGGGAGACAGGAAACCCCTGCATCTCTGAGTATCTAAATCAAAGCAATGAAATAACTGAGGAAGGGGATTGAATTCCTAATAGCAACTGTAGCCAGTACAGAATTTGCTCTGAAACAGTAAAGTGAACTGCATTACACCACTAATGTACACAACTGGTCATGCCAGGCTTGAAAACTTACATCTGAAGTACATAAGGCAATATTTGGAAAAACTTCTAGACACTGAAATAAAAATTGATTTATATTTTGATTTGTGGTGTAGTTATACTTCTAAATAGTATAGTTATATAATAAAAATACAGTATAGTTATATATAGTTTACAATATATATACTAATATAGTATTGCTATACTTCTAAAGTGCTGCCTCACTTTGATATCCAACACAAATATTCAATCACTTGACTTAATTTAACTATATATTTTTGAATGCAATTTATTATAGCATTCAAACATATGGCTATAATAATTTGGCTTTCTCAGCATTAAAAAAATGGAGCTAGTGGTTCTACATGGCCTAGTGGTAGACTTAGCAGTGCTGGGTAAGAGGCTGGACTCGATGAACTCAAAGGCCTTTTTCAACTTAAGCCTTTTCAATTCTATGAATAGTGGAGAAACAGCATGGAAATATATACACTTAAGAGCACAACTGTGCTGGAAGATGAAAATTTTACTCCAGTTTTGTGTCTAGCACTGTCAGTTCAGGAAGACTCAAAAGATGCACGAGTAAAGTGGTCCTTAATTTCAGATGATGTCTCAGCTGACGTATTTTAGGGACATTTGCTACTGGAGGTTGTACCTGGCCTAACTTAGTTTGTAGTTTCTCCACTCGTCTGTCTCATCTCTTGCTTTGAAATTGTAATTTTGGCTTCTAAGGCTTCCCATGGCAATGCTTTCCATATGAAAGGTAAGAGTTATGTAAAGAAGTATCTCCTGTCTGAAAATTTTAGAGGCAACCAGTTAAATTACTGTATGTGACAAGCCTGTTCCCCATTCTCTTTCCTTGCAGAATTCATTGAAGTCTGCTGCATCTCCCTGTTGCATCTTTAATGCAGCCCTGGCTTGAAGCACAGTCAGAGATAACACTTCACAGAAGAGCACAGAAGACACAATTTTAAGTCCTAGATCATTCCTAATATAATTTCAGTAGTGTTTACCGCTGCCTTGGGAGTCTTTCCAGCCTTTCCCAGCAGAGCAGACTATGTTAGTTGCTCAAAGAAGAGGAAGCTGATTTGCATAATGCCATGTATTGATATGAAAGGGTTTGCAGTTCATTGGAAATTTACTATTGTCACAAAAGCTGTTTGGGGTTTCTGGTTCTGTGTGTTGGTGATCAATGTCTCCTTCCTGTGCATGCAGCTGAGAGGCACTTTTCATCCATCCCACCCTATTTCTCCCAAACAGAACCCTAGAACACTTCCACAGACAATTTAATGAAATTCTCAGTTTCTAACACAGACACAAAGAAATACACAGCCCTAAAACTTTTTGACTCAATATTCATATTTATGCAGCAGTGATGAGAATGAACAAACTAGCAAAAAACCCATTCTGCTTCCATCAGTGGAACAAAAGAGTTTTTAGTTTATTCCCCATTTAATCTCACTTTTATAGACCCTTGTGAAATTCTGCTTAAGAACACTAATTTTGAAGTCAGACTAGGCAGGAAATTCAGTGCTTCAGTTTTGGAAGAAGGGCCAGAAAAACATAAGATTTTATGAAGTAATTTCCAGTTCCTAGAAAGTCATAACTCTGTGTCCAGGAAGTTGGTGCTAAGGAAATGAAAAATTCCCTTTCCAAATTAAAATTATAACTTGTTGGCAGGGAGAACAGTGCAGCATTATTACAAATTTTTAAAAAAAGTAATGAAATGACAGGAAAAATCACTCAGGAAAATCAGTGCAGGATCACAGAGTTCAGTGTAATTACACCAGGAAAAAGAAATTTTAATGAATAATATTTCCTGCGAAGTTTGCAGTGCTGTGGATATCAGGGAGAAAATGTATCATGGCTAAGCCAATTTCTTAGGATTTTTTCTTTCCTGCTTTCACAGAAGGTGTGCAACAAGTTTACTTTAAATAATTATTTTGAACTGATAGTACTAGATAAAGAGGTACACTGACAACTCTGAAGGAAGCCTCATGCTAAGGACTAGTTTTTTCTCCTTTCTAAAATTCATAGGAGGTAAGAATATCATCATAAATTGAAAGCATTCACTGTTTGCTGAAAAATATTAACATCAGTTAGTCAGTATTCTTCTCAGGTCAGGAATCATGATAATTATGGAGTAGTTTGAGATATTAATTCTTATTGCTACTAGCAAAATATTGAAAAACTGAACATACAATGGCAAATAGAGAGATTTTACTTGCAAAAGTTCCTTTTTTGGGACTGTGATCAGTCTCATAAAAATGTGTTTGCAGGGACACAGCAGCACATAAAGCATTGCTTTGAAGAGACATTTTTACTGACAGTGTGGCTAACAGGAGGCAGTGTTTTCACCTTTATTTATCAGTGGTCTGGTAATGAACATCTGATATCTTCTAATTAAATGTTTGGAAGCCAGTTACATTTACAAATTAAATTAAATTTAATTAAACCTCACATTTTCACGTTCAGATCAAGTTTGGTTTTAAAATGTTACTCTATTCCTAGACACAGGTATGTGGCACCCCAAGAATTGCTTGTTTATAATGTTCTGATTCAGGCAGAAAAACTCCAAAGCAGCACCATGAAAGTTCAAGGGAAGTGTTTGTCAGGTGTAACAGCTGCAGCTGGATCTGATCTTCACAACAGTGAGTGGTGAATACGTTAAGTTTAGCACAGAACCAAAACTTGGGTCACAAAAAGCTCCAGATCACTGATTCCTCCTCCTCTTTCTACTCAAGTGAACAGTTCTGCCTCCTATTATATCAGATAGCCAAGGTAAACACTGCGCTCACCCATCAGACAAGAGTTTTCTCTAATAAGAGCTGCAGTATAATTTCCATTTCTCTTCCCATGTACGCAGCAATAATCTAAAAGCATGGAACAATACAAAGAGGCCTTTTTGTAAAAAAATATGAACTATTTTTACACAAACTGAAGTACTAAAGTTAGATGAACTCCCCTGAAACAAAAAAGTACATAGGCCAGGTCCAGCAATGTTTTGAATCAACAGTAGGTTAAAAATCTCCTGAGTGCATACGGAGTAATTCAATCCATTTGATAGTTTGATATGAAAAAAAATTATAATATCCCAGCTCCTGTGGTAAATGACACTAACAAAACATTTTTATGTGAAATGCAACCCTGGTATAAGTTCCGCCACAATCTTATTTTTTTAATATATAAAATAAATAAATAGTTATTTATAAAGAAATAGAAACGTTATTTTATTTTATAGAACATAAATAATATTTTAATAAAGCAGAGTAATATATTAGGTATAGTATATAATATGTTTTATAGATTATATTTATTTATTAATAAATAGTTATTTTATGTGGAAATAAAATAAAATTTGTTTCTCAGATGAAAAAATATCCTGACAACACAAATAAGTCCTCATTTATTTGGCTTAGCATGTAAGACTTGGCTTACTGTCTCAGTGCTTCTTCCAGTGATCAGTCTGGTCAATGCATACCAAGAACTTTCAACAAAATCTCCCATCTTTGGGGCCAGTTAATATCATCATACTGTTACTATGGGTCCATCTGTACTACACAGGCAAAATACAGTTATTAATTTACTTTGTTTTAATTATTAGAGCACCATTAACTCATTGAACAGGACTTTGTTGTAAAATCTGTAAGGATGGTTATGCAGTGTTTTCCTTGGCCACGCTACAAAAACTCGTTAAATTACAATTCTGGTCCCTAATGGCTTGCTTCTTATCAGAGTCATGCCAGGAATCTGAGTATGCTCAAAAGTCTCTTTGTATCTCTATTTATACTGCTTCTCAAGACCCTAATTTATATATTTTGTTTTGCCTTTTTTAATAAATGTTGTGCTCAGAAATGCTGGGGTAGATGAATAACCAGAATTCACCCAGATGCTTGTTCCCAATTCAGAGTGCAATATATGAGAGACACATGCACTCAGAAACAAAACTGACTGCAAGTGTTTCCCCAAAGCAGGCCCTTAAAATCTACTCCAGAAATCTGCACACTCCCCCAGCAGGGTCTCCCTACCAAAGCCAACATGATTCCATTTTCATCCCTCATATCATCTTTTTTTTTTGTTTTTCAACTTTCTATCTCACTGCTGACCCTCATGGATCAGTTATAGAACACAGACAACTATTTTTATCCAGAAAATATATACTGTGAGAATTTGATACAAATATTTATAAGGATGTGTTGCAATCAACTGAAACACAGCAACTCAGCCTGCAAATCTAGATTTGGGAGAGCAGTTTTGCAAAGTAAGCTGCTTTTACTGCTTAATCAGCCTCGTGAGCCAGCTCAGAGCACTGGTCTTTATGTGGAAGCATGAATATAGATATTAAACAAAGAGACAATACAGGAAGTGATTTTATATATATATATACACATATATACATACACACACATAGATTTTTACGAGTACAAATTAAAGCAAACCAATTTTCCTCTTCAGAACTGAATTCCTAACATATAGAAACTTATTGCAAGGGATATACAGCAACGAAGAAAACATACATGAGCTTTGATATGCTAGTTATATAGCAATTTTAGATGTTTAAATAATATTTTAATAAAGCAGAGTAATATATTAGGTATAGTATATAATATGTTTTATAGATTATATTTATTTATTAATAAATAGTTATTTTATGTGGAAATAAAATAAAATTTGTTTCTCAGATGAAAAAATATCCTGACAACACAAATAAGTCCTCATTTATTTGGCTTAGCATGTAAGACTTGGCTTACTGTCTCAGTGCTTCTTCCAGTGATCAGTCTGGTCAATGCATACCAAGAACTTTCAACAAAATCTCCCATCTTTGGGGCCAGTTAATATCATCATACTGTTACTATGGGTCCATCTGTACTACACAGGCAAAATACAGTTATTAATTTACTTTGTTTTAATTATTAGAGCACCATTAACTCATTGAACAGGACTTTGTTGTAAAATCTGTAAGGATGGTTATGCAGTGTTTTCCTTGGCCACGCTACAAAAACTCGTTAAATTACAATTCTGGTCCCTAATGGCTTGCTTCTTATCAGAGTCATGCCAGGAATCTGAGTATGCTCAAAAGTCTCTTTGTATCTCTATTTATACTGCTTCTCAAGACCCTAATTTATATATTTTGTTTTGCCTTTTTTAATAAATGTTGTGCTCAGAAATGCTGGGGTAGATGAATAACCAGAATTCACCCAGATGCTTGTTCCCAATTCAGAGTGCAATATATGAGAGACACATGCACTCAGAAACAAAACTGACTGCAAGTGTTTCCCCAAAGCAGGCCCTTAAAATCTACTCCAGAAATCTGCACACTCCCCCAGCAGGGTCTCCCTACCAAAGCCAACATGATTCCATTTTCATCCCTCATATCATCTTTTTTTTTGTTTTTCAACTTTCTATCTCACTGCTGACCCTCATGGATCAGTTATAGAACACAGACAACTATTTTTATCCAGAAAATATATACTGTGAGAATTTGATACAAATATTTATAAGGATGTGTTGCAATCAACTGAAACACAGCAACTCAGCCTGCAAATCTAGATTTGGGAGAGCAGTTTTGCAAAGTAAGCTGCTTTTACTGCTTAATCAGCCTTGTGAGCCAGCTCAGAGCACTGGTCTTTATGTGGAAGCATGAATATAGATATTAAACAAAGAGGCAATACAGGAAGTGATTTTATATATATATATACACATATATACATACACACACATAGATTTTTACGAGTACAAATTAAAGCAAACCAATTTTCCTCTTCAGAACTGAATTCCTAACATATAGAAACTTATTGCAAGGGATATACAGCAACGAAGAAAACATACATGAGCTTTGATATGCTAGTTATATAGCAATTTTAGATGTTTTCGGAAGGATTAATTTGCAGGTAACCTTACAATGTTAATTCTGAATCTAAGAAGCATTCTCAGATTTATAATCAATCTGCAAATATGTTGTGCTTTTCAATTTAAAGAAGTTTCTCATTGTATGAGTTGGAGCATATTTCCCCAGTAAGGTTACTAATTAATGCACAGTTATTGCTGAGAGCCAGATTCCAAACTTCATAAAACAAAGCTAACTTTAAAAGAGATTTCTGGGTGTTCCACAGAGCTTTGGAAAATAACATGAGAAAGCCAATTTTTCTTATAGATGTTTGTATTTTGTCTTATACCCACACTGAGATCCTACAACAAGCCTGCACATTTACCAATTACCAGAAATGAAAACAGATCTAATTGCAGAAGTAGGACAGTAATCAGCAGCTTACAGTGTCCTGAAATTAGGAGTTGAAAGCACAGACATAAAGCTGTTTGTACTTTCCTCCAAAGAACTAATCTTGAAGATTTTTGGCCTTTTATCCACTATCACACAAATCAATTTATTCCTTGTAATTTCAATTTAAAAAAAATTTACAAACAGCTACTTTTGGTGCTGAAATCCTTATCCTAAGTCTCATAATATTGCTCTTTTCCACTGATTGCTATAAGTGATCAGTAGGGTTTTTATCCTTTTAAAGCCAGGATGTTGTCATCAGAGAAAGCTGCAGTTTAAGGCAACACGTTCAAATCCAATACAGTGACTCAAAAGAACAAATCTAAGCAAGTGAATACATGCTCACAAGATTAAGTTCTACTCATTTTTACACTAGGGGGCCAAAAATTCATTAGAAATTTGGTATTGATACAACTTTCTGCATATTTTTATGTTTAAGTCTAATTTTTTCCTTATGTGAATATTTTTACTACATATTTGTACCCCTGAAAATGGTGCTTATTTCTGTAAACATCTTGAACCACAGCTGCACATTATCATTCAGAAAAAGTCTGGAGGAGAATTGTAAATGTTAATCTTACTACAAAGTCTTTCAGACAAAAAGCATTTTTAGTAGGCCTATAAAGCTTTTCCAAAACTCAATATTCTGCTATGCTATTTCCTGTAGAATCATCTTCATTTCCCTTCAGATTTCAGAGAGATCTCTCTGAGCAATAATCCTAGAAGTTGTCCCCAGTTAAGTCACTCTGCACCAATGGATCCACCCAGAGAGAAGCAGATGCATAAGCAAATAATTCCAAACTTTGTAGCAAATACAGGAGGCAGCTTTGCCTTGTCTGAAGCACAGCAAGGTCTAATAAGGTGTTTGCCATTCATTTTTACTTTCTATCACTTCTTAACATAATTTCTAGCATAGTTGCATGGAATTTTCAATCTAATTTTCTTCTTCTATTGGTGCATTTGGAGGAAGTGATGGAGTAAGCCAGATGCACAGTACTGGTTGCAGTTTAAGAGTTAAGAGCATGTGTGTCTTGCTGAATGAAGACAGCTGAGTATTTCTACTGGGAAAGCAACTCAGCTCCTGGAATTCACCCTGAAGCTAGCAGTGAAAGCCAGGTGGAAGGAGGAATTTGCTGTTTGCACCAGAGAGAGACTTCTGCCCTCTAGAACACCCGTGCTGGTGCGTTTACTCAAAGCCCCAGTGCCTCAGTGCCCCTTCTCATGGGACCTGCCCTTCACCAGGCACTCAATCTGAATAACAGGAAAATGAAGAAAGAATGAAAGTAGCAGGAATAAAATCCTGTTCCCTTGGAAATGACTGGTTGCATTCTCAGTGACTGCCATGAGCCTATGGCCTTTCTTTTTTCTATTTTCATGGTTAGCATAACAAAACCAACATTGTAAACCTGCAAAAAAAGACGACTCGATATCACATGATTTTTTACAATTTTGGAAGATGATCTATCCCCTGTCTCTGATTGCTGTGAAAAGGAGTGCTTAGACAGGCTCCAAGCAGAAGACACCCCCATAAAAGAGTATTTAGGCAAGGTTCTACAATTCTATTTGCTGGCCATTTGCTTGCCTGGTTTTATCTGTGATTTGATGACTCAGCCTTTAGGAATTTTGTTTTGCAAGTCTTTCTCACTATTCAAGTCCCTTTCCTTTTCTTGAAGGAGCAGCTGAGATTCTCCTCCAAAAGCCTTAAAATTGGTACTTAAAAATACCAGCAGCCCTTAAGGGGCTTGAAATAGCTAAAATTGTACTCACTACTTCGAGTATTGTCAATCTGTAATTTGGTGAGGATATGAAAGATACTTATTATTGCCATAATGGGACTCTTGAAGGCATGGGCTTCTTCACTTAATAAAAGGAACCAAGATAAGAAATCAATACATGATTCATACTAGTAACAAACTATTTAATATAATGATACTGAATGCTATCAGAAAACATGGCTATATGATGTGAAATACTAAAGGTGATGAATAGAATCTATATTTTATTGTACACAAGAAATTCTTGTACTTGTTTATAATGGCTGTTGGTTGAATAAAGACCAGTCAGAAATCAGTGGGTAACTGTTTTGTTACCAAATCACAAAAACCTGCCAGTGGAACTTCTAAAAATTGAGTTGATGTATTCCAAATTTTGCTTAGCATGTGAGTAATTTTGGTTCCCTACAAAACGATTTTGTCTAAATTCGGGCACCTTCCAGTAAGACTGGAAATTTTGTAGTCACTTATGATTACATACTGCATATTTCTGTAGCAATTCAGAGATGCAAGCATAAACATTTTTTGACTCCAGCACAGAAACGTGATGTTTTGTGGAAAAATGAACAGTAAAAGATTGTACTGGCAGTCCTTCCAATGGAAATAATTGGCATGATGGCGTGGCCCCCCGGTATCTGGCCTTAGCAGGCTGGGGAAGGACTGGAAGAGGCAAAGAGTAAAGAGAGGAAACCAGACAGACACATCCATTACAGTCCCATAACCATGCAATATTAAAAGGAAAGGTAACTAAAAGTATCAGAAAGGTCTATGCTCTAGTAATATCTCTGCAGAGCCAGCACAATATAGTGTTAGCCTCACATAAGCATATATACATGCCTTTCTAAATATGCCACTTCTGCTCTAACTCAATTTTAAAAATCTTGCAAGCATGAAGATGCTCTAAAACATATTGGGAAGAGCAATTGATCAGGATTTTTTCCTTGTTTGTTTTGCAGGACTCAGCACGGGCAAGACAGAATGTGTACAATTGCAAACTGCTTAAATATTCCCCACAGATCTATTTTAAGCACTCATATTTCAATCAATGGTTCAGAAGGAAGCTGCAGTATAAACACATTCCATTCAATCAGATTTGCATATTGATGTCAGTAGTTTGAATCAAACCAATTAGACCATGTAGTTATCTATGGAAAACATATGGCAGACTGATAAAAACCCAGTTCTATGTTTAAAATCTACAGTATTTCATTAGCATAGCAAAAAAGCAGCTGAAGGAGGATGCTATTCTTCATGGACTAGACAAACTGATACAAGGAGAACTTGGGCTGGATCCTCAGCTGGTAAAAAACCACTCTGAATACAGTGGTGAATTGAAATGGAACTAGTCAGTCTGAAAGCAAACACATGCTCATGTAGACACTGAATCAAGCACTGATTTCTCTTTGTTCTCAGTTCCTTATCTCTGAAAGGGGGCTATCCCATTTTCTCACCCATTCTTATTTCAATTAAAGAAAAAGTGCACTTTCTGAGGAACTGTCTCTTACTTTGCTCTAAAAAACCCCACAAAATTGCAAAAGGCCCATCTGTGCTGAGCTACTGCCCTAACATGAGTAATGGCAGTGGCACCTCAACCTTTTTATCTCTAAGTTTTCTCTTTCATGATGGCCTAAAAGCTTTTCTTAGATTATGTTTATCTTCAGCAATAAATCATGTTTTCATTGCATCTCTGCCTCATTGAGGTGCAAATAACAGAACAAGACAAATTAAACTGTAAAACAGTGGCTGAGGAAAGAAATAAAGAAGGACAAATAAATGAATTCGTGTAGGAAAGACAACATTGATTCTAAACACCATCTTTTATTGGTGCTGCTTCTTGCATTAAAAAGAAAAAAAATCAACTCCTTTGAACAAGCAGTGATTTAGCTATAAAAATACTGGTCTGCAAAACATGACTAATCATCTCATCAGCACCCTGCTCATCTCTGTATATTCTCCTGGCAATAACTATATGCTAAGCATTTAAGCCCATCCTAATAATGTGTCCATGGCTCCTAGACTGCTCTTTTACTGAATGAAGCACCCACATGATTTGCTAGGTGACATCATTTACAAACAATGGCATTACTGTCTAGCATGAATATCAATTTAGGGGAAAAAAAATTAATACACTACTTGAAATTCAGGCTTAGCACTGTATAAAGTAACAATACTAATTTCTCCCCCGTCCTACACATTCTTAAGCAAGTAAGTCACATTCTTCAGCAAGTAAGTCAGTTCACTGCAGATAATTTATTCTACAACTACTGAATGATGAAATGCCAGGAGACATGACCATGGATCAGGATAACATAGTAATTTTTTTATTATTATTTTCACACACTCCCCATACATATGTATGTATTAAAAAAGGAAGATCCTGGTATCAAAATAATCGACATCCAGACAGCAGTCAGAGTTCAAGGAGAAAGCAAAATGTTGTCCTTTTCTCATTGGTATTCATATAGCAAATGCTGAGGCAAGAAAATTCTGCTAAATGTTGTCCTGTCTGTGAACCCTGAAATAGCTTCAGTCCCTTGTGAAGATTTTACCAAATTTATATGAATTACATTCAGAAGCAAGGTTAGTAATAAATATAAGTTTTGGAAGTATTAAAACACTTCAGTTAAATTAAAATCTACCACTTAAATGCTGAAGTTAATTAAGAATTACAGAAATCTCTGCTGATACCCCAGAAAAGAATGCCTCCTCCTGCATATTCAATCAAATACTTTTCCAGACCAGGCAGTTAGAAATCAGAATAAATTTAGAAATAGAATAATTTCTGTTGGAAAAGTCCCTTCAAGAACATTGAGATTAACCATTAACCAAGTAGTGACTGTCAAGTCACTACTAAAACACATCCCCAGATGCCACATCCATGTGTCATTTCAGTATCTCCAGAGGTGGTGACTCAACCACTTCCCTGGACAGCGTGTGCAGTGTTTGAGAGTTGTTGCAATGAAGATGCTTTCCCTAATATGCAGCCTAAACCTCCCCTGCCACAGCCTGAGGCCATTTCCTCTCTCTGACGGATGTGCTTGACTCCTTAGCCTAAGCTGAAGCAGTTTGGAAGAGTTTCCAAAGGATGGAAACACCTGAGCTGGGCCAAGAACTTCTCTAGTTCCAGTTTGTTCTCTGAAAACAACAAGGGAGCAGAGTGACCCATTGAGCAGCTACATAAAGGACTGAAAGTACTGCACACAGAGGAGTGAAAATCCTGTAAGGAGCTATCCATGTGGTTCAAGTGTAGGTGTCTGCTTAACAGCTTCCCAATAAACAAACCTGGATGCTTTTTCAAGGTTGTCTTAGCCTCTTGAATCTCAAGCAATTGATGCTCAGCAAGAAAAGTGCTAAATCCTATGCTTCTGAGAAAAAATAGAATGGCAGATTTTATCCCAGGTGCTTTTTGTTAGCCTAGATTGAATATTTACACAATAGTTTTGGTTTGGTGTTGGTGTATAGTGTCCATTGAATTTAAAATTCACTTAATACTGAATGAACTGAAAGAGCAGAATAAGTAACCTAACAAATAATCAGCAGTGATTGAGGGTGGGTATATTGGGGTTCTGGGAGTGACCCACATCTCTTTTGTGCTATTTAATATCTTTGAAAGTAGCAGAGTGGTAAAGAATAGTAACGAAAGAGTTGCAAAAATTGGCTTGGATCAGCGGTTAGGCTGTGACCGTTTTAATTTGGCTAGATGGAATGGTATACAGGCGGGAAAAAGGGAACGCAATCCATGTAATGTAGACTGAATTTGGAAAACAGTAAATCCAGAAGTAAGATTTGGAAGCTGAATCTCGATAAATTTAAATTGGAATAGAAAAAGTTCAAAGGGGTTGTCTCTTCAAATTTGAAACCGTCTTCCAGTAAAACCTGTGAATTGGGCACTTTAAAATCGAGATGGGCTCTACTTGGTATTTGTGCTTTAGTCCTATACAAAGTCATAAGCCTAGTAAAGGAACAACCAGTGATTCAGACAGGAGTTTTGCCCCAGCTAAATGTGTTTTTCTGCAGTGGGTGAAGGACTGCATCCCCCCATCTCTGACTATCACTGCAACTTCAGACACACATGGCTTTAGAAGTTTAAGAGTCTGTCAGAACTCCATCTCATCAAATTATCAAAACCAGTGTTCAGTAATAACACAGATTCCTACTTCATAATCTCTCCCATACTTGAAGGCAGCCCCTTTGCATCCTTATATTAAAAAGCAAAGCTAGAATTTTATTACTTCCACTGGGGAAGCAAAGAGAAAACAAAATTATATTTAAACATATAAACAGGCAACAATTCACAAGGAATTATTTTAAATGTGTACATAGAACAAAGAGAGGCACCAGTTTGGTAATTTTTTTCTGGAATAAAGTCAATATATCCAGATCAAATACAATTGTTAATATTAAATCCTTCTTTCATAATTTTTCACCAAGAAATCAAGAAAGCAAAAAGGAAGAAGAAATTCAATAAGTTTTTTATTTTTTCACTGCACACTTTATCAAATACACCTTCCTAAAATCTTGTAAACCTCAAAGCAATAGCACTTGTTTACTCTGAGTGTTAGTATATAAAAACTTGCAGCAAAGGTGAATTTATTTGAGACTAATATTTACAAGGCCATGTACTGTCCTTGTTCTCTAGAAGAATTTGATGTCAATAGAAGTTAAATTGAAGGTCACTTATATCTGAAATTGCTGCTGATGTTATATTTCAGTGATTTACTTCTACATGTTGACCTTTGCTTTCAAAGTCTTATTTTTTCACCATTAAAAAAATAGTGTGTCTATATATATATACACACTCATATAATTCAAGACTATTACTTCAAAAGGTAATGCACAAGGTGTTAAGCAACAGAAGTTATTCTTAATTAATGAAAGGGGGAAGGAGGGGGAGAAGGAAACAAACAAAAACCTCTCAGCACCTGAAACCATTAAGCAAGTGTCAAGTGTGATTGACTTGTATAAAAAGGCAATGGCTTTAATTTTGTGTTCAGACACAGATAACGAGTAAGGGCATTCTCTAAATTTACATAAAAGGTCATAATTTGTCTCAGTTATGGCAAAGTATGTCATACTGAAGCACTCCTTACCTTAAATTTCATGGATTCTTGGACACAGAGCAATATCACAGAGCAATATCAGTGCTCAGGGCACCCTGTGCAGCCATCCAGGAGCCGCTCTGGCACCACCCCAGCCCGTCACTGCTGGGACCAAAGCCCCTTCACAGGGGCACCTCCAGCGACCTGACCAGTCCCTGCTTGACTCCCTGCACACCCCACACTCACAGCCAGACCAAGTTCCCTTACCAGGTTTCCTGTAGCAGGGTCTCAGATGTCCAGGTTCTTCAATTAATTTAATTCTGGTGCTATAACTTAATCTTGAGCTGGTGCCTCTGAGGAGAGACTTGGAACTCCTGGGCTTTTATCCCCTCACTGTCCTGACTCCAGGAGATCTGTGGTGCTCAGCTCCTGGCTGAGCCACAGGTGCTCCTTGTTACACTGAGGGTGGCAATTCCCAGCTTCCTTTCTCAGCCCCTCCCAGCGGCTCCCCAGCCACCTGCACTGAACGGATTCCTCAAGAACCACGATGTATTCTGCAAATGAGAATGTATTCTGTGTCACCTGTGTCTGTGACACGGGGCTGCCAAGGGTAATGCCTTCAAAGGATCTGAGACACACAGCAGTTGCTGCAGGTCAGATATAGGATTCAGGTTCTTGGAGGGAATTGGAGGACAAGATTCCCAGTGGTGTGGAATGCTGAGTCTGAGCACTGCTGTAGTACAGGCTGTGTTTCATGGAAATATTTCTGGGTATCTGTGGCAGATTCTGCCTTTAAGTACTTTTTGTACTCTTCTTTTCTTGCAGATTCCCTCCCCATCCTCTCCGTAGAGCAGCTGCTGAATGGCAGAATTTATAGCCAAGGACATCAAGTAAAATCAGAATTTAATTCAGATATCCTCCTGTTCTATGCTGCATGTGGTGGCAGCTCAGACATGTTTGGGAAGGGATGTGATCAAACTCACAAATGGCTGCCCTCAATGGCATTACAGGAGACAGCAGCTCCTACACCTAGTTTCCCACATATGAGGTAAACATTAAAAACATGAGTATAGTCCACCTTCAATGCATGAGTAACAGTTTAGTCTCAGCTGTGATGGGTAAAGCTTATTGTTATTCTTCATTAAAATATCTAGGAGTAGCTAAATATGATTTATAATTGAATTTAGAGTTTTGTAGCCCTTTTCTCTTTTGCACATAAGTGCTTTGAGTCTTAGGGGTTTTTTTAATTTGCCCAATAATACTTTTTGGGGTGTTTGTTTGTTTTTTTTTTCTTTCAAGTTTTTGAAAGGCAAGCATATATGAAAAAATTACAAAATTCAGTCTTATCTTCATGGACCCAATCGCTCAATACAAATAGGAACACGAGGCATCTCAGGGACAATGATCTCTGATAGGTGCCTTGAGATGAGATATGAAAGCTGAGTCAGTAAGTCCTCCTGCTTCTGCCCTAATTGCATGGAAAGTTCATCAACAAAGGGTATCAGCATCTGCTGGCTTTGGAGATCCTTTTCCCAGAGAGGAGGAAGCAGTAAACTTCTATTTATATTCACAGACAGAACCAGTAGACAGCTCAAAATGAAAGATACCATCACTTTGGCTCTTGTTCTACCTATAGCTTTGAAAAGTTAGGAAATCTGCCTGTAATATTCCTATTTACATCCAGCAGAGACAAGGGTATTGTGTTGCCCTATTAACCTGATGAAATTATATCAATCAATGCATTGAAATGAAAACAGACTTGCAATTAGGTTCTTGTTGCAAACTGTGTGCCACAGTTTAAACCATCTGCTGCATTCAAACACGTGTGGCAGAATTTAGAAATGAAACCACCAGCCAATGGTTGTAGGACATTTTATCCAAGATGTCTGATATCTATGTTGCAACAAGATTAGACAGAGATAAGGCAGAAGTTGCTTTTCCCCCCATCATGGGAAAAATCAAGTGTAGCAAACATTAGAAAACTTCCTAAAAACATTTTGTTTTTAACAGCATGAATAAGCACGTGCATGAATTCCCCCCTGCCCTGGATGCATATGAGAAAAACAGTGGATATATGTTGAGTGTGATACAGAAACAACTAAAAGCCATTGAGTCCTCATGTCTTAGTTCACTTTTTAAGCATCTGGGCCTTTAAAACTGGCAGAAACATATATTTTCCATCTTGATGTTTTATTTTGGATCTGGCAAGAGATGAAAACAGTGAAACAGCTGTGGCTCAAGCTAATGAATATTAATTTTCCAATACAATCACTTGTCCATGCACACATTTTGGTTGCACTGCTTTATGCACTGTTCTAAAATTGCTTGAATAAGACAATGTCTGAAGCAGGATATGCAGACAGAATGGGAATTATCTCCTAAATCCCAGACTGTGAGATACAGGACAGAAACACAGCAAGGAAATCAAAGAAAACCCCTCTATGGGAACCTCTTTTGTGCAGGTACTTGCTAATTACTCAGCACATTAATGGTACTCCGAGAACAGCAGGGCTGTTCATCATCCACCAGCTCTGCTGTTCCACAGCCCTGCTCTCCTGACACAGAGCAACACAGCACAACCAAACATGACAATTCACAAAACTGTGTCTGGGCACACAGAGAGACAAAGCAGCTCTACCCAAAAGGCACTTCTTATCCTAAGGTGTCTGAGATTACAAACAGTGAAATCTCACTCGGCATTTTAGGAGAATGCAGATGTGAGCATGTGTGAGAAGAACCAGTTCCAGGCCATGTGCTGGACTTCAAAAATTTGCAGTTAAGTTTTACTTTTGCACCAACCTACCTCAGATTTAAAGCAATTTATTTACAGAGAGACACTTTGGATAACTAAAAGGAACCTGACTGCAAATGTCGACTCTGACTTAAAGGAAATAAGTATATAAAAAAATAGTGCCAGCTGACATGCATAAATATCACTTCTAGTGAAAATAAAATACATTTAAAAGGGAATTTTCTATGCATCTAACAGACTCATCGACCTACTCTTTCATTGCTTATTTTAGTTGTGCATTTTCCCACAAGCATTTTAAAATTGGCCAGATCCCTAAAACTAGCAATTTAGAAGTAATTCCTATTTATTTTTAAATCAAATCAATATAACTGCCCTGTCCTTCACATTTTAATTAGAGAATCCCAGCTGAGGAACAAGTTTTACATACATAGGAAATATAAATAATTTAGCTATAAGTCAACATTGTATTTGTATGAGGTTTTTATCTTTGCTTGCTTTTATGTAGTCCTCTGTGATAGTCTGTGCTCTCACTGAAGAGGGAAAGCTTTGTGTTCAATGCACTAGCATGAATAAAATTAGAAACAGCTGGTGGAAGAACACCTGACTGAACGCACGCAGCAAGAGTGAAGTCTCGCCTGAGGAAACTGCTCTGTGAAGAGGGGTTCTCTCCCCACTGCATGCCTATCAAATGGCACTGATGGAGACAAACTCTTTTGCAATATTCGTGGTAGCTGTTTTCTTTGCTGAATCATAATATGGTGGGCCCTCGGAAAACTAAATACAGCTGACATTATGCTGTTGGGTAAAATTTCCATTTTGTTTCTTGCATTTACCCCCTGAATGCATAGGATGCCAGTGGTCAAAGAGGAAATGTTGTATTCTATCCTATTTAAAAGAGGGGGAAATCGGGTCTCTCCACCAGTAAATTCTTGGCATACTTCTCTCTTTTTTCTTTCTCCTGGACTTCTCTTTATGTTACCCGTTTCCCCATTAAGCTGCATTGTTTCCCAGATATATTTATAAAACTGTCTCAACAGTTCATTGAACTCCATTAGGCTGCTGTTCTACCTATTTTCCAATTTATTGATGAAAATAATAACTAATACTGAAGGCATTTACAGATCATTTGATACCTACTTTCTGGAGCCTGTATGTCAGATTTTCTTAGAGTATATCAGGAGTATGTCCTGGAAAAAAAATTTTTGCCTTGGTAACATCAATAGTTGGAGGCTTTCGTTTAGTAGGAATATGCCACAGCATATGTTCAGTTTGATCATCACTGCTTTGACCTTATTATGCTGTATCTCATTATTAACTTAAAATGCAGTATCCTTCAGCATATGGTGCACTAGGGCTTGCAGCAGAGAGGGAAAATTCAGGATTATCTCACCTTTCTACAGCAGCACATTTGTAATATCTGAAGGCACAGCAATGAATCACATTGTCTTTCAACAGCAGTGCAACGTGGACCTACCATCAGTGCACGACAATGGACTTGAACGCAGACATTTCCATCTGGAACCAGCTGCAGGAGTCACGGCAGGGCTGGGAGTCTGTGTGCACTGCTGCAGCTGTTTGGGACACAGCATGGACATTGGGCAGTGCTACAGGGATAATGCATCTCTTGTCTTTAACTAATTTTCTGTCTACTGATGACAATAGGAATAAAGGGAAAAAAAAATCCCCTGAAACAAACAAATACCCCCAACCACCCATTCCACTCAGCTCCAAAAATAACACATGCAATGAATAGAAGCATTTGTTCATTAACTTCCTTTTCATCTGGTACAATCTTCTCCCTTTGATATTGAAATGTGGATGAATTTATCCTTGCTAGCATAGTTTTAAAGAACAGAATAAGTAGTAAAAAATATTCTGATGGTTATCCTGATATAAATACAAAGATGATCACTAAGGTGTCACTGATACCTTTTCACCATTTCATGTTTTGAGAGAAGACCCTCTAGAGCAGAAAGATAATTCATTTCCAAGCTCTATCAGTCCTCACTTTCTTCTCAAATATCCACAGAGACAATACACTGTGGTGCTGGTTTTTATGATATGAATCTCTTCCATTGTAACTATACTGAGAGAACAAACTTATTTCACACAGGCCATCAATCAGTCTTTAGAGAGCAAAACCTCACAGTTACTGCTTTGCCAGTTTGGCCTGTAAGTAGCGATTTAAGGAAAAGATGTGAAATAACATTACCAGCTCCCTGGGCCAACCAAACTTTTGTTCAAAACAAGCAGAAAATATTTCCTATGAAAAGGCATTGAGCAAGGATTCATCAGAGCTAGTTTTCCCATGTCTGTCAGTTGGCCACACAGTAATTCTTATTTATCTTATCCATTAACAGGAGCAGTCATTCACACATTTCTATCAGCAACAGCACTACAAGATGTAAGTAAACTAAGCCTGACATTTTCCAGAGGATGTGGGGAACAGAAGGTTGTTTACTAGACTTTGGTATTGATAAAGACATATTCCCAATATTCTATTTCAGTCTTATGGGATGCTTAACCATCTGTCGAAGCACAAGCTGATGCAACACAAGCCATTAAAAAAAATCCTATTTGCAGCATCAGAAGCTTTAACAATGTTTTGGATCACTGCATTTCCATCACACTGTAAATCCTGTGTTTCTGTAATGAAGAAGGCCATTGGCAGGGCTGAACAATATACAGATCCATGCAAACAGATGGGGTAGAGCTGAAGGTCTCAAAGAGGCAGACTTTCCTAGGGTGTGCTGCTCAGAGACTTCCCTATGAGTGGAGAAAGGCATACAACCCATTTTTAAGAAAAAAGAGGAAGTTATAGGAAACATCAATCTATGGGGAAATTATGCAGCAAGTCTTCCTCAAAGACATTTCTAATCCCAAGAAGAGAAACAAGAAAAGTGATGGTGAGAAGCCAAAGTCCAGCTAGTGTCCAGTTGCTGGTGGGACCTCTCAGGGACTGATGCTTCAATACCAAGCCAAATATTTCTCAATTTTTTTATTAACAATCTGCATGGTGAGCAAGGGAGCTCACCCAGTTTGCAGATGGCGCAGAAATGGGAGTAGTGGCTGATATATTGAGGGGTTTTACCTCCTGTTGGGCACTTGTGAGACTTCAGCTGGAATATTTGTCCAGAGCTGAGCTTGTCAGACAGTGACACAATGGAATGAGTGCAGCACAGCCAAGATTATCAGGGGTCTGAAGCACAGAATATGGGGTTTTTTAACCTTAAGAGTACATGAGCATGGAAACACTTGCACCTGGCAGCACTTGTCCCAGTGCTTCAGCTTTCAGAGTGTGTTTTCCTTATTAAACCTGTAGGGTCTTGTCTGGCTATGAGCTATTTTAGTATCCACAGCAGCATTCTGCTCATCAAGAGAAATGTCACATCAAGGAGGAAGAACAGCAGTTACATTCTGAGGGCAAGTACTCAAAACAGTAAGAAATGGTCATCCTTATACTAACTGCATCAAAAATATACCTCTTATTGTAATTAATAATAGAGGAATATCCTCTGAATATGCTATATCTTAAATTGCAATAAATTAGTAAAATGCTATTCAGCAAATCAAGCATGTTGCATGTCAGTCTTCACAGTTTCTAATAAAAGTGGACATTATCAGGAACAGACATTATTGCTTTTTAAGTAGAATTGTGCATAACATTAACAGACACAGGATGATGACTATTATAGGTTGGGCAGGCTAAGTTAAATCTCAGTTCCTGCTGCTTCCCTGCCAATTTCCTTTAGACCTCTTATTGCAAGGGCTTGAAGAGGAACAACACCACAAAATCAGCAAGTGTCCCCTCTGTTATACCCACAGAGGCCCACGTGCTGGTACTGAAGCACAAAGATGTTGCAAGTGCACATTTTAGCCCTTCCACAGAGGCACAAATGAAATGGGCTCACTCAGAAGGGACCTCCTGACTGGGCTCAGCATTCCCAGCCCCTCTGTGCCCCAAGGCTTGCAGGGACCCCACACTCCCCCCCTGCCCTCGCTGCCTCCTGCCTGTCACCAGGTCAAGCTTCTCTCACATTATGATGATTCTTTATTTCTTTCTAAGAGCTCTGCAGACAAAATCACAAAGGGCAGGGCTGTCAATGCATAAGCCTTAGAGGAAGCAATGCATAACTAGAGGTGAAGATGTATAACTAGAAGGGACACATTCCTGTAAGATACAGGATATTTGCCACTTCATCTCACTGGCGACAGAAGCCTAACTAGATAACAAAGACCATTGTATAAAATTAGTCCTTAAAGTATTCTATATTTGAGATTTCTTCTTAAAAATGTACCTTAAAAAAAAAAAACCTTGGATACTGTTTAAGCCCTAATTTTAAACTTTATATGATGCCAAATACAGACTGCCTCAAAATGTCTTATTGCTTAAATTGGGCCACTGCCATAGTAACATAGTACTCTCCCGTAGATAAAATGGAGAACAAGAAAGATATTTCCCATGTCTAGCAGAAGTTTTTACCCACCCAAAAATAGGTCTTTGCTTCTGGATAACCTCAGAAAATAAATATTCATAAAACAAAACACATTAATTCTGTAGGAAAACTGAAATCACCCATATCTAATATATGCAGCTGATTTTGGATATTGTAAATCGATTTTCATTGAAAAAGAGAGCAAAAAAGATATTTTGGTCTCATATGATTTTCATCTACATACATTGGTTCCAAATTTTGGAATTGGAAAGAAAGCTGAATACCACACATATTATTTAACCTGCTATGTGTGGCTTAAATTGCTCTGCCATGATCTTCTCATTGGACACTACACAGTCACATTAATTGTAAATTATTTTGGATAATTTTCCATTTCTCTTTTTTTTTTTTTTAATTCAAATTATCGTCTTGGAGAAATGAATAGCCTTTGTCTTCTGTTGGAAGAGTAGTTCAGTGCAGTCACACATACAAACTTGAGGGCAATGAAAAGTTTATTCCAATTGCTTTGTTCCACCTCTTTCAGAAAAGTATAGTTTGCAGTTCCTATTCAGTCTGCCAGACAATCAAGATGAGAATGATTGTTACTGAAATGTCTTTCTCTGGGTTTAAAAATTCTACTTTTTAGTAAGTGTATTTTTGATTTACACTTTAACTTTTGCTAATATAAGAAAATATAAGGCTGATTTTTAGTTTCAAGTACTTTAGCTGCATTATCTTGGCTGATCAGTAAGCCTTTAGAAACCTGGATATCTGATCATTCAATCTGTTCTGTTAAGTGCCTTATTGCATAATCCTTGGCTGAATATTGTGTGGTAGCTATAACACTACCAAAGCAGATCATATAACTTTGCTAAAACATAATTTTTAATCACTCTTCACATCACTGTGAGGTATTAAGATCAGGCCCAGATGGTTAAATCTGCAAAACTACAAAAAGAGCACATGACATGGCAGACACAGAGAATGAACATCAGGGTGCCCCCAGCTCTCTGCTGCCAGGTGCTCCACAAACACCACAGCTGAGCTAAGGGCAGGCACAAACTGAGCTAAGGTGCTCCACAAACACCACAGCTGAGCTAAGGGCAGGCACAAACTGAGCTAAGGTGCTCCACAAACACCACAGCTGAGCTAAGGGCAGGCACAAACTGAGCTAAGGTGCTCCACAAACACCACAGCTGAGCTACCAAGGGCAGCAAGGCCAGAGCCCTTTGTCCCTTTCAGCGAGAGCACCATCAGCACAGGGGCTCCCTGCTCCTCTGCACGGCAGTGGTCCAGGCAGAAGAGCTGCCCCACGGAGCACAGCAGCTCACACAACATCCATGACCTCCTCCCATAACAGCAGAGCAGTTTGCTTCCCACCCCGAGGGTCATAATTCCCAGTTATTGCCACATTGAGATTTCTGCTGCAAGTGTTTGGAAATATAGCTCACATAAAATGGGGTCTGATATCTTATTGAGGCTCCTCTGGGACCTCCCAACAGTACAGTGTGCCCTCCAGCAATTCCCAACAGCTTCCCAGAGCTACAGAACCTACAGAGTACAGGGTTTTATTCTCACCTCACCTCTGTGTGCCTGAAATCAGTCCAGTGGTGCGGGGGGACATGGCAGATCCAACTGAAAGGAATCGTTGAGGTTGGAAAAGACCTCCAAGATCATCAACCTTCAACCAAATGCCACCATGCCCACTAAACCATATTGTCAAGTGCCACTGCTACTGGTTTCTTTAAACACTTCCAGGGATGTGGACTCCACTTTCCTGGGCAGCCCCTTCCAATTCTTCACTCTCTCAGTGAATAAATTTTTCCTAATATCCAAGCTGAACATTCCCTGGTACAGCATGAGGCCATTTCCTCTGGTCCTGTCACTGGTTTCCTGAGAGAAAAGACAGACCTCCACCTTGCCACAACCTTTCAGGTAGTTTTAGAGAGGAATAAGGTCTCCCTGAGCTTTCTTTTCTTGGTGCTGAGCTGTACCCTCAGCCCGATGCTGTAACTGAGGGCAGCTTTACGTGGGGCTTGCTCACACTTGGGGAGGGAGAACAGAGCTGCTCTCCTGCCATGGTGCATCCCCTCCCTGTTGTCACCAGTGATGGGACACCTGGTCACTTCTGCCCTCAGCTGCACCCTGCACAAGAGCAGGGCTGACACTTCTCTTGACTGCCAGAGTGCCCTCAGACTGCTGGGTATGACTATTTAGCTGGCTTTTGAACACAGCACTAAATGCCATCAGTACTGCCTGAACTCGTGGGAACTGAAGGGGAAATCCTCTCCTCCATCTTCTAGGGATCACATCAGCACTACAGGAGAGAGGAGAGAGAAAGATGAGGAGAGAATATCCCCATGAATTTGATTTCTGTTCCATCTCCAAGATAAGAGCTGGCGCTGTATGAGTCGTGGGGGAGCACAGCAGGGAAGAAAGCAAGCATACCCTGAAATTCAGTTGAAAGGCACTGGCACAAAAAAGATAGTATTTTATTGACACTGGAGTTCTGTCCTGATCTCATTTTTCTTTTACTTTGGGAAGTTGCTCTTGCATATTGGAAAGTGAACATGGTGTGAACATTTGCTTTCCTGCCCTCCCAGTACACAAAGGATTCTTGCATCTCTTCCTTTCTGGAAAACATTTTAAAGCAGGAGTGCTGTAGCACGGCAAGCCTCTTCCCAAGAGGCACAGTTCTCCTTTGTTAGAATACATGCTGACTATTTTTTCAAGGGTAGTGAATGGAATGTAACCTACAATATCTGCTAATGGCTGGAAACCTACTGTGCCTCTGAATTAGATTCCTATGACAGACGAGATGTGCCTGCCAGGAAAGAGGCTCTTAAAATGGTCCAGCTATTATTTTTTTTTTAATTTACAGAGGTAGCATACACAGTTCTTCTGTTAATTTGTTTCTGTAAAGAGGTGAGACAGGAACAGAGAGGATGAAAGCACAGGGAAGGGGTGCTCATGACTATTTCAGTATCTTCACTGTCACACACTAGCAGGATCTACAACAAGGATCTGCCTGTACAACAAGGCATCTGCTAAAAGGCAGCTCAGTCCCTGGCCCTTGGACATGTCTATCTCCTTTGGTGGGCACAGAATACCAAATTTCTCTGCTCAGTCTTCAAGGTTACTCCCAAATTTCAGACCCATTCAATCAGCAATGTAGAAAAAATTAAAGTAATTTTGTCCAATTGAAATAGAAGCCCAGTTGCTGGGCTTTTAGAAGCCCCCAAATCTGCTTTGGTTTATAGTGCAGGCAGAAGATTGTTTTGCTTTGAAAATGTTTATAGTCTCATTTTTTATGCTGCAAGAATGATATACTCGGGAATTTTTGCAAAAAAACCCCTCCATAAACCCCCCTGCAAACTTCAATTCTAAACAAAATAGAGCCCCATAACATGCACATTGTACAGTGCATTTTTGAGGAAGGAAGTAGAATTTACTGAGATTTTAAAAAACCCAAACAACAAACAAACACCAAAAAATCCCACGGAAACAAAGTTCCTCTCCGCCCCTCCACAAACAAATAAGTTCCTAAAGTTTGATACCATACCCCCATTGACTTCAGTCATAAATAAAAGCTGAGTGAGGGACAGACACAACCATTACAAAAAATTTATCCACATTCCAAAAATTTTGGCATAAGGGATCGCTAGATGCCCGACAATTTGATACTGTGGATTTAAGACTGATTTTCTAGGAATTTTCCATCTTTAATTTAGAGAAACTCTCAGAGTCATGCACTACTTCAAATCTTCCTGATTTTTCAGCCTCATCCCCCCCAGGCTCAATCCTCTCTGGTAGAGATGCTTGTGCCAAGGTGTAGCAATCAGATGTTCTGCAAATACAAAGAGATGAATCCTGTGCTCATTTTCATTCCCAGCTCCCCAGTTTGTACCAGCAGAAGTGTATCTGCAATTTCCACTAGTTCTATTAATTTAGATTTCTATAATAAGCAGAAGATAAGGCATATAAATTAAGTATTTGAAAGTATGGGTTCCAAAGTTTGATTTTTTCAGCTGAAGTAAGCATTTCCATGCACAGCTGTTTGGCCTCCAAACATCTTAATTAAAACCTTTTGGGAGGATAATAACATTTGCCATTCAATCAAACATTGGAGAATTTTACAGCTGAAACCAAATGTTATATGATAAACTTGGAGCTGAGTTTCAAAGCATCACAGGCAGTAATGACAATTAGAGACAGAGTTATCTAAAAGTCTCAAGCAAGAACTTTCTCTTGCACCCATTACTCAGGAGGGAATATTTTTATAAACCAGTGTGGGGCTTTTTCTAGTGTCAGTATAAAAGCTAATTCATGTGCAGTCTAGCTGAAATTTAGTGAGACCTGAGCATTAAACTCTGCATGAGCAAGTCTATGCACCTGCTATGGGAAACATTTTTTAATTGCATTCTGAAATCAATCAAACCTTACTACCTTTAAAACAAACCCAGACCAACCAGCCAACACCAACAAAATCCCCCCAGCACCCCTAACCAACCAACAACCAACCCCGAAACCTCCCAAAAACCACTGCCAATTACCCCCATCCACCCCAGAAAATAGAAAAAAACCAACAAATCCCAAAAGAAAACCACCAATCAGAGGGTAGTTTAAAAACAAACTCAAGCTGTCTGCTATGCCCAGATAACATAACAATTCAAGGATAAAATCCTCCATTAGGATGCTTTACAATACACCCTGAAAAAATGAAACAACCTTTTAATCATTTTACAATTTGCATAACACCTATCAAAGCTTTTTAAAACTCGAACACCATAAAGCTTAAGAGGTGAACCAGTGAAATTAAAACTTTGTTTTCAAAATGTCCTTTGGGAGCCTGCAGGCCCTGGGATGTTTGTTTCAAAGGGCTGCATCCTCCCAGAGAGGGTCTCACCACCTTCACCCAGCCCCCGTTAGAGGGGGAAGTAAAGGATCACCCAGCAGGGCTGACCCACTGTAAGACAGACATTGGGAAATAACCTCTTGCTGTGGACAGATAGATGACTCAATTCCCTCTATGTTGTCTTTCCCCACGTCAAGGCAAAGCTAAAAGGAACATTACAGAGGTTTTTGGATTCTTTGAAATCTCTCTGCACCAGGCTAGTGCTGCAGAAGTCTCCTAATTCCTGGGCTAGTGTCCCAGTTGTAACCCCACCAGTGAGGGGGTTTATTTGTTTGGTTTTGGGGTTTTTAGTTGTGTTTTTTTGGTCCTTTCCATATTTAACTACCTATTCTGTATTATTATGCTTAGCTTTTTCATACTTCCTTTTATTTCTGGTAGTAGGTATTTAGTCACCTAACACAAAAGAGAAATTAGCTTTCAATGCAAAGAAGAAAGACTATTTTATTTTTGGTTGGTTGGCCTTTTTTTTTTTGTTGTTGTTAATGATTGCAGATGATTTAAAACCTAGATTAAATTGCTATCTAGTGCAACAGAAAAACAGTTCATGTAAAACTACAGCCGTTAATTATTTCTGTGAATAAATGAATGACTCAATACTTCAAAGTCTTACGAGTAACTTTCCTTTAGCCCAGTTCTTATTGGCAAGAAATAAAGAGAAATAAACTGTTGCTGCTTTGGAAAATGAGATCACAGGGAAATTCATTAGATGGACAGAAATCCTCAAGCTCTGGATTCTGCAATTAGACACAGGACATTGGAGGACTGTGTCTCTGGAGAATCCTGTTACTTTGAAATAGAGTTTCAATTGACTGCCACAGGATACCAGAATAGCATGGAGGGTCTGCCTCCATCAGAAGAACTGAGGAACAGGACACGTTTGAATCACTATAATTTGCAAAATTTTGTGTCCAGTTTAAGTCAAGTAAACAGGCTCTCTTTGAATATCTGCCATAAAGAAGTGTTGGGAAATTTTTAATGAATAGGAAAAATGAAAATGTATGCTCTGCAGTAAGAAGGAGTTTTCACCTTTTGCATATTAATTTTTTTACCTTTGTAAATTAAATTATTCTTCCCTCAAAGAAAAATAAAACAAAGCACATCCAGCCTTTTATACTTTTTCTTTCCTCTATACAACATATCCTTTGAACCTTATCACCTTGGAAAGCCCAAAGGAGGGTCTGCTCTGCTCCTTCCCAGAGTGAAGCTACTCAGCCTTACTACTCCGGGTCATGAGTTCAACGACCACAGGTGAATTTCCATACACTGCAGATATTGAAATCTGTCATGAATCAAAGAGAATCTCAAGCTGGAAGGGACCCATAAGGATCATTGGCTCCAAGTCTCTGGTCCCTGCAGGACTACCTAAATCTAAAGTGCTAAACCCGCGTCCCTGGGGAACATGTTCCAGTGACCAGCCACTCTCTGGGTGAAGAACCTTTCCCAAATATTCAATCTGAACCTCTCCTGACACAACCTCAGTCCATTTTCTTGTGTCCTATCATAGGTCACCAAAGGAATGGAACGAGGTCCATGTAGTGGAAATAATTAACAGCAATTGTTTGAATTTTTGTAAGATCTCCTCTTTGCCCATGGTGTAGCCACAGAGCTTATTTCAATGCTGAGGAGAGCCTCTGAGTTTCTCAAGGGTGAAAATCTTCCTTCCACTTTTTAATTTCACACGTTGGAAAGATAAAGCGTGATGCTACTTGCACATTTTAAGGATGTAAGACTGAGGGAAGGAGTGTTAAGTGTTTATTGGCTTTGAAATAATCAATAGCTTGAGCTGCAAAAGATATCTTTGCCAGAAAAAAAAAAAGAGAAACATGGGCTTTTTATCCTGTTTTTTAGGCAAATGGAGAGAGAGCCAGGGTCATCTGTAGGCAGAAGCTTTGGTGTCTGTCAGGAGCCCTGGTGCAGCAGTGTGCCCATGCTAAGAGGTACCTTCTTCAAGGGAGATGCTTTAGCAGGCACAGCACAGTGTTAATGTGTTCTGAAAATAAGAGTCATAGAGAGCCTACACGCAGGACTGCTCCTAACAAAGCCATCTAGCATAAAAAGGAAATCCGCAGAGGAATGAAAATGAAAAATCTCTATATAATTTTATTATCTTAATCATAGCACTCCCTTTTCTTCCTTCTACAGTCCCTACTGCATGCACAATCTATCTTCTACTTTCTGCAAAAGAGATGGCAGAATATGAAAAAAACCCACCCTAAAACCCAAGACCTTGCAACAAAACATAAACTAAGCAAAAAAAATGCTAAGAGAGGAAAAATTGTGCAGGGTTGTTTTGTTGGGTTTGGGGTTTTTTTGGTTTTGGTTTTTTTTTTCAAGGATTAGCTACCTGAAAAATGCAATTAATCTTTCCTTAATTGTTTTGTTTTGACATTCATAGCTGCTCTTTTTTAAGTGAAACTCAGCATGTATATGTCCTCTATGGAACAACAGGTTGCTTTGCAGGCATTTTCTTAGAAAAACAATGCCATCTAGGAAGCTAACATAAAAAGACAAGCATTTTGCACTCTTCCATCTCCCAGACGATTGGAAGGAGATCTCAAACATATTAATTGCTGGCTAGGGGAATAAAGTATTATCTTTAATTTAAAAGCAAATTATTCTGGACTTTCACAAATCAGCTGCATAAGGAGGTTTAAATTAAAATAAAGTATAAAGGAGGCTTCAAACAGCATTTTCTTGAGAAAGAGATTGATGTTGAATTTGAAGAGATTGAATTCAGATTATTATAGGTCCATATGCTAATTATGAAGGTCAGATTAATTATAAAATCCCAAAACAACCAGACTTCTTTATTTCAAAGTCTTGTCCCCTAAATTGTCTGAATCAGATTTTATAAATAAGCTCACCTTGCTAATTCTAGCAAATGAAAAGAGTTTCTTCAGCTCCACTGGAAGAAATGAAGGGATCAGTCCATGACTGGCAATATCACATAAACCAGCCTTGAAGGCAGCAAAGAAAAAAGCATGAAAAGAACATGTTGGTCCCTCAGAATCTCATGCATCAAGCCAGAAGGATGCTCTGCTGCCAGGACTCTCTCAGGCAAAACACAAACCTGCACAAGGAAGGCTCCCCTTGAAATCTGACCTAGGGAACCCTACTACTACTTCTGAGCTAAGGGGTGCATGTGACTAAAAGTTAATTTCTTCACAGAGGTTAATTTTCCCACTAAAATAATGTTTGAGATAGAGTATTTTTAAAATAAATGCTATTAAATATATACATAAAATTAAGACATGCTGAATTATAGTAAAACAATTAAATTCCATACTTCTGCTCACAGGCCTTGAAGTCTTGCTTTATTCTAGTTAATACAGAGACTTCCTGGGAGTCTTATTCATTTAGGACAAACAAGAAACTCCCCTAAATAACAAGAAAGGGGTAAAAAAGATTTTTGTCCTTCAAAAGATAACCAGGAAAAGCTGGCAGCATACTGGGTCACTAGAGAACAGCAGATGAATATACAGTACTTTCAGCGCTCAAGGGAATACCCAAGGCAGGAGACCTTGAGAGCAGAATATTTCTACCTAATTTAGATTCCAGAGCAGAGAGTTAAAACCACTTATCAGCCATCAGGTGAGCTTCTGTCTCTTCAGAAGAATGCAACCCTCTCCCTCACTATTCTCTAATTACAGGTCAAAAGCTCATGTTGTTTTCCCAAGATTATGATGTACTTCACCACAAGCTCTTATACTTCCCGCTCTCCTCTATCCATCATAGACATTAATTTTAATTACTTCTTTGAGAATTAATTTTTGAGTCTCTACTTAGTTATGTTCAACTACAAAAGAATACAAACAACAGCAATTTCCCTCTGTGACAGTGCATTTCAGAAGCTGTTAATGAAAGCAGTCAGGTAGACCTTGTGCAGTTCAGTCCCTTCTTGAAATATAAGTTTTCTTCTTTATTTTTCCTTGATTTCTGGACAAATTCACAAAACTGTAGAGATTTTTCTTCCCCCATCTAAATTTCTTATAAAATACTGAGATTTAAAAAAGCTTCTTTCCATAAAAGAGGCATTACAAAAGTCTAGGGGTGCTTTGGAACTTCTGTCCCTGGGCATTACTGCGGTTCCAGTTTTATTTTCTCTTCCAGAAACTGGTGTGTTCCCCCTTCCAGTCAGGGATACCCACTGCACATCGGCTTTGCCCTGCAAGCCTAAACTCCTGATGGAAGAGTGAGTCTAACCAAGTGTTCCAGAGTAGCAAAGAAGGAAAGAAATAATCCATAACTTACACAAGTCCTGAACTTACAATGGGTTACTTCATACAGGAGATCCGGAGTGCCCGAGGGTCCCTTTTACAGAGGAAGCAAGATAACTAGGAAAATCTCATCTTGTTTCACAAGCAATTTCATTTTAAGATACTCCTAGAATCACTAAAAAATCCTTCTTAAAGTACCAGGAAAATTTGATGCTGCCAATAGGGGCCACAATCCAATGAAATTACTGTCTTATTCCCAAACCAGCCATACCAGCTTAAAGATCTGAGCACAGTGATCTGTGCAAGGGTGGGAGGAAAAAACACAAACATTCCTACAGTACTTTAAAGAGGAACTAGGATAGAAAAACAAAGAATTTAAACAAGAAATAATTTGGAATATTTAATACAAGTAATATTCCACTGTATTGAACTAGTGATCCCACTAGGGGTTGTGGTTTTGCTGTGTTGAAGCAAGGCACCATAGCTAACAGTGGTAATTTTGTAATGCCTTGTGAAGAAACTATTGATAGACAATGTAGAATTGTCCTTCTAAATTTATTTAGCCACTAAAATGCTGTGACTTTTTCAGCTTATGACTATTTTAAAAAATACCTGCAGGAGCAAGAAAAATATATTAGTAGCAGAGATTCCCTGCAAAAATGAAGCATTATATTTAGTATTTGGACCTTCTTTTGGCCCCCTGTTATGAAACATGCACACCATCCTCTGCCTGTAATCACTCTGTAATCACACACCGGGGTGGCAAAAATCCAAAGCAACAGGAACTTGCTGAAAGAGAATTATTTCTCCAAATAAAATTACTGTGAATATATGCAGCCATCTTCACTCAGCCTGCAGTAAAATACTTTCATGGACCACAAACTTGACTTGTACTAATGCATGCTTTGAACTAGGGCAATAAGTGCAATTAGTAGCTAACAGATTCCTGCAAATTCCAGGAATTCAGTACTAGTCAGGAAAACATTGAATAGATTTGGCTTGGTGTTTGTTAACCTGATGTAACAAATGAGTCAGATGCAGGGAAAACATTTCCTGAGCTGCAGTTCAGCTTCAGAGAGTGTCATGCCCAGCTGAGCAGCTTGCCCACCTCCTCCTCTCCAAGGCCACAGCTCTCCTTTGGAGCTCTTCTGAGGGGAAACCATTTCCCAGACTGAGCCTACAAATTGCTTTCAAGCTGTCTGTCCTCCCTCTGGAGTAATTAACTGCTAATTAATACTTGGTCCATTTATCATCTTGTCTCTTCTTCACCCAAATAATCTATTTCTTCCGAAAGGCTGTGTCCTAGCACAGGATAGCAAACCCTGCCCCTCAGCCATGCTCCACTTCAGGACGTGCAGCCTTAATGGCCTCGAGGTCAGTAGATGTCATTTAACAACAAATACTCTTGAAACTGCAGGAATTTGGATCTGCAAACAGAAAATATGCAGCTCAGTGTCAGGAACAGCCAGCTCTTCCCAGCATTGCTGCTACAAATTTCAGATTCATCAGCTTGCAGATGAGACCCACAGAGACACCTTTTAAATAGTTTAATATAGATAAGAGGTGAGTTACTATCAGCACTCCTTCACAAGTGTAAAAAATAAAATTTTAAATGGAACTGTTGACAGAACCTTTTTTCTCTGATGTCACAGCAGTATTATCAGACAGTAGCTGAAATGCTGATACTGAAAAAAAGCCTCTGAAATATGAATAGGGAAAATCCTCCCTGTCCTAAGGTAATGCCAGAGGTTAACCCCTGTAGGGTACACACCTCCTGCAGTGGGATGGGGAACAGAACCAGAAGGGTGAAGTGACAAAAATCATGGGTTGAGATAAAGTCAGTTTAACAGGTAAAGGAAGAACCTTGTGCACAAGCAAAGCAAAACAAGGAATCCCTTCCCCATTTCCTATGAGGGGACAGGTGCTCAGCCATCCTCCAGGAAAGCTGGGCTCCATCCTGCCCAGTGTGTCTTGGGAAATGCCAAACACAATCACTCCAAATGTTCCCCCTTCACTCCTTATTGCCCAGGTTTCTTTCTTGTTAAACATGATACCCTATGGTCTGGGAAATCCCCTGGGTCACTTGGGGTCAGGTGTGTGCCCCTCCCCAGATCCTTGTGCACCTCCAGCCTGCTCCCCCCCAGTGTGTGGGGCGAGGAGCAGAAAAGGCTTTGTGTAAGTGCTGCTCAGATATCACAAGAACATCCCTTTAATAATAAAGTGATTTTCAGCACAAATCCAAAATATACCCCCATACCAGCATTTCTAGCCTGAACTTCTGCAGCAGCAGATGTTAAAGGAAACGAGAAGTACTATTGTCCATTACCAGACAGACACCCTTTATATCGTCCTTACTTTGTCACTTCTCCTCCTTTCTGTACCCTGCCTCTTCCTCAACTGTGCAGGTTGAAGAGTAAAATGGTGTTCCTTAAAGGCAGAACAGAAAGCTTTTGTCTGGTCTATTATGCTGTACTGTACTTTAATTCAGGCTTTTGAGGCACTGCATGACTGAGAAAGCAGTGTGGGAAAGGCTTTGGAGCCAATGGCTCTGGAGTTATAGTGACAGAGCTGCCAGCAAGGATATCTGTGAATTGACGGCTTCACTCTGGCTGCCCCTAGAAATTAACTAATATTTATGTGAGTGCAGCAAATGAGATACAGCTGTACACAACGCTGACACGCTAGGAAAGCAAATTATTGGGTAATCCAGTTATTAAACTGACTAATCATGTTTAACTGAACCACCTGCACAATGAATTTGGAAAGTGCTCCCTAGTCTATCATGTTGCAAGACTGGTTCAAGCTACTCCAGTTAGTCCCAGAAATATTTCATATTTTGAAAAAATATTTTCTTAATATATGATATATATAATCTATAACAAATTAATATAATATTTTGTTCAGTAGAGCTGAAATCCCTTCATAGTTTGGACTCTGCAATTCAGCACAGGCTTTTCTCTTCAAATAGCTATTGGAGACCTAGACAAGGCTCACTAACAGAAGCAGATGTCAGCTTGCAGCTATTAGCAACAAGGGCAGTTTCAAGATGAACATATGTTTGCATATTAAAGATGTTACAGCACACTTTTTATTGGCAGTAAGATTCTGCTTTCGCAAATACCACTGACAGAAGAAACATCTACTGACCCAGGAAGAATCCTATGAACAATATTCCATATGCCAGCAGAATGACATCCAAATTGAGGGAAAATTTACATATTGCCATTAAGGCAAAATTGGCAACAACCAAAGGTTAATGAAATAACACAATCACTTCATTTTGCAGCTTCTCCTTATAGTTAACAAGGTATTATTTCAGAAGAAAAAGAGAAAGAAACATAAATGTTCCTCCCTCTGCCTTTCACTGTAAATTTTAGTTTGGAAATATTGAACAATACTTACAATTATGAGGTTTTATTAGACACTGTTAGAGAGAACTTGAAGTATTAGTACCAAAATTTATGTCCTTTCTATCTTCCTCTTCTATTTTAAAGTAGAATAATGGGCAAATTGAGTCACTTGGAGACCTATTTCATGTGGACTAGCCTATGATTTACATTCAGGAGTAATCTGAATATCTCCAGAAGAAAACTTCATTATTTGTCTGACAGACATGGACAGAGCCTAAACCAAGATCATATCATGCTATGAGCTGTACCATCACAGAGTGAGATAGAAATGTCTTTGACCAGACAGTTTATTGGCTAAATTTGGGCTATAATCTGGCGCATCTTTGGATGTTTTAAAAAGGGAAACAGTCTAACTGGCTGCAATGGAATTTCTCTGTCACACTTGGTATTACCCCTAATATCTTCAGGCTCTGTAAAGAGTGGGTGAACCTTTCTTACACTGCACTTAACTCAAGCTGGCGAGCCAGCTTTGCTGTCCTTTTTCTGAGGCTAGTTGGTGATCACAGGGACACCAGGCTGCCATGTCACCTTGCTGGCCTTGTTTTTGAGCAGAGATTCTGTAGATGCTGCTCAATGCACTCATGTGGTCCAAGACAAAGTCCCCCCAAGTGCTCCAGCAAGAGGCCAAATGTGCATCTTTACTTGGAAGGGAAAAAACCAGGAAGAATCAAACATTTCTCAAAAACAGAGTTCCCAGAATGTAATTTTCTGATTATCTGATTACGTATCAGATGAAACTTGTATTTTGGGAAAAATCAGTGACATCCTGTGGCTGTATCAAAACTGAACATACCAAATGGCTATTGTACTCCATTATTTCAATTTTGGAATGATTGTCCCACAGGACCCAAGATGGCAAAGGACATACATACAGTGCACAGCACAGCAGATTCAAGTAGTATCTGTAGTGATTGTTAGTGCTCACTAACTACACAGATAAAACAAAATACTCTTCGACATATTTATCTTTTTTATTTTTTACTCTAAAATGTAAAAAATTGAATAGTAAATAGCAATACCTACACCACAAAAGCAAAACCCAAGGAGTATTATTTTCATTAGGACTGCCTAATTTCTGAATCTTTTCTGTTAATAAAATAAGATACTACATCCAGTGCTAAAATAAGATACTACATCCAGTGCTCACTACATTCAGTGCTAAACTCAATGGTTTTAAGAGGTATTAAAGTTAGTCTTATTATTACTTGCAGTCATTTAAGCCGTAAAAAAAACCCAATAAATTATTTCAATGGCACCAGAACTTTACAAGGCTATGTGCTGCACCACTTGCTAGAAGCCATTCTCCTTCAGTGCCTACAGAAGTCTGATGTGGTCAAGGAAATACTCAGACTGATTAAAAGCAACCTGCTGAAAATTAGCTTCTCACAGATGTCTCCTGCAAATCTGATTGACTTAGATTTGTATGCCAAAATAGAAATTTCTGGCAAGGCTCATGTGAAATATTTCTATTGTCATCCACTTAAAACTTTAGATACAACTATTAAATACAACTATTAAAACAAAACTATTAAATGCAAAAATACAAAACTATTAAATACAACTATTAGATAGTTGTATTTATCACTTTTATAGCAAAATAGAGACTGAGCACAGTTATTACCCAATGACTGAACACATTATAAATATTTAACTATTCCCCCACTTTTTTCAGTCTACAACAAAAAAATTAAATAGTATCATGAACAAAACAGTAAACCCCAAAAAATCTAATCAGAGAAAGGTCAGATTTTTTTTCCAATTCTGGCCAAGATTGAAAAGTACATCCATTTTTGGTATGTTATTAAAGACATTATTACACTGCATGAAAATAGGGATTCCAAAGAGGACTCCTGCACCTTGGGGAGCTGACACTATTTAATGATTGGGAGACTTGTCAGTCTTTTGCATTTAACCCACCTCATTTACTAACCTGGACTGTATCCCCTTGTAGAGGTACAGCTTCACCTTGATTTTTTTTTTTAAGACTGGCATTCCTATACCTCAACCTTCACAAACCATTTTTAGAAACCTCCTCATCAGAAAATCCTTAGGATTTTCAAATTCAAACAAACAGTGCATAATTTTTTTTCATTATCCATCAAAATACAGTTAAACAGTTTTTGTGATTTTTGACAGGTACCTTTTTATTTTTAATAGGGCCCCAGTGCTCTGAAGAAGCAGACCTGCAGCAAGCTGTAAGAACCACAATGTTAACAGATGAGTATACATTAACAGCTCAGCTAATTAACTAATTTGCACTAATGGAGCTACAGCCAATAAGGCAAGGGTGTGACACACATTGCTGGTGTCAGGAGTTGACCAGCAGACTGACCACCCTGAAGAACCTGTAACCCCCTTCCATGTGAGCCCCTGCATTCTCATCCATCCCACCCCAGATCAGCAGCCCAAAGCCCCCTCCAGAACAGCAGTTGTGTCAGCTCAGCTGAGTGGAATTGTCAGAGCAATAAGAAGCACTAACCTCCCTGCAGCACCTCAGGAACCCCCCTTCTCCTCAGCCATGCCCTGATCATGCTCAGGTGGAGGCACCTCCCCACCTCTCTTTAGCTTCTTGGCCTGAATCCAGATGGACTTTTGGATCTCTGAGCTGTATCCCTGTTGGCTGATGGCTCTGCTCTGCCCCTCTTGGTGCTGCCCTTGGCTCCTGGCTCATCTTCCTTTGCAGACTCTCTTTTGCTGTTGCCTGATGCCTTGTCCATGGAGAAAACATACATGATTGCTCACCTCCCTTGCCGACAGGATCTCTCATTTCATTAGAAAGTGTTCACTAAAACCTAAAGAGAATCTACTCCTTTTTTCTTGCTCAAAACATCCCTCGTCATTCTACTGAAACCCCCAGAAACAGGGCAATTGCTGGATTAATATCTTCAAACTGAACTTAGAAGTACAGCAAATTCCATTTCACACACAAAAAACTATGATCACAGAATAAATACATCTGATGTGATGGCAAATTATCCCAGACTTCATCTCAGAGGCTGGAGAGTGCCACTTTGCACAGCCTCCAGAAGGAGGGACCTCTATTCACTGCTGTGCCATATGGGGCTGGCAGCAGCTTTGCCCATTTCAGTGCATTCTCCACCTGTTCTCAGACTGTTCTCAGCTGAGATGCACCAACAGGACGGGGCTAAGAGGTTACCAGAGTTTGCAAGTGAAGGAACATTTCTTTTAATTCCAAGCAAAAGATATTTTAGTAAAATTACCTCTAAATGTTCTTGAGATAACATTTTGGTCCTCATTAAAAACAGCTACAGATTTCTGTCACCTTGGATAGAAAGAGAACTTCAGCCACAGTAAAATCTATTACAGTTCCTCCAGAACAGATGCTTTAGTAAAAGAAATTTTTAAAACTCTATCATGAGGTCTACTCTCAGTTCATATATCATCTTCCTGACATTATTGCTCTGAGCAGAGCTCCTCGAATGTAAATTGATAACATTTTAAAAATGTGATTCTTTGTTAAGGAGTAGCAAAGTATTAAAGCAAATTTGAGTGTTATAAAAGTTATTTAAACCCCAATATATTTTGCAGAACATTTTCATCCGTAATTCAGAATTCAAACCTCATTTTCAATATTCATGAATGAAACTGGTGATTTTTTTTTAATTTATCTTAGCTGCTGGTGTTTGAGATAGCTCTGGGTTGTGATACTTATATTTGCTGAGCACAGCATGGAACAGCTCATGCAGACACAGATACAATTTGCCTTGTGTTCTGAACAGCTCCACTATATATATGTGCTTATTTTAAAATAGGATATGATCCCCATCGAGATTTTTAGGGAGCTCTGCATATTTCTGTTTTTTGCTGGCAAGGTTTGTATCTCCCCCTCCCTCTCTCTCTGTACATATATATTTTATTAGGAATATTTTAAAAGCAAATTAGTCATTATCAGTCACTCCAAATCCATCTAGCATCAAGACCTTCTAAAAAATTCAAACTATGAGTAATTTAATAATTGTATGACATTTTTCAGCAGCTTACTTATCCAGGTGAAAAGATCCAAAACAGATAATCAAAGGCAAGTTATAAAATGTGTTCCCATGTGCCTTTTGAGCATAAGACAATTAGAATAAGTGACAGGAAAATGCTTGCCTCATTTATCACTGAGAGCATTCTGTTGCTGCAATAAACATGAGACCATTTAGAAGATTATGTGAGACAAAGTCCTGTAAACTTGGTACAATAAAAAAAAAATAATTGAAAAGTCATACATGAGAATGCTTTACCTTGAAAAAGCAGTCTCCTGAGACCTTATTAAGGCTAGAAAATCCAGGTATCTGCATGAAGTCAGTAAGCACATCCTGTTATATTTTATCACAATCACACTGCTAAGAGTTACAGCTGAAATCTTATACAACAGCAAAATAAAATATGGGTCTTTAAGGGTTCAAGGGACAAATTGAAATATAATTAGTTTGGAAGATTGTCACTGTATATTGTTCTTTTTCTTGATGGAAAGTGTCTTACATAAATAATGTTCCTAGGATTTCTCTCTCATTTATGTTCCTAAATAATAAAATAAATTAGTTTTTTTAAGATATTTTAAAAAAAAATGTTTCAGCTCTTCTGGAAATTTATCCTCTTCCCAGTTGGTATCTTTACCATTTGCCCATCCATCACAAAAAGCCCAATAAACTAAAACTTGAAAAGTGATTAAACAACTGCTAACAATAGACAGCTTCAACAATGGAAGTGTGCCTGGCAGCACATCTTAGACACATTACATTTGTGCAGGCATTTTAGACTTATTTTCTTTTCTCCTTGATATTCACCTGGGAATTGATAATCAAAAGTCTAAGGGTGTTCATTTTCTCAAAGAAAGCTGTGGAAGCACAATGTGTTTTCTTTACAGAATACGAGGGGATGGGGCTCAGTGAATAGGAAAGAATATTCATGGCACAATTTGTGTACTACAGAGCTGGGGCTGATTCTTTCTTCTAAAGCATGCAGAGCTCTGCCTGGCTTGAGAAGGGGCAGCCAACATGATTGAACTTCAAAGAACTTTCACTTTTGTTCTATATCAGACCCTTTGACCTTGTGCTTACATTGGGTCTAGCCTAAGACTTCCTGTATCTCAGATCAAGAACAGTCTCTATAAACAGAATTAGGTTCTGAAGAGCCTCCAACCCACAACATTTCTTTTTCCCTCACAGAAAAGTATTTATGCACTGAATAGCACAAAAAAAACCCAACCAAAAACAAACAACAAAAAAAAAACAAAACCAACCAAAACCAAAAAAACAACAGCAACAAAAATAAAAAAAAAAAAAAAAACCAAACCACCAACCAACCAAAAAAAACCAAAAACCAAACCAAAACAAAAAAAACCCACAAAAAAAAAAAAAAAACAAAAACAAAAAAACCCACAAAAAACCAAAACACAAACAAACAAACAAAAAAACCCGAAAAAACCCCACCAAGCTCCTGAAAGCAATCACACCACTTCTCTCAGCTGTGCACATCCCAGCACAAGCAGCTGTCACATTTTCTTTTGTAACTGCATCACTTCTTGGAAATTTGCCCTTAATTACTATTCCCCTTTTGTTTTCCAAAGATATTTCTTCTCAACTTTTCTATCTCTTGCATCAAATTAAAGTTTCCTGGGACAAAAAGGAAAATAAAAACCACTGTAGTGGCTCCTGAAGGACTTTTTTTGGGTGGGAAATAAAAGGAGAATAACAAATAAACAAGTCCCTGGAGATCATCGCTAAGTTTATTCAAATTGACAGGTGGACCCTAGAATTGTGAGTGTCTCTCTTGTCATACAGCTCCCTCTGCATACCTGTCCTCAGAACTGCCATATTCCAGAGGAGGCACTGATGTTCATCTTTGAATGTGGCTACTGGTGGGTCAGTTGTCCCAGTTGTAAGTCAGTAGAACAAGCTATTCAGTGTGAAGAGAGCCAAACACCACGTTTTGGTCTGTTAAAATAATTGCTCACTTCTACCATGTATTACCAACTTATTTGAAGCAATGCCAAAAAAAAAAAAAAAAAAAAAAAAAGAGACTGAACTGGCAGAACTATTTTGCTCACAAATGTTCAACTATGCTTGATGGTTTTTTCTAAGCAACACCAAAACCTACATGGGAGTGGGAACTCCTGCCAGAATGTGCAGCATTAAGTCTATTGAAATGAGACATCAGGGGGTTTTTATTAGCAAAATTACTCTTATCTCAAAGATTCACCTTCAGAATAGAGAGGAATATTTTTAGTTCTAATTCTCAGTCAGTGGCTGTCACTCACTTTTATTGTGCTGAGAAGACATTCAGTTTATTCTTCCACTCTTTTGTCTTGCTCCTTGCAAAACACTGACAAGCTGTGTAGGAAGCAAAAGAAAGAAAACGAGGGGGAAAAAGCCTACAACAAAAACCCTCCACAAAAAGCCAAACTCACAAAAACCCCACAAGGTAGGCAACATTTTGGACTAGACTTAAAATCTTGGGGGCAACAGAACAGGTCTGCCTTGGTGAAACTCCCTGTGAGATCTTAGTCAAACAAACAAAGCAGTTAGTAGAGTTTCATATCAAGATTTAATTCAAGCAGAGTCTCTGAAGTTGTTTCATTGGAAGGGAAGTAGTTCTGCTTGCAGAGAGCAATAAAACCTCTTGTTCACACATTAATGTGCTGTCCCAGGTACAGAGGCTCTGCAGCAGTCAGGACTCATCTCTGCCCCAAACTCATACCTAACAGGCAGAGCAGAATTTGGTTTCTATTGTCCTGCCAGAGCCTCCGGGAATGAAAAAGGCTCTTTCAAAGTCTATTACTACCAGCTTCAGAGGAGCAATAAAAGAAAGGATAAATCTGACTTATCATCATCAGTTCTGGTGGAGATAGTGCCATTCTCATCTGCAGCACTTGAGTCACAGCCTATCACATGCTTTCCATCTCCTGAAGAAGCAGGAGATGATTCTCTTGACAAAGCACTGTTTCATTTCTCTCCACTACCCATGTCCTGAGATCAAAGTGATCAGTCAGGGTGATGGACCACAGCCAGAAAGTAAGGAGTTCTAAACACAGAAAACAGATTGACAGGCTAATAAATAAAATAACTATATCCTAAACCCCTATCAACCAGAAGGATATAAAGACCCTTCTTACTTTGGTTTTTCTTGCCCTTATGTTTTTTTTAAATCTCTGCAACAGAAAAAAAAATAGTATCAGCATCAATATAACCACAGCAGAAAATCTTTTTGGGGAAACAAAGACAAGGAGATCCCAGACTTGTGCAAGCTCCTTGCTAGTTACTTGCTCTGTAACTTTTGCAGTTTTAAATTCCCACTACAGTGATATATTTGTATAATGTTCCTAATAAAGCAGGTGCAGAGTGTCTGATGTAGCTGGTGCTGTCCCTTCTGTGCCTCAACTGCTCCTTAAGCACTGTGAGATCCACTGTGCCTACAACAGGCTCCTTATTGATTGCTTAAACAGCACTCAGACTGAAAAAAAATAAATTAGGGAATTGCAATCTATAATCCATTTCGGAGTGACACCTGGTGTGGGAGAGAGTCTGTTTTAGTATATAGCTGAACTCTGCACTCTCACCTAATAGCAGCATTTTATGCTCAACTTCTGTCTGTAAATAACACATTATGAGGACCACGGAAAGGCAGCCTAGCAATATTAGGAAAAAAAAACCCAAATAAGCATGATGAAAAGTCTTAAAATTCACTCTCAGAAAACAAAAGAAAAAAAAGATCTATTTTGGGAAAAGGACAGTAATATTCAAAAATTCAAGACAACAAATAAACACATTAAAACACATTTCAAAAGTTTATTGTTAAACCTACAGCATTTACCAGCAGCTACCACACTGTGGCATCCTATGACAACACTATTTGACTACGTATTCAAAAGAAATTAACATCCAAAAGAACAGAAACACACCTGATAATCTACTGCAAGATATGTGGTTAAATTCTGACCTTTTAATAGCAAAAAACATAGGAGGTAGATCTTACCTCCCTCAGAAGGCTGTTTAATTTTTTTTTTAATTAGAAGCATTTAATCTGCAACCTTTGCAGTTATCTAGAGAATGTTTCAAAGTTGCAAAAAAATTAAAAAAAACCAAAAAACAAACAGTCCAGGGTATTGAGAATGAAAAAATTCCTAGTTAGAAGGAAATGGAAAACTACTATCCATATAAAGTTCATTTGGCTGTACTGAGTTATTCCAATCTTTCAGTGGTATATTATTCATACTTCTGTCTATAGATTTTCCTAAAATAATAAGCAGCATTTTGTTTTATCTTTGTAAAAAGACAGCTTATTTTTTAATCAAAGCAGAAATAATTCTGAAACTTCTGTGTACAGAAGTCACTAACATTAGCTTAGATACTTTATGGTGGATGTTGAATATTAGAATAAATTGAAAATCTTTCAAAACTACACAGCACAGCTCCATTAATACATAAAGATTTTATCATGATTAATGGTAGTCTAATGCATACTCAAGGAATGAAAGATAGTTTGTCTCTCAAAATGGGCTACCACCTTGTCAGTTCAGGAGACTCAATTTTGCAGCGACCTTCCAATAAATGCAAGTGAGTCCCAGGTTCATTAGCCACGTTCCTTGTATGACCTAGAAAAATACAATGGAACTCCAATTTTCAAGTCCATCACTGGTCTGTTACAAAACCTTTTTCAATTTCTGGTCTGAATGCAACCATAGAATGAATATATATTGGAACAGGGGGCTGATCAGCAAGAACCACCCAGTTCAGTCGTCTGTCTTTTCAATCATGTACCAGAACAACAGTTGTTCCAGGCCACCATTCATTTTGTAGTACATTATTCTTCACAAAGACATAGGTATGTACACCTCCATTTTTAATGGAATGCTCTTTACTGTAAACCAGCTGACAAAGTGCTCTTTCTGTGATGCTTTCAAAGGAGTTGGGCTGTGTAGAATCCCCTTACACCTCAACACAGCAGGTCTAAAAAAGCCACAACCTGAGTTTTTTGTTACAGGTGAAGGTTTGAAGGCTGGATAATTTGTTCAGGTGGGGGGTATTGTTATCTCAAGTTCTGTAGATGATTACCACAGACCTACGAATTTGTTATTGCAGCTGGAAGAAAATTACTTTTTGTGAAATGGCCCATCAGAGCTATCATATCTAATGCAATGTGGATTCAGACAAGGAGGGCTGACTAGACCGTAGGAGGAGCACAGCTAGATCTGCCACCCAGAGTTTGGAAATGTGACGTGACACATTGTACGTCTGCTGCAAAGTGGCACGATGGCAAGTTGGTTAGCCGGGAAAATAGAAGCCTTTTTCCCTGAGGCCTGCTTGACATCACATCATGAATAGCTATTAAATTGCTTTTAGGTTTATTCAGTGCACTCAGCAGGTATACAACGGAAAGGATAAAAGATTATGTGCCAAATGAGACACAATGATCGTTCTCCCAATGTGCAAATGATTGCTGAAACTTGCTCTCTGATGAAATACGAGGTCACTGAAAACCACCCAGCCAGCTTTGAACATGAAATTAGGTTCAAAACAGTGCCTCTGTAATGATGAGATCCTCACCCAGACCAATAAAATACATGTGCTCGGGATCACTTCAGTACCTTCCATACAGTCCTAGTGATTCACACCTCACCTTCAGGGGATGGCAATTTCCTCAGCAATCCCGATTTCAGTACATCTCTTTGATAAGCCAAAGGCAAAAAACATACCCAACCACAACATCCCCAGCCCTCAAAAAAAAAAAAAAAAGAAGTTTGACTGTATGAGAAAGACCTTTTTGATAGGCACAAAAAATGCCCCAAAACCCCACTGAGCACTGGGGAAAGTTAACTCAAGTATCTGCCTACATCATTAGCTTCCATGTGATTTTGGGGTTTTTGTGCCAGCTGGGATAACCAGAGCCATAAAGATGGAGAAACCTGGGAGCAGATCTTACACTGACAATCTGGACAGTGTTTCAGTATCTTGATCTACTCAGATTACTAAAGATCATGCAAGCCAAAATCCCTCTCTGTTCTCCATATAGTCAATGAGGTATCTTGAGGCAGGACATACACATTGGCACCTATGCCTAGGTACAGAGAAAGTGGCTCCTGGCAAGTGTTTTTCCTCCTTGATTACTGTCTTCAATATTCCTCAGTCACTGAAGGCTGGGTTTTTCAAGGACATTCAAAGATCTATAAAACCTAGGAAGGATTTTAAGGAAATCCTCTAAGTGAGACGTCTTCCTAAACCTGGATCGTTTTTCTGTGAGGTCTTATTTTTCCTCCTCCTTTCCTTCTCTTATTCCTTTACTTACTTTCTTTATGTTTCAAAAGTTTGTTACACTCACTTAACAGCTGTATATCCTCTAAATGCATCCCAGAGTCTTTAAATTCAAAAGGAGAAAAAGAATAATCACCCCAAATCTTTACCTTAGGAAAAAAACCTCAGATGTAAAAAACAAAAAAGCTCGAGAGAAGACTTTCTGCCTTCAGGTCATTAGGCCACATCCTCCTACTCATACTCAGTGAAAACTGCCTTTAAATGTTCTGATTAAAAAAAAAAATCTAACATACCATCAAGAATAAATATGTTCAGGTAGCAGCAGGTGCTTCTGAATTCAGACACTTTGCCCCATTTCTTTTTTTTAACTTGACTAATCTTGGTTTTGGTTTGTTTTTTGAACAGCAGTCATCTTGGTTTATAAGTCTGAATTTTAGTCCATGCATAAAAATATTAACCCTAGTCAGAGAAACAGGAACTTTACTTCTATGTGCTCCCCATTTATTTATTACATGTTTTCAAAAACCCACAACAGCATAACCACAGAGATAATATGGTTACACCAGCTCTGTCAATGTTGAGAAATTCAGAAAAAAATAAAGACCAAACAGGTTCAAGATATGATTTCTCTATCAGGAGGAGGGATCTGAAAAGAATCAAAAATGCATTAGGAAGGGTGACATGTTCGGTAAATTGGAGGCAAGACAATTCCTGTAAATCTTGTTATATTAAATTTAAAGCTATCCAGGATATAGACAACAAAGTGCTCTAGCTGGGCTCTTTAGATGGACATCAATTAAGGCTGTGTATTTGTTTTTTCCTCTTGCTCCTAGAGTATATCATGTCTTTCAACTTTCAAGTTGCTTTTTCCAATTGGGGAGAGAGGAATAATCAATAATTATATCAAGAAAAAACATTCTACCTCGGTCAGAACTGCACTTCTAAGAGAGTAGTTCTTTAGGTAGCTCCAAAAATTCTCTCTTTTGCTGACTTTATCTCATAGGAAGTAAATAAAACTTCACAGGAAGTAAATAAAATTTAGCAAACCTTTAGACAACAGAAAGTCTTTTTAGAATATCCCTAAATTTTCATTTTAGTGAAAATTTTAAGCTAAGCTGTTACTTTAAGAAATTTGGTGGAGAAGAAAGGACAATTGTGCCATAGAACAAAGTAACCTCCCAGTGTTTATTGTCAGAGAAGTATCTATAAAAGAACTAAGACTGCCCTGTGGGTGAGGTGAAACAAGCAGGTTCTAAAGCAGCCACAGTAATGTGTCTTCTCCTTGGGTTAAAGCAGCCTATTCCACTGCAGCATGGAACACAGGGAACACAGATGTACCAAATGATGTTTTGTGTCATTTGAGGGAGCTGGAGGTTAGTACAGCACATGGACACTGCCTAAAAGTTCATTTTGTTTGAAAGGGTTTTAATCCCCTTCACCTAGTCAGTAATAATTTTTGTCAGGATCTGATGAATAATAGACAAAATAAAGTGTTAGCATTTGATAAAATTCTTAGTGCAGTCCAAGTGGCACAACAGCAAGAGATCACTGCTCAGGCACTTTTATTAGGGGGAAATGGGGATAAGATTAGCCAATGACCCTTGCACTGCCTTCCTAAACCATTCAAGAGCAGGCATGATTTTACCTGAATGAGACAGTTTTGCAACTTCTCCTCAGTCAGTCCTAGGCACTAGAAAGTACTCAGTAACATAAGCAGAGCACAGGAAATTCTCTAAACAATCTCAACCTACCTGGAAACAAGGTAAGAAAGGGAGGAACACCACTGGGCTTCCCTGAATGGCCCGGGGTGTTTAGGATAGAGCACAGGATGTTGACAAAATGACAAACTCTGCAGGGTCTTCAACCCTCTGTGGCTTCCCCATTGCAGTGATCTTGCCCTGCCAGCCCTGGATCTCATTGAGGGGACACCCAGCATCACCATCCCATAACCCAGCAGCACCTCATTTATAACCTGTGACAGACTGGATGAGCAAAGCCAGAGATTACTGAATGTAGGAAACCACAGAAGACTCCTTGAGAACTTAAAAAGATTATAGAGAGAAAAGAAAAGCTTTTTAATTCAATCTAGGAGTCTTTTCTTTCTTGCTTTAGTCAAATTATGGCTTCATTCAACTAATCCCACCCCTGGGTTTCCAGCCCAGTCACCCAACTCCACTCCATCTAGGAAAGATTTTTTAAAATATTATTATTTTTTAATACTCCTACACTTTTATTTCTGACATTGTGGCTATTTTCAATTGTTCTTTGGTTGCCTCCTGCATTAACACATTTCTTGATATATACAACTTAAAAATTTATAAAGGAGTATAGTAATAGCCACACTCACATTTTCAATTATTTAAAAATGAGTTACAATAGTAAAGTATGAGCAACAAATCCAGATTCTACTGCATCATCTTGGAGATTCATAGTAAATGTTATTTCAAAGTCATTGCCTGTAGAGAATACAAGCCTTTTGTTCAGATCAGGTATCATATAATTAAATGAAGCAAAAAAAAAAATTTACCAAGATTTGCACTAGTATTATTTAATCACCTTAATATTAAAGTATTATTGGAAAGACAAAAGGAAAATTAAGAGACATCTCTACACGAATGTCATTGATTTTCTTATCGACAACAGGAAGCCTTTTTTCAATATTCCTAAAAAAGAATACTAAAGTCTTCATCTGAAACAATAATAGACAGATGCAAAGTTAAGAAGCCAGAACAGAATTTCATTATGTCCTGGCTCATTTTGGATCTCCTCATACTAATCACTAAAACCTACAGGAGAAAGAAAAAGTTAAGATAGCGCAACAGGAAGACATGAGCCAAATATTTGCAAGTTCAAGTCTCCAAACTGAAGGATAAAATTCTGGAAAATAAACTTCCTATTTTGCAAAAAAAGAATCAAAAAAAGGCCAAACCAACTAAGTTCATCTTGTGGTTAAGGTTCAGTTCTATGGAATATAAAACAAGATAGAGCTTCGTGGTCAAGGTATAATCCTTTGAAGATATTGTTTAATAATCATACATCTTTAACTGCATTAGTGTTAGCTTGTGCATCGATGGATGCCTGTTGCTACTTAATTTTAAAAGGTTTGTAATCTTATAATGAAACTGTACTTTTGACCAGCCTCAAAGTAGAATCTGATTTGAGCATTATAATGTAATTAATCATGGATTTTAGTGTCTCATTTGAAATAATTTATTCAGATTTGAAAAATACACTGCATGTCTATGATTGCATTACATAAAAAGCAAATAAACTACATAATTGAAAATTAACCACATGGACTATTTGTCAAAATGGAATTACTTGGAGGTCAGATTGGTCCCAAACTGGTTGCAGTTTGACTTCTGTTTAGTCACTTGCAGCTGTGCAACAAGACACAAACTCTGTTGTTTGATTTTTTTTCACTTTAACAGTGCTGGAAATGGGTTTGGAAAATTTGGGTCCATGGTGTTTGGACTCAAAATAGACATCATATTTGGTGGGTAAACACTAATATTACAGGGCAACCTGTACTTATAAGAACCTTCATAGCCTAAAGGAACAAAAAAATAAAAGCAAACAGAGAAATTGTATGGCCTTTGCAGATGCACAGCACAGAATATAATTGTTCAGATTTCCACTCACAGATTTTGCATTTTCAGATATCACCCCAAACCTGAAGGATATCTGGAGCAGTAATGTTTTGGTGTATTGTTTCTGAAAGCACTCTCCATGTTATCCACCCAGTCACCACTCACTCATGTCTGTAATAGCACCTAGTAATTAGGAGATGTAATACGCAATTTTCAAATTATGACCCAGAATACTCACAGGAAAACTGGAAATTCATGTGTGTTACCTGTCTGCTTTGTTGCCTGCAGTGTGAGTAAGCTCACCTGCAGTGAATAGAGCTTCCTGGTGTTCACCTGATGCTACATCCGAGGAAAGGTGACCAAGCACACCTTGTGGGTGTTTAAAGCACACAATAGAGCTAAATGAGAGTGGTAGAAAAGCAAGACATCATGCTCTGGATAAAGGAAAATGTAGCTCAGAGTAAGGAGGAATCTGAGACCACACTGAGAGTAAGAGCTCACACTTCATTACCTCTGTTGGCAGAGCTTCTGACTAAAAAAGGAAACAGCTCTTCTGCTTCCTTTCTTGTCTTTGTTTACATTGAAAAACAAGAGAAAAACAGAGCCCATGGCAACAGATCTATGTCCTTCTAATGCTGGGGATGCCTAGAAGAATCCCCTGTCATGACCCACTGCCCCTGCTTTGGATGCAGCCCAGGAAAGGCTGGTTCCCTGGTTACCAGCACACACTGGTGGCTTGTGTCCAGCCTCCTGTCCAGCAGCACCCCCAGGTCCTGTTCATAGCTGCTCCCAATGAATTCCTCCCCCAGACTGTGTTCATGTCTACACTGTCTCCAGTACAAAACCTTGCTACATATACACAATATAAGGACAAAACCAAATACCTTTCAGCAAATTTTCTCCCCCCTGCTCAGCTGAGGAAGAGAGACATAGTAGTTTGGTGTTCAGCCATGGTCAATCCACCACAGTCCTTTTTATTGCCCACTTCCCCTGCCTCCTCCTTTAATGGATATATCTCCTTTCTTACTTCCCTGCTTTCCTTGACCTCCCAGTTTGTCAATCAGCATAACCTTCCCTGACACATATTTTGACCTTTAAAATTCATAGGTAAAATAACATTTTTTAATTCAAAATAATTCACTTTAAAACCTTGCTCTATTTATGAGGAAGGAGCTAGGCTATCCACATCAATATTTTATAGTGTGTTCTGCCAAATTAGTCAGAGACAAATTAGTCATGACACTCCACAGAAAAAGCCTGTTTGGTTTCTATGAAACCATTTATCAGGCGTGGTATTATGATGAACAATACATCAAAATGTGGTGCCAGAGGACCAACTGTAGCAAAAGTTCTATCCTTTCATTTTCTCTGTAACTCCACACTGCATAAAGATAATTTCACCCTTAAAAGAACAGCATATTCATTCAAACTTGAGCACTGCAATCATATTGCCAGATTATTACCTAAAACTAGAACTAGGCAGATTTGATGTATTACTAGTTTGCTTTCAAGTCCCATTAACTTTTCCACCATTGTGTCAGTCAGCACAAAACCACAGAACTTACTGGATACATTAGATTCTAATAGAGAGCTCTTCCATGCTACCTGTTCCTGGCCCACTGCATCTGCTCTCTGCTTGAATTAATCTTCTGCCTATGACCTTATAAATTTGTACCCCCTCCAAGTGTGCAGAACAACTCATTGTCTTAGTTTACACCTGTAGAATCTGCAGCTTGCTAAATGAAGAAAAATTTTTAAAACGTGCATACTGCAGCTGTCTTGAATGTCTGTACAACAAAGATAAGTCTGTGACTGGCATCATTTTTTAACAACTGTCCCACTGGTTTGTGTGTCTTTGTATGCCCATTTTAAAGCATTATTAAAGACTTGATTGCATGCTACTTGAAATCTCTTGGAGAATTACTGTCCAGCATCTCATCATTCACCTAAGGAAAGGCTTCTAAAGCAATTCAATGCAATTGCGCCCCTTAGCTGATATAGACAATTACATATTTCCATGTAGACCAAATTCTGTTCCTAAAGCCCTATGAAATGCAAGGCAGAATGAACAACTGTGTGCTTCAAAAAAAGTTCGAAAAATATGAACAATTAAAAAACTATACATTCAGTCAAATGCCTGAAACAAAGGTGTTGTAAAGGTAAATTATAAACAATACCTTACAAAATCTGTTTTTAGTCTATGCAGAAAAGTAATAGTTATAAGAGGATAAAAGAAAAAACGTAAGAATATATGCACTCAAGTAGAAACTAAAAGTCAATTCTAACAATAGTGGACCATTTTCCATATGAAAAAAAACCTGACCAGCCCAGGCTCCTGATATCAGTTTGCACGAGGGGCTTAGCGCTGTGAAAGCAGCCAGAGTTGGCAGTGATGGCAGTTCTGTCTGGGAGACATCCTTTTTAGTCTTCCCCTTGGCATGCCTTTTGCAGCTGCAGTGTGGCTGAAGCTCTGGGTTTTCAAGTTTTCAGAACTCTAGCAGACAACCAGGAACCTGTAGCCAAAGACCCCTAAAAAATCTCACGAGAGATTTTCGCAGGGAAACAAAACCCACCAGATCAGGTTCCTGATGGCAGATTGCAGGAGCCACTTTGCATTGTCACACAAACCCGAGTTGCCACTGGCGCCAGCTTGGGTCTGGGAGGCATCCTGCGCCTTTCTTATTTCAGGAGGCTTCTGCTTGTGAGTTCTAAAATTTTTTCTATCTCTTATGATTGTGTTTGATGCTGAATGATCTGACGGCAGAACATGTTTTTTTCAGAACCGCTATTTTGTATATGACCTTTGACTTTGGTAGCATTGATTCATACTTAGGGATGAGATGTGATGGGATGAGGAAATGATTAATGCCCCAGCAGAGTCCCAGTTGTCCTCTGCATAGGGAAGGTGATCCCTACTGAGTTCCAGAGGTCCCATATGAAATTTAAGTCATCAGTGAGTGAAGTAGCAGAAAGAGGTTTCGAACATCTTCTAATTTTAACAACTTTATTTAATTACATTTTATCCAATATTTAGGTGAAAAATTAAAGGTAATGCCATTGAAAGAAAACTGGAGGAGAAATAGTAGCTCCATAACTCAGATGACTGTTATTAAGATTCACAAAAGTCTACAGAAAATATGAGCATTTACAGTCTGCCTGAAGGCAGATTCTATGGCAGCACTTAACATTGTCCTATTACAAATCATCACAGAAAATTCACAGTCAAGTTGTTTTCCAGTTTCCTCCAAAGGAAAGGGGCACAATGGAGCCCTCCAACCCATAAATAACTGATAAGAGATAAAACTATTTGCTAGGAAACCAGTAATTTTTCACTTAAATATCTGTACTTCTTTTCATCTCAGGCTTTCACAAAATGACTTTTTTTTTTAACACAGAGGCAGCATTTGAGAGTGTGCACACTGGTACCATTCCTAGAGAATAATTTGTTATGATTAATCCACTCCCGCGACTCAGATTGCAGAATACCCTGTCCAAAGGAGGCTGTATTAGTTCTCCCTGAAGAGCCATGTGTGCTGTAACCAGCTCCAGAAGCTGGCTGTGATGGAGTCACTGGTAACGCACTACTTTGGATGACCAATGCCTGTCAGGTTTTTTCCCACATGAAATACCACCATGAACACAATGTGGGATTGAGCATAGGAATCACTATCAATTGCCTTGACTTTTGAAAAGAGTAATTTGTTTCAAATTATTTCTAGAGCAATATTCTTAAATAGCTTTTTGCAGCTGATACTTGAGGCAGCATTTCCTCTGTTAAGAGAGTGCTGGAGAGATTAGAATTACTTTTCTTCATAATTATTACATAGTTGTTTACAGACTCACATATTATTAAATTCTTCATGTCCTTCAGGAATCAAAACACTAAATACAGTCCAGAACTCCTTCAGAAATTTACATTGAAAGGAAAGAAATCAAAGCACCACATTCACTCCTACTGATTTCCATCTAGAAAGCATGATCTCAGAAACTTTTCAGGCTCTGGAGACCAGAAGACAGACAATCAGGTAGTTCTCTTCCATTAAACTAGTCTGCAACTCTTCATGACACTGACATAATTCACAGTTTCTGAAGCCATTCTCTGCACTCATTCCTTCTAAGAAAAAGGAAAAACTGTGCTGACTCAGTTCTAGAGCAAATTCTATTAAGTATTATCCTAGAAGACTTAATCACCACAAGAATTTACAGTTCTCCCTATAAAATCCATTGTAATTGGGGAACAAAAAAAAATTAAAATCTTAATTAAAAAAAAGATTAAAATCTTTATTCTACAAATCTCATCTTTGAGATACCTGCAGTCATAAACAAGACACCACAGCCCCCATGCCTTTAGAAACCAGTGCATTTGTGGCACGGTCACCCACCTCAAGAAGAAGGAGCTCAGCTAGAGAAAAAAAAAGACAAAAAGGAAAAAATAATCGAAGCTCCAGAGACTATAATATCCCTCTAAGAGACAGGAAAAGTCAACTTGACCTGAAAGCTACTGCTGGAACTTAATTGGTAGTCTTATTACCACAAAAATCCTTACTTACTTTATGTTTTGACTAGATAATTTTCCTGAAGGATATAAACCAGATAAATACATTTATCCTTCAGGCTGATTGTAAGAGAAGGTAAGGGGTCCTTGTTCTAAGGCATCTAGATAAAATACTGTCACACCCAAAGCTGCCATTAATCACCATCCTTCCACACCTTAAGCAAGCTACAAAGACTACACTCTCTGAACAGCTGGTCCTCCTTATATGTGCAAACATTTTACAATTTCATATATTGACAATAAATTTCAACACAACAAATCAAAAATTGACTATAGTTTCTCACCAGTGACTTCATAATTTGGATAAGCAGTATTTTGAAATACTGTCAGAATCATTCTTACAAGATGAAACCTTGGAAAGTCTTCAACATTTGTCAAATGGTAATTTAATTATTTTTTGTTCATGTGAGTTATTAACATCTCAATAAGCTAAAATGTGGCCACTTCAAAATAAGCACAGTAAGTAGTTTACAATTCAAATAGATTTGGTTAATTTCATTTAAGAATGAAAATGAGGCTTTTAGTTCCCCAGAAGTCATAAGCATATTTTTACTTACAAAGTAAGCTTGAAGAATTAGAACATTAAATGTTCCTGAGGACAATTAATTTACCATTTTAGTGAAGGGCATTTGTAGTGATCATTTATAAAACAATAAAATGAACAGAAACAAAAAACATTTTTATTCAATTCCAAATTATCAATTTCCTACCATTAAGATTTCACATTGACATAATACTTGCCTTCTGGCTCTTTTCTGAGTCCATTATATAATCTGCATTTGACAGAAATAAGATTTGACTTAGATATTGAAATTTCATCAACATAAAGATGAAATTATATCTTAGTGAAAACAGAAGCAACTAAGGCTGTGAAGACAAGTTAAGTTTTGCAATTACTTGTCTCTTGTGCTCCTTTCCCTTCCCAAGTACACTGATTACCTTCCCAATGTTTGATTATCCAACACACTGCTGTAGTTAAGGCCTTTTCTACTGTCTCATCTCCCTTTATTACACAGCTAATGGAATAGATTCCTTACAAATAGTTCATCAAATTTTTCCTAATCAGTTCCACCTTAGGTGCCTTAGTTCATATTCAGCTGCAAGTCAGTGAGAAAATGTTCTTCCGGTTCTCTGTAGAAGAGAAAAATAACGTTTTCAGTACTTTTTCTAGTGTCTTACCAAAAGATATTTAAAAAAAAAACAACACTGCTTTTTCTTATTAATGATGTTTCTTAGCAGTGACTTCATAGATGAAAAGCTGTCTAGTCATGGAAGAACAGACCACCTAGATCACAGAGTGCAAAAGTATGCCAACATCCAATCAATAGTAAAGGATCTTGTAGAGAAAAATGGGAGTTACTTTCTTTGCTATTTGCTTTTCCTTTAACATCCTGAAAAATCTCTAACACCCAATACAGCAGTTTCAGACGCAAGGGCACTTTTAAGTCACCAGCACAAATAGAAGAATAAATCAGAAAAGACTCCCCTGACAGAGAATCTGCCTCAGTGGGAAGCCAGAGAGGCCTGCAGCAGCTAAATAGTATTAATGATTTGAAAATTCTAACGCAGACTCTCAAGGAGAATACATTCTTTGGACTACCTAGCAATGATACTTAATGGAATGATAAATAATCAAGAAGCATTAGGAACTCCTTATAACAGGAATCATTCTTTATATAGCAGCAATTACAATTAATATTATTGAAAAAATATTAGGAAAAAGAACTGTTTTGTGGTACTACCTGCTTCTTAGATTTTAAGCAATTGCTTCCCATCAGAAAATTTTTGCCTATTACATGCTTCAGTAATTCACTCTGCTCCATAGCATTGCCCAGCTCTTTTCACTAAGGTTCAAAATCCTACCCCTCAGAAATCCTCATTTGTTTCCCCAAAATAAGCCTACAGACTCTGTCTCAATTTAATATGTTTATCAGTTACGTGGCAAATAAACACAATGAAAACCTAAGAGATTTCCTTTTCTATTTTCTCCTAATTAAAAAATATCCAAGACAGACTTTGTAAGTTGTAGTGCCACAAATGATCACAATACTACTCAAATATTTTTGTGTATTTCTTTTGCCTTCAACTTGATTTTGAAAGTGTTTAAATTGCTGAAACAAAAGACCAAGTTGGGTGCAAAGAATGCAAGTAGGTGCAATCACAACCTGGCAACAGAAGAAGCAACAAAAGCAAGAATTGGTCACTTATTTTCAAAAACGACATTTCAGCACTTGATAAATAAAATTCCATCACTTAAAACATGAATGTTGACTGCTGTCAAAGCATGATGGGCTTGCCCTGTCTCAAAATCTGTACTTTTAGGGGTTTTGGTGCTTTTTTGCCTAAAGTAGATTTGGGCTATAACTGGAGAGTCTGAACCAAAAGTAGGATACTACGGAGAAGTTTAAATAATGCTAAGGTGCATACTTAAGGTCATTTTTTTAAATGCAGATAAACTATGCACAGGACTCAGCCTTTTTCACAGCTAATTCATCTCAGAGCAGACACATTAAAGTGAAAAAACAACCCACATAAATTCTAGTAAAGTCAAGTTTTTGGAATTTTCTGTGTCATGTATTTAAGATTTTACAAGGCATGTATCCATGAGAAGTTACTTTTTTAGCATACTTCTCTTGAACACACATTAAACCTAAGAGAAGAAATAGCTTCTGTAGACTGTGTTAAAGAGTGCTAAAAAGAGCTTAGAAAATATCAGCAATGTAATACAACCTAAAAAGGCAAGCCTAGAAATTTCCTTTGCATGTGTTGTCTTGTATTACCTAACTTATCAATCATCATATGATGCCTTAAACAGGCAGTGTCAAAACACATCAAATAATATCATGTAAGTCATTTATATTTTACTTCCCAGGAGGGAGTGCTTTGAAGACTGAGGACTATGAGGATGCACACAAATTACTATCTTTAACCTGCAATAAAGTAGGCCTGAGATGGTTTATCTCTTCTGCATATCCTATTTCCAGCAGACAGGTTTAATGTTTGAAATACTGACTCATTCTAAGAGAACTACATCCAGGGGCAACAAAAAGCACTATACATAGACACAGGAAAAAAAACTAAAAAAGGGACAATGTAGGCAACCTGCCTACCGAAACTGCCTTCAGAAATTTAGCAAGGAATGGTCTCTTTTAAAGAACTTAATTGGAGACCTCCCCCAGACTCAGGTGAATTACTTTGCTCCCACACCTAACCAACAATTGGTAGCACTTGATCTTGCACAGTTGTCTGTCAAATATTCCTTTAAGACTATTTTAGCAGACGTGCAGAAATTAAATCTGAAAGTTCACAGGCTTTATTTCAGTAAGCTTGCTGTCAAATATAAAAATCATATATTAGTTTTGTAAAATGATATTTCAGGACAATACATTTCATCATGCTATGTCTGAATACAATATTCAAAACCGAACACCTGAGTACAGTGTTCAAATAAAAATATTCAAAACCAGGAAATTGGAAATAATATTTAATGATTCAGTTCTTTCAGACCGATTTTTCCCATTTCATGGAAAATTCAAAATCTAATTTTATGCTTAAACAAACATATGTCAAAAATTTCCATGGGTAATCTTTAAAATTTTAAAAACTGAGGCAAATATAAGTACTTTGAAGCTGAGGACTCCTAAATCCTTTAGACAGCAAAGCATAACAAAGCACATAAGAAAATAAGAGAGATAATGATCCCTTTAGACTAGAATCTAGGTCTGTTCTCTACAATTATATTCTCAGTTCCAATTCAAATGCCCTCCTTCCTTTTGCTCTCATCTGTCTTTTAGACTCAAGCAATGTCATCACCTTCAGAAATTCATTTCCTTCAGACATTGTCAATATGGATAACAATTATATATCTCTAATATTTTATCAACTCAGCGAAAATAACCCCAAGCATTGTACAAATTTGTTATCTTGGAAGCTTTAAAATAACAATCATGAAAAAAAAAATTAAAAGCTGATATTCTTACATCAAAATGCCCTTCACTGGCAAAGGAAGACTATCACTCAGGAAGCCTACATTTCCATTAGATCTACCCACTGAAAACTGCAACTTTGATTTTAAACTTTAAATTTAATTGAATTTGCTGCTGCAACTGCATGAAGCATATCCACATTATTTCTTATTTAATTTACTTTGATTATGATTTGAGTCCCTGAGTCCTACACCAGTCCCTGCAAAGCTTGTCTTGGCCAACAAAAGATATCCTTATTTATTATACCACTTTGCTCATCACTTTCTCCTAATATGGATTGTGCACTGGTACTGATTTGAAAATGCTACCAGTTAACTGCCTGTCTACCCCCTGCCAATAGGAAGACAATTTTTCCAGTGAAAAGTACCTGAATTTAATTGAATCTTCGGCCACTTCCATTCTTCTTGACTGTATTATCCAGCTTCAAGTAGGTTTCTGCATATTTTCTGTTGTCATCCTATTCCAGGGGTTCCATACTGTTGTCTCCTTATCACAAAAGTTTCATATCTTGGTGTTTTCTCACAGGCATCTCCTCAGAGCACTGACTCTTTCTTCTCCACAAAGGAACCAATTGATTCCAGTTCCTTCTCACCCAGCCACCCCACTCTTTTATAGCGCTCTGCTTCTCATTGCTTACACCTGTGGCCTGTTAAAGTCAGGCCTGTTCCTAATCTTTGATAATTGGCCCAGCTGCAACTCCTTAGGGGTAAGATTACTTTCTACACTATCTTTATTCTCTTATATTCTATCCCCCTACAATTTTCAATCTAAACTTTTCTTAACACTTCAATATGCAAAACAGAGATTATAAAGTCTGCATATTATTTTAGGAAAAAAAAAAATTCCTTGCTAAAATTGGTGTTTATTCTGTATGAAGTAAAAGGACATTCCTAAAATGATACTCAAATTTTTATATGTTGGCCATGCTGCTTTATTAACCTACAAAAACCTCAGAACTTCTGAGAGCAAAATGGATGAATGGGGCAGAGGCAATCAAACACTTTGTCTGTTTAAATGAAAGAGTTGTGGCATACTAATCACAGGAGTGATGAACAGAAAGATGCTGAGGTACTGGGGGGCTGCATCCATGTGACTGTAGATGTGGCACTTCAGGTGATCCTGGAGTTCCCTTTCCATTTGTCCCTTTCATTTGTCCAGTGTTATTAACAGTACAAGTCATTACTGTAAGGTTGATGTGCTCATAGCAAGAAGTCCTCAGTCTTACCAAAAGATGAGGATATTCAAGAGGCAGATTTTCATCCAATACTGTTGAGTCTTCAGTACTTTGAAATTTGAAGTAAGAAGGAGGAAGTAGCTTCACTTTTGTCACGTTTTTTTTTCTATTCAAGAATTTAAAATTCTATATAAGGTGAGCTTCTATTAATGTTAGGGAAGTTAAATTACATGAATTGCAACCATCGAACTATTTGATTCTCACAAATATAATTTTAAAACAAAATATCACTCCGAGGACTGGGAGAAAGAATTCTATTTTAACATATTCTGTTTATGAACCAATTTCCCCAAACTGTGCAGAAGGACAGTGATAGATTTAAGTACCTCCAGTAGGCCTGGTGCTAAGGTGATAGTGGACAGCCTTGTGTCCTTTGATGTTTATCAGCAGAACAATTTTATGAAGTACCTAACTGCAGTGTTTACATGGACATTTTCATCTACTCTGGAACTCAAAAAAGCACATGAAATAAAATGGATTTTAGCTGCCTCATCACCTGATTGTTAAATGCAGAATTTGACCCATAACAAGAATATTCTTAATTTAATCTACTGTCAGTTTTTGAAACTGGAATATTGTTCAGCAATGTAAACACATGCACTTATTTTCATTGCCTAAATTAATCCTGAAAATCTTCACTTTGGGCTTCAATACCTATGAATAGATTTTCTGTAAGGATGATAAACGGTGGTGAAGCTTCATGGTAAAGTCATTACACTGAATGATTATTCCTTAGGTTATGCATCATTGACCTTCCCAGAGCCACTGATAGAAGCCTGCACAGTCTGCATGTGCAGCTGCCTGTAGTTTTAAAGGGAGAGCACACATGTAAGCAGACACAACACTTTAAAAGCCCAACAAATTTACATGAATATGATATGAGTGTTAATGTGTTTAACCCAGCAATGTTCCACACCGCCCAAGTGGACCTCAGTAAGATAAAACGTGTCCTACACAAGAGTAAGCCTGAGGAATATTCACAGTTCAAGGAAAGAACAATTGTATTCCATTAGAAAACATGGCTTCACCCCTTAAGTGAAAGAAAAAGGAGCAAATGGCTTAGCAAGACAAGTCCATTCATCTTCACTAACCCTTTAAGGCCCTGGGGCTGGGAAACTGAAGCAAGTTATATCCTGTCCTCTGCCTGTGAGCTGCTGCAGATCAGCAAGATCACACAGCATCTCTCCAGTGCTGGCATAGTTGCAGACCACTACATCCTCAGATGTGCTCTGAGGATGTAAAACAACATTTTTTAAATGTCTGAGGATTAAAAACAACATTTATTTAATATTAACCAGAGGACTCCCCATAGCAGATACTAATACAGAGATGGGGAAACAAACCATGGAAAAATTTACGTGGTCAAGGAGAGATGATGAAGCAAACCTATGCAGGAAAAGGCATCAAAGCTGTTCCTGTCTGGCTGCCACTGGGGTTATGTGTAAGCACTGAGATCTCCTTTTCTTCCAAAGCAAAATATCATCCCTCTCCCACAAGTACCAGAGCCCCTAACATGTCCTGTCATCACCATTCCTGGAAAGAGGAGGAGGGGACAGGAGATGCAGCCTGCTTAGGTATCCTGGTTTTAATGGGGATTGTAGCTGTGAGGTCATGGACCTGCTGTGCTGTGATTTGGTACAATATAAATAGACTTACAGTTTATGAAACAAAATGGTGAAATATAAAATCACACAGATATATTTAAATATCTCTTAAATAAACAAATAAATAAATGAATTAATTAATTAATACCAAACCAAAAATCCTATAAGAGAAACCCAAATCCCAAAACCCATCACCACGAAAAGATTATGAGTTTAGAAAGTTCCAGGTTTAACATAACTCGTTTAATAGCTCTAGATTTTATTGGTAAACACAAATCAAATCTTTCATGCTTGCTTAAAGACTGAGAGCTGATCTAGTCATAAAGAATAATTCTGAAAGACACTTTTTTAACATGTGTGAAAATAATACCTTGAAAAAAATTTATCAAAATTCATATTATGTTTTTTAAATCAACTTAAATAAGCCATTCTTGACTTACTCCCAAGCTGAGACTCTGTGATCCATTTGTTTTGCCTGCAGGATTTTTTCAGTGAAGTCACAGGCTCTTGAAAATAAAGTATTATAATGAAAATTCTGTGAGAACCTGAAATATAGCAGCAAGAATAGTGCTCTTGAGTATTAAGAAAAAGTTCATTTAGCTACTTTAAAGACAGAGTAATAGCCAAACCACATAGGATGACATCAAACCTAAAAACCAGCCTCATTTTAACAGAAGAGAATAAATTCATCGTCTTGGCAGTCAGTAATTTTATAAAAGCTCCTGTTCTCATTATGCCTGTTAGTGTTTTAACTACAGATGAAAAATAGAAACAATTTTAGGCTATTCCTGGCAGACTGAAGTAGGTCTAAGGGTAGCTAACCAGATGGAAGAGGCTTACTTTTAAAGCACTATATTTTACCTTCCGTTTCCCCCTGGCACTGGAAAGAGAGGAGAGCACTTCTGAAAATTTGAGGCTCTGCTTGTAGAAGCTGTAATATATGTTTAGCTAAAATGATTTTAAATAGGCTGCAGTTACTGCTGAATTTACTACAATAAAAACAATTGGAACATGTTTCATATAGCACAAGAAATGGCTGGGAAAAAGGGAATCTTTGAGGTTTGTGCAGGGAAAGCATCCCTGGAGAACATGCATGGGTTCTGTACTGAAGCCTGAGGCCAAAGGTCAGGGAGGGGTTATATGGAACATGAGTAACAGTTATTTAAATCCACTGTCAGGAAAAACCCCACTTGTGGAGTAGAGGTGAAATTGTTCTCTTGGGCTGTGGTTTGAATTCTCCCTCAGGTACTTGAAAATAAATCTTGTTTCCTGAGCATCCAGTGAAGAGCTGTTATTCTCACTCAGCACATGCTGAGCCATTAATTAACGATGTGCAGTATAGAGTGTTCATTCAGCAAAAATATCTGTCCATTTAACAGGTCACAGTCAATAGGACTCAGCTGACCCTTCCTACTCCATCCCTCTGATAAAATACCTGACAATGTTAATTGGGATCCAGTTCTGACCACACTGACACCAGTATAAATTCAATGATTATGAGAAAAGCAGATGCTCCCCATCCAAAGAATTTTCATCACACCACTGCAGATTTGTCAATCACTTTATTTTGAAATAATCACTAAAACCTCTTTTAGGCATTTAGCAATAAAATTATACTTAAGAGAATGCCAGTATTTTACCACGTTAAAGAAGTTTAACTATATTTTGGATTTTTTTTTTTTGTGGATCCTAACATGAGATATTTGGCAAGAAAAAGTGGGTTTAGCTTGATTGTTAGGGAACCTAATAATAAGTTTCTGAATTTGCCACCAAACTTATGCAAAGTGCAGCATCTAAAATAAATTTCAATAAAACCTAAGAGAAGACATCGAGGAAATCTAGCAAAGAAGTTATGATTATCCAGTAAATCATAAGTTTGTTGCCCAGCATGGTAAAGGATGCAGTTATTAGCATTCTGCAATTGAAACTTGCAGAAATTACACACTTGAGCCCCTAGCTTGTTCTCTTTTTGTACTTGCACTGCCTTGGTTTACAGAAGCTGAGTGAAATCCATGGGGGAAGATTTTCTTTCAGATATCCTGCCCACCACCAGGAGCTGGGCTCTGATAGCTTGCTGATATGACCACTTGCCTGCAAGGCATCTTGGTCTTTTTCATATATATCAAACTGAATAGAAGTTCCTTTGATATCCAAGTCTTTAAGGGATAAAGATCAAACTTACACCTTTAGAGTAAAAAAAAAAATAAGTAAAGCAAGATGAAGGTTTTAAGAAGAAAAAAACTGAACAAGAAACTGAAATTGGGAATGAAGATTCTGGAAAAGAAAACTCAAAAATATCCAAACATGCACAAACCTAAAAATGTGTTTGACAGAGCCAAAGTGTGCAGATAAGCAGCAGGAAATTGGTCAGAAACTTTCCTTGTCTTACACAAATTTATTTTAGGCTAATAGTTATGATAGCTTTCCTACCATACGGACAGAACCACTGGCTTTGTACAATTCACAGTTCACTGACTATGATGCTCTACCCTTACACAGTTTTAGAATTTTATGATTTTTATCTTATTTTTAGATAGTTGCTTTGTATGGCACCGTGACTACCAGAGTGCTTTCCCATTTCTGCTACTTATAGCTGTGGAAATGTATCTGCATTTTACTGCATAAAGTGTCCAGCATGAATAAACAGAGAGGTTAAGCAGATATTCTGATTTTATTTTCATTGCACAACCTTAGCGATAATGCTCTTGGGACTTGTTCATCTATTGCAGGGACTGTATCACCTATTTATACTTATTTTTAGCAATGGTCTCATATATATCTGCATATTTGTATGCCCATGTGGTTCAGTCTGCAGGGCACACAAGAATGAGGGGTAGATATCAGGGCAGGGGTCAATAGTTAAGACTGAGAGATGTAAAAGGATTCTAACTTGTAGTCCTTCCCACACGTCTTATTAAAAAAAACCAAACAACCAAACCAACAAACAAACAAACAAAACCCCAAACAAACCAAAACATCACCACCAAACCCCATAATAATAAATTCAACAACTTTATTGACCGCTTGTTGGCTTTCATGAGTGCTGATTGTACTGAAGGTTTTCATGGAGTCATTAACAGCATTTCATCCTTGCCACGTAAACTGCAGTTGTGTAATCCAGCTAATTAGAATGGAGTGCAGATGATGTTCCACTCAGCAGTAAATTATGCTCCTGAATCCTGTGTTTCATCCCTAGTTATGATTTTAAAATACTAACCCCAGTTATTAGCATTTCCACACACAATACTTATCAGCTAATAATACCCACTCATCTTGGGCATTGTACATTTAGATTTTACAACATCCAAGTAATAGTTGTCAGGTCATATTCATCTCAAGGCAACTCAGTTCTCTGGGCAAGACAAAGTTTTACTTCTCCAAAGATAAAAGGAGACAGACTAAGAAATTAATCTAGTTGCTGTAAAAGGAAGCCAGGGGAACAGTAATGGAGCCAGGGAGAGATCCTTGAAGATGTGACTGGTAATTGCTGCTGACACCAGCAGCAATTAGTAATTACAGATAGTCTTGCTAATTACAGCTCCTGCAGCCCATACAGACTCATTTTTCCATCAGAGATGATGTGGCCACTGTCAGCTCACTGTCCAGTGCCCTAAGGTGAGCAAAGTACTCAGAGTTTGGGCCATTTGTTTGTCCCATGGCAGTGCAACTTCTGCAACACAAAATCCAGTATCGCATAATTGGAATTCAGAACCCCTAAACTGGGGAGCTCTGCAGGTTTGTATAAGGCAGGTAGATGGAGTTTTGCTTGTGTTCCTGGAGAATTTTGGCCCCCTTAGTTTTCAATTCCAGGAAAACATTTTATTGTTGATACGCCAGCTCAGCAAAGGGTTTAAGTACACACTTCATGAAAAGACATTTAGGTAGATGCACAAAAACCAGAGTGCTGACAGACCTTCTTGAAACTGACTTATACAGATACTCACTTTTTGTCCAGAATACTGCTTGCATTTGTGCAATTACTGTTTCATTTGTGTCCCCAGCCACTCATTCTTGGCTTTGCAGCCAGGGCTGCACTTTCAGAGAAGTCATGCATCCTGAGAAGCAATTAGATGCACAAGGGAAAAGGAAGAGTCTGACCATAATAATTTTTGCCCTGTAACCTTGTATCTATAGGTCAAGAGGAATTTTTGGAGTGGAGGTGATCCTTGCAACTGCTGCAGGCCATGCAATGGATGATTTTCACAGCACCAGCAGCAGAGCCAGAGCAAAGTGAACTCTGCCCATGAAGCTGCATTGATTCTCGCATGGACTCCTTGGGAACTTTAGCCCTGAGGATTTGTCATGACTTGATTCCAAGTTTATTAAAGGCAGTGATCAGAGATCGGCACATCACAATCATGGGGTTGCAGTCTCCACGTGCTCAGCCACGTAAGTCACGTTCTCAAGCTCACTGTGTGCATATTGATTAGAGCTTGGCCTCAACAGTTTGTCATCTAACTTCCCATACCCATTTTTTATGGAGTCTGTCATTAAGTAACTGTTCATAATCTCATTATCAACTCTATTTCTTCCTAGTGAACTCTTAAAAATTGATGACAAGTCAGAAATTGGCTAGTCCTCCTGGGAAACAGGCAAAATTTAAATGTGAAATAGAGTGGATTTTTTTTTTGTGCAATCTGATTGGCCTATTACTCTATAGAGAGTATTCGATAATTATTGAATTTTGACTGGAAAATATCCTCCTGTCTTCAACTATTCCTGTGCATTTTTAAGCAAAATTTAAATATTTCATAGGTATACCTAACATCTTTCCCATTAATGTGAATAAGAATTGAAAACACCTGCCTAAAGCTATACAAATCTAGAGTGAATTGATAACATAAAGTACAATACTGTGAAGAAGATGCTGCCCAGCTCTGTCAGCTGAACAGCTGTCACAGTACACAAGATTCCTGTGTGTATATTAAAAATATACCACAGCTTTCAGGCCCTTGTGTGGAGGAACTCTGCAGTCAAACCTCACGCCTTGAAATCTGTGCAACAAATGTAACACAGGGACATGCACAGCCCAAATTGATTTTCTGCATTGAAGAGCACATAAAACTTAGAAATACTGACAACTAAGAATGACCTTTCTTGTTATGTGTTATTGATTGTACTTTTTACTACTTAAAGGATGCCTTTATGGTGGGACTCTGCTACAGAAGATCAATTTTAAGGGTTAACCTTGGCTCTGGCAATTTTTTTGGTTATGAAACAAGATTAGGTGTTACTTTGATACTTCTGTGTGATGAGTTGATAAATGTTTGATTTTTTTTTCAAACTCTTAAAGAAAAATCTAGTGGCAATAAGTGTAAATTATAATGAAATGGATGTAAAAAAATAAAATTTCTATTTATTTTTAACTTACTCTTTAATTATTCCCATCTTTATAATTTTAAAGATTCTTCTAAATTATCATCCTTATGTATAATGCTATATTCTGTATTCTATAGTCCTACAGCTCTTTTTGGAAAAATGGACTTAAATGTATCTTAATAGAAAACTGTGCTCTTATCAAACTTTTTGAGGTTTTTTGCAGTAAAAGTTCGTGTAAAATTGCAATACAATTTTAAACTTCAAAACATTTAAAGGTGCAAAACCAACTACCCCTGAAATCTAATCTAGATAGGAAGAGTCATATATATTTTTAATGCTGAAATGTTTCATTCTAATATGAACAGCTGTCTTTTATTTATATATGCTTTTCAGTTCAACATAGAGGATAATTTCAAATTAAAAAACCTGAGCCTTGCCCTTTCAACCATCTAAAAATAAAATATTTTTATATCTTTAAATATTTTGCATTTAAATACACTAAAAATAATCTATTTTCAAGATTTTTAGGAGTTAACTTTCCTCCTGAAGACAAATTTATGAATTATTATTTCTGGTCATTCAATTTCTGAGATCATATTTTAATTTTATTTATCACTTGCAGGTTTCATTAAAAAGATCCCAAGAGTTTAGTGCAGTAATGTTGCTTTTAAAACCTACTTGTTTGGTATCCAGGAGAAAAAATACCTCTTTTGGTAAGACAAATGGCCTGCAAATACATGTAAATTAGACCAAGATATATAACAAGGTGACATTTATCAGTAATGCTTTATCCTGCAAATGGCAGAGCACGCTGGCCTCAGACCAGCCAAACAAGTAATGGGCTATTCACTGTACAGTTATTAATTCATTCTTGAATTCTTTGGTCTGTTAGACAGAGCTCTAGCAGATAGATTTTATAAGAAGCGTGTTAGGAAATGCACAGTGGACTTACAACTTTGGCCTGAAGTGTGAATAAATACAGTACTGAGATTAAATTCATACATTCATGAATTAATTCATTCAGGAAACAGACAAGATGTCAGCCTGGCTCAATGGAGTATCAGAAACACTCAAGCTGTACCCCGAGCACATGCGATGTCTCACCTGAACTCCTCCTCCAGTGTCTCTCAGGACATCCTGGGATGTGCTTTACTGGGTAGTGCACATATATCTGAGATTTAAACACACAAACTCACACTTGGTGAAGCTTCAAGTAGGTAATCGGCAAGGGAGAGGATAATCAAAACAAACAAGCCAAGAACCATTGTTGATTGTGTGGGCTTCATTAGTAAGGGCTGTATTTCTTTTAAATCCCAGCTCAGCACATTGACCTCCACAAATGAACATGCACAAAGCCCATGGCATGGAGCAGATTGTAGCAATAACCCCTCCACCCCCTCAGTTACCTGTCTGTGTCTCTTGGCTAATTTATAAGGCATAAATTCAAAGGCTACAGTTAACTTTGCTACCAGGAAACATAGAATAAACACATTGGTCACAGAGTTTTATTCCTTGAAAAACAATGAAGAGAAAGGGAAATTTAACCCAAAGTATCTTGACAGAATGAGTGTCAAAGTGCCCTTCTAAGTCTGTGCGCATTTGCACCATGTAAGGAGATCTCAGATATACAAGAATTTCTGTACACTCTCTTTTTTGTTTTGCCAAGTCTGCTGAATTATCTTCTGTTTATCATTTTCTGCTATCCACAAAGCAGAATGAGCATTGGCTTGGATATGGGGTCCCAATTTCCTTCATTATATCTGTGCATGTGCTGACCAACATAAACACCACTGCTCTGTGGAGAAGATGTAATGTTTTACCTTGGAAAACAGAAAATCTTTCAAATCAAACTTCATTATCCCCAGAAAAACCTATAGAGTTGCCCGGATTATATATATGTATATATATGAAGAACAGCATATGAAGCTCTGATGTGATAGAGTTTTAGACATGAAGAAGACCAAACATTTAAACCACAGGCTTTAAGTTTCATCAATTTCTTTTTTTTCTTTATTGCATTCACTATTTCACAATAGTACTGAAGCCTAACAAAAGCCCCCAAAACATGAGCTACTCACAAAAAAGTTACTTTTGAACTACAGCAAACCAGTGCTTCTTACAACAGCCCTACACGGAAAATCACTGGCAACTCAAAATTTTCCAGAGGTTTAGTGCTAAAAATACAGGGAGGCTGTCTGCAAGCCAGTCACTTAGAATGGACTCAAAAACTCTAAAATAACTGGACGTTTCTATTCTTTACAAAACAGTCTTAACCCAAGGGGGCAGCTCTGTACAGGAATGGGTTGTGATGGGCTCACACTGAGTTTTTCTGTGTTCCTGCTCTGCCCTCTCGTGGGGCAGCCAGCTCACTGCTGAGCCAGCCCCAACAGGTCATGGATGGACAGACAGCACGGGAAAAAAGGACTGCAGGACTGCAAACCCTCTGCCAATCACTGCATCTTTCTGAATCGCCAATAGAAGAATCAGCGAGTTAAAAACCAAAACAATTTGGGCACAGGTCTGCTGTTTACTGCCATATCGTAATTAAAACACTTAGAAGAAAAGTGCAGTATTTTTCCTCAAATGAAAATAAAAATTTCATAGTAACTAATACTATGTTATACTATAACATAGTAATTTAATTTCATTTTTTAAATTATATTACGAAAGTATTTTCTTTCAAATTTGAACTTCATTTAAAAAATGGAAATTATTTGGTTTGTATTTATGTGGATTTGTAAACAGATTTTTTTTTTCTTTTTAAAGCCAAAACTATTTGCTGGTTATATGGGTTTGTTTTAAATGGCATTTTTTTAAATAACTTATTTTTCGATGTAAAGGGGTATTTCTATGTAATTTTGGATTAATCACTGATTGCTGGCCCTATTACATGTAATAGATCAAGAACTCTAAAGATAAGTTTTTAAAGTGAACATTTTTAAAACAAGGCCTGAAATACATTTTGGGAACCTAAAATAATCCTTTGTATCTGGAGCTGATCAATTTTTCCATTTTGTTTTGGGGCAAAAAATCCTAAACTACTTCAAATCCCCATGCCACCAGAACTGGAACGTTTCTAAAAATGGGGCAGCCACAGCTCTGGGCAACCTGTGCCAGTGCCTCCTCACCCTCACAGTAAAGAATTTCTTCCTAACATCCCATCTAAACCTGCCCTCTGTCAGTCTGAAGCCATTCCCCCTTGTCCTGTCACTACTTACTCATATAAAAAGTCTCTCTCCATCTTTCCTGTAGGCTCCCTTTAGGGCACTGAAAGGCCTTTTCTTCTCCAGGCTGACCAATTCCAGCTCCCTCAACCTTTCCTTGAAGCAGAGGTGCTCCAACCCTTTAATCACCTTTGTGGCCTGAAGGGGCCCTAATTGGATATTGTCAATTTACCAGCATTTGTGAAAACTTTTAACCCATTGAGAAATAAGGTTGGAAGGTCGCACAAATCCAGTTTGGTTTTTAACAGTGACAGCCTTTTTTCTGATAGCTGCTCTCTGATGGGCCAGCCAGCCTCTCGATCTGTTCTTTGCACAAGTTAAAAAGCATTCTCTTAATAATGCTTGACCGAGTAACTGTCACTTTACAGCAACAAATATCCATCAGACAAAACGTGTACATCTACTTCAATTACAGGCATATAGGAATAAAAGTTGCAAAAAAAAGCATTTAAGAGAAAACTTGCCATTTTCATTTACACAATCTTTGTTATAGACTCTACACTCCCCAGGTGAGGCAGATCTCTTGTCTTTGTGAATTTTGATCTACACTGTTTATAAAGTAGAGGCCAAAAACTTAGACAAAAACTCATCAGCGCTTCACCCATGCACGGTATAAATGCTCTTCATGAATTGTGCCTCTGCCATTTAGTTAATGCAGTGACCTGTTCTTCTGAGGATAAGTTATTAAGTAATGAAATAGGATGATTGGATTAAGTTAATTACTTGCTTTGAAATGACATTTGTACACAGATTCTTTGGCCTTGCCAGAATGAATTATAGAATCTAAATGGTGGAGTTTTTGCCTTCCATTTCACAGCTTTCAAAGCAACATTTTACCTGATAGATGGGATCACTAAAACTGTGATTAAAATAATAGGTCACATAATACATTAGTGCCATGAAACAGACTCTGTATCTGGAATCATGTGTTAATCAATCTAGTCTAAGGTACATATTAATAAATATAATTATTATAATAGGTCTGATCAGACTATATAACAGAACTAATATTCTGTGCAGAGGGATACAGAACACAGGACTGTAGAGTTTTATGTAAGAAATCCTACTGCCAAAAATGCTGCAGTATGGAAAAGTTTTTTATTTCTTTGATTTTAGTGGTAAAAACAAAGTTCAGAATGTAAAAGAAGGCTTTCCTACAATCTGTCTGTGGGGGACTCTCGGTGAACAGGCTAGATATTCCCATTGATCATGATCCTCATCTGCTCTTTTTACTCTGTTTGCATGAGGAGAACAGCAAATGGCTTTCTGGGTAGGAGAATATAAACCTGGTAGGTGTTTCAGATTTAATTCCACAGCAGACTCAACAAAATGAGAAAATATTTCTGTGGTACCTCTTTGCCTGTATTGTAATAATCCACCCTGACTTTATCTTAATCCACTGCTTCTGACAGGAATTCCGACAAGAATAAAGAAGATAGGATCCATAATCAGTGCTCAGCTCTATCACTGAAACCTCTGGCACAAAAGACAGACTGGCATCAGGATCAAGAGGGGCAGAACATGTTGAAAGGACGAAAAAAAGGGGAGGAGAAGAGATCTCACAGTGCAGAGGAAAAGAAAGGAATAAAACAAATGGGAAGAGCTGAAAAAAAGGACCAGGATGCGTCAGGAGCAGCAGATCCTTGCCATGAGCCTTGAACGGAATGACTCTCTTCACTTGTAGGAGTGAAGCAGCAATGCACTTATCCTAGGGTGAAATTTGAGCCTGTGTGCATCCACCAGGCAGCTAAGGGATACAGTTTCTTGTATCAAAACCTTGGCCTCTTTTCCTCTTCAAAAATAAAGTAATTTCAGTTTTATCTATTTTATTTTCATCTATTTTAGTTTGTAATTATTTCCTGAAAAAGAACTCAGTTCTTATGGAATGGCTTGTTCTTTCCTTTGGTGTTGACTGCAAATTTCATGTCACCTCAAACATTTATCTTGTTCTACACAAAGATTTGCACTGCATTTTGGCTCTGATTTATATGTTCTGGAAAGACCCCTACAAGAAATCTAGTGTTCTGCTTCTCCTGTAAGATGTTTGGCTATATCCTAGCTAATGTGAAAGCAATTGATCAAATTTGGCAGAGGGGTTTCTGCTATAACCAGGCAAGAATCAATCTTCAATGAAATTATGATCTAGTAGTTCAGCATATAAACTCTGTGAAAATGGCTATAAAATAGGATCCTGCAGAGAGAACTCTGTTAGAAAGGTGGAAATAGCAAAGCAATGAAGTTTGACCGAGCTAAAACACAGAAGATTTTTGAGTTGCTGGAGTGAATTTCACCTAATAGAAAAAGGCCTCTCATCTGTAAATATTATCTTTGCAATCCAAGTGAAATCTTGAACTGCAAATAAGAAGTGAGCATGTTTTATTCTCACTGTTCCTAATTATTTTTTATAGCACAGTACCACCTAGAGGCTCTCTTGCCCTCTGTGCTTGTTTCTGTGAGAAGTGGGAAGCAAAACTTCTGCAGCTTTTTACCACTTCCATAGATAAGACAAATATAGCATGAGAAAAAAGGGTAGAAAGGATGGGGTTCCTGCAGAAGAAATGAAGGCCCTCAAAGTGAATAAGAGCCAGATTTTCTTTGTCATTACATTTCTCCAGTACAAAATTAATAGCTACTCAAATTGATGCAAAGGAGATCTAAACCAGATTTGACTTGCAGCCTTTTTTGTGTGTCTCACATTTGTGCAACTATTTCCTACCCCTACCTATTATGGAGTAGGTGCAGATTTATCCCTCTGACAGGGTTATATCCTCCCTTACTCTCATCCTCACAATCATTTTGAACCCAGAAATAATAAGTGTGATCACTTCTACAACAAAATTTCCATTTAATTTTACCAGATATAATTTTCCTTTCTGAATCACTTATTGTAACTATTGACATCTGCCATACAGAATGCTCAGTCTAAAGATAACCCCTGAGAGTCTAATTCTTTTCACAGGCACCAAATATTAGCAGATTTAAAAAAGGATCTTTTGTATCACAGTATTCTGTGTTTCATACATACCATATAGCACACTGCCTGATGGTTTAGGATATCTGCAGCCTGTGAATTTCCTGGAAATTACAGAAAAAGGTAAATAGGCCTGGAGTAATGCTGTGTAGCAGTCACTGCAGATAATCCAGGAGGAAGGGCCTCAGAGCACTGATGCCTCCATTAAAAGGAAATAGGGCCAGTGTTTCTTGCCTCCTCCTTGCAAGATTACTCCCCATGCCCTTTGTCTTCCCTCTGTAATGAGAAAGAACATTATTCATGTTAATAGAACTTTCAAATGCATCCTTTCAGAGAGAAAAATACCTAAACAGAATTAAGCATAATCCTTTTACCCCTTTAAAAGAGTACAGACCAAGTAAAACACTCAGTAATCCTTCCCATGATTATGTATTTTATGATGGTATATGATGAATGTATTAAAGATAATTTCTAATGTGATATGAAATTCCTCCCATGAATTTCAAATGAGGAGGTATGTGTCTTTCAAATTGTTTTGTAATAACCAGAAGCCAGATTTGTATTTATTGGTAATTGGTAATTAGTTTAACAGGTTGCAAGGAACATAAAATAGAAGAATTACTTAACTTGTTATATTTTCCTAACTTTTTGTTAAAATTCCTTATTTCATTTCAGCAGTCTGTATGTCAGGCTCTTTTCAACATTTCCCAGAGAGAAAATCATGTGCATATAGCAATTTCCATGAACAGGAGACTGCATAAGTAGGTCTTTAATTTAGACAAATAGAGTTCTTGTGATTGCAGATTGCTTCAAGGTTGGAATTTTCAAAACCAGTCATTAACTCTCTTCCTCCTACCCAGTCTCATCTGGGGCTTGACACTCTGCATTTTTCCTATCTGAATAGCTCTTATACTACAGCAAAGACACTATTTGTAGGAATTTCACAAGGAATTCTGGATCCTTACCCTCCAAACTGGAAAGGGGTTTTAAGGAAAGTTGATTATTCCACTCAATATGGGACATTTTCTATGATTCAATGGTACCTGTTTTAAAGTGATGCTGGTGTCAAATTCATAGCCCACCCACTGAAAGTCTCATAAATGGATGGTATAATCTATTCATGTAAAAGAGAAAGAAAGAAAAGAAAGAGAAAGAAAAGAGAGAGAAGGGAAGGGAAAGGAGAGGAAAGGAGAGAAGGAAGGAAGGAAGGAAAAGGAAGGAAGGAAGGAAGGAAGGAAAAGGAAGGAAGGAAAAGGAAGTGGCGGAAGAAAGAAAAGGAAGCGGTGGAAGGAAGAAAAGGAAGTGGCAGAAGGAATTTTGTTTAAAGCACAACTTTTAGGAAAAGAACTCATTGTTGGAAAAAATTTCCATGGGTAAATATATCTTAATTTTAAAGTTATAGTTTAGGAAATGAAGGTTTTAATAATTTTGTATGCATTTTACCCTTTTTTTACAGGTAAAAATATATTACGTTAAATTTATTTTTGATCATGCTGGGCATGTTTATGTTTTAAATGTATATACATATCAACATAGAGTTCTGCCAACTTGTTTTCAGAGCAAGAGACACTTGGGAGAAAAAAAAGGGAATATTTTACTCAGTAGCAGCTGTCCACAATTATTTCAAAAATGTACTAAAATAGAAACAAAAATGAGGGCATTTTGTGCCAAAAAGCAGAAATTTTGTGACATTATGACATAATAGGAATAGCAGTGATAATAGTATAATTTTATCCTATGGCAACAAATCAATAAATAGAAAAAAAATTGACCTATATAGAGTGAAATGCTATTTCAAAAATCTATTTAAAAATTGCATTTTTGGAGTCTTTTCTATAATTTCCTTTTTATGAAAAATGAAAGCATCTTTAATTCTGAAGGGAAATTAGAAAGAAGCAACTCTTTGATGTCATTTCATCAAACTTTTAGCTCACTGAAAACAAAATTGTTTCTTTGGGTCTACATCAGGTTTATAAAAGTGGGTTTCTACATATGTGAACAACTGCGAGTGTCCACATTTTGTGCTTAATTTACTCCTTTATATCCATACAATAGGAATATACAAGAAGAATTTTAAATTTGTCTCAAAGATAAATTTTTGTGCATGAGAATTTCCCCTGTCAAGTTTTATTTATTTGTTTTCAATTCTCCTTTATGTTAGAATAAAATGTTGATGAGCATTGGTTTGCATAGATCTCATGAGAAGAAGAGATGATTTAATGTTTTGTATTTGTGATGGAAGAAAAGGTTTTAAGAAACCTGGCAGCATTCAAGATGTCTTACCATTGCAATACTGAAAATCATTACAGTCTTATATGTTGCTTTGCTTTTTTTTCTTTGTCTTCAAGTTTTGCTTTTCTGTATGACCAGTCTTAAATTAAAAAATAAAAACAAAATTAAGCTAAAACTTCATTAACCTAGACAACATGTTTTTTTGGAAAGTAACTTTTAAATCAGTGAAAACTGAACTGGTGCTGGTCTGCAGTGCAGTCACATGTTCTCCCCTTCCACACTCGGGTTGTTGCCATCACCCAGTTTATCTGTAGGGGGCAATCCCTAACAAGAAATCCTCGGTCTCTCGTTTTCTCCAAGTGCTTCCAGAAAAGCTGCAATGAAAAGACTGATTTAACAAAATCAACTAGAAGTCCAGCACTTGAATTATAGCCCTTTGCAGTGTATTTTTAGTGTTTAAGCTAGAATTATCTGCTATAATCTAAAAATCTGAGTAGATGGCTGCCCTGACCTTTCAGGCTATTCAGATCTCCCCAGATGAACATCCTGCTTTTGTACTTTGGGGGCTGCACTATTTTCTGCCTCACCTAACACAGTGATGCATGGCAGGCACAAACACAGACCCACAGAGCACCAAAAGAAGGAAGGTTAGGGGCACACTAACCCCTCCATGGAGGGAGCATGGAATAAGGGGTAAAAATCAGTTGTCACTTTATTTCCCAGTCAGAAAACTCTACCTAAAATGAGCACATTTCTTTCAAAAGAAACAGGCCCTAAGATTAAGCAGCTTGTGTGAAGTTGTTGGCTGTGCTAAGTATTATGCAAGGACTGGCTCACCAGTGTGTGCCTCAGAAAAGAAAACCTGAAAACCTTGTGAATGAGAGCTTTTAATGACAAAGAGGAAATTGCTTTAGGATAAGATGTCAGAAAAATGCTTGCACCTCACCTTGGCTTTGTCAGAGCTGGCGAAACTAATGGAATTTGCTGAAGAGAGTTCAAATGAAGTAATAGCAGCAGGCATCATGTTGAATAAGAGCAGAATGGAAACATATTCAGGAAGGGTAGAGCAGGGAAATCTTCACTTTCTCCACAATGATTTTGTTGAGTATTCTGCTATTCAAATGTAATATCAGAGACATTAAGAAACTTAATACCTGTGTTCCTAATACAGGTATTCTGACAGGTAACTGTCATCTGAATCATTAACATATTTAGACCAGAAATACAGAAAAACCTCCATGATAATATACCCAAGAGAGTCCACTGCTACTGCCTGGCTCAGTAAAAGAGCTGCAAAATCTCTTTGATAAGGCTTTGAAGCAGTCAGAGCTTTGCAGTGGATCTGCCCAGACCTTCTCCTCTAAGTCTAGGCAGAGGAACTCCCCAGAGGCCAGAAAGCTTTTGCATTAGAAAGAAAACACCAACAGTTTTTATTCAAATATAAAACCGAATAATTAACTTCTTAATCAGACAACAGACGATTACAGGGGAAGACAGAACATAAATTAAAAAATAGTTATATAAAACTGTTTTTCTGCCTGCACATCTGTGCAATGCAGATGCTTCAGCCCAGCTCAGTGACTGCAGCTCTGAGCTGCAGCAAACTGGCTCGTCCCTTTGGCCACCCCTGCCACCCCTCCTGGCTGCTCCCTCCTCCTTCCTCCTGCCTTGGCTGAGGCAATGCCTCCTGCATTACCCAAGTGCCAACGTTACTTTCCTAAGCATGGAACTCACTAAATAGCTCTTCTGCTCCTTGCAGTCCTGTCTGCTTTTCCCCTTGATCAGCAGGATTGCCAGTAACCAACTTTTTTTTTTTTCTTTTAATTAGCAACAGCAATATGGAGGCATTTTTGCATTGGAATAGCGTTTGACACAATTTAAACAGACTTCCTGCCAGAAAGCCACGCTACTGCCTTCTTAACTTTGCCCTTCTGTATGACCCAAGCAGAATCCCATGAAGTGAATTTTCCTTGATCTTTCTTTAAGTCTCACTGCACATAGCCAAGAGGATTTTCTCTTTAAGTGCTCATGCATGGCATGAAAGATGAATATTAATAGGCAAGAAGAGGAAATTAAATTCAGATACAAGATTTTTCTTATTGCTTTTGATTGTTTGAAGTGAAAATACAAAATGCAAATATGAAGCTACTACAAACAATAACCAATAACAGATAAAAGTCTATTACTAGATTGTGGTAGTGAAAAAGATATCAGCAGCATACATGAAGCTTCAGAAGCGACTACAATTCCCATTCAAGCAAAATCAGGTCCTCTAGCGCAGAAAAAATAAAACAAACCCAAAACTAAATTTACAGATTGAAGTGGTTGTGCATTGGTGTCAAGAATATATTTAGAATGCAGTATTCCTTAGAGGCTACTTTTTGTGTCATACAGTATCAGATCCCAGTGTGTTAGAGGGGAAGCAACATTTCTCTGTAGGGTTTCTGATGCTGGGATGCTCCTCAGTGGTTTATTAACATAATTTCTTGGTCTTCCTTAAATTCAGTCTTTAGCAGTTCTAAAGGATTCTTTGTCACCATCCATGTCTGCATATATGTTGACTCCAATGCTCTTTTAAAAACATATTCCTGTTTGAATGAGATGTGATCATTAAATTCTACATAATCAAACACCCTCACTTTAAGTCACCAGAAGGCAAATACATTCAATGCTCTGTACTGTAAATTTCTTGAAGAAAGACATTCCACAGATGTTTATCTTCTTTAAGAAAGAGTTATGATATGTTTTGAGCTACTACTCAAATATGTTTTGAATTACAAATGAGTGGGCGCTCTTTGAAGAATCCTGGAAGTCTGTAGACAATTTAATTGCAGCTTGCAACAAACAAAGCACATTGTTATTTGAAGTAAGACTAGCTAGTACTTAAAGGCTTACACTGGGCACTGGGACATTTCTTGGTATGTTGCAGATGCTTTGTTCACCTTGGCTTCCTAGTTTATGATAAATCTGTGACCTGTGCAGGTGTCTGGAGGAGATAATTCATGGACAGCTGTACTTGGGAACTTCAGCAGTAAGGTCCACACAAGCATCTAACAGATTTATACTCAACAACAGGCTGGCTGTATTCGGAGACAACATATTCCTAACATCCCAGCAGGTTTAGATCACACTTAAAATTGCTTCTAAGTGTAAGCGCTTTTAAGGGCAGATTAGAAATGTTTAGGAGCAGTTGATTTTCAGCACTGTCAAAACAACAAAAGTAGAAGGAGATTTTCCTGTATATTTAATTTGAAAAGTAATTCATGTAAGTTATAAAAAGCTTTGGTGATTGCTGAAAGGTCTCACATTCTTCCTCAAATTGCTTTAAACCTGTTATTGATAAACAAGTTTTTGAGAAATACATTATTTAAAAACTCTTTAGAAAAAGAAGATGAAGGGGCAGGCAGTTTCTTAATCACTATACAAGAAACTTTTTAAGCTCCTGTGTGACAGCCAGTGGATCTATTTGGGTCACTCTATCACTAATGAAATGCACTTGCCTCCAGAAAGCAGAACTGCAGCTGTTTTGCCATATCTGTAAAAAAATCAGAAGAGTTTAGCATAAAATCTCAACTAATACCCTGCGAAGTTTAAACAAGAAGAGAAAAGCATGAAATTTGGAAGACAGAATGATGGCCTAGAAATTCAGCTCTCCCTCTTTTACAAAAGGGACATAAATTCGTCAAGTATCTCACCTGAGGAATGGCTTTCAGGCCAGCAGAATGGCCAGGGGAATCCTGCTGCATTATTGATCCATTACAGAGAAAAAGGGATAGAGGCACATACTGGAATCACCAAAGCTGCTTCTGAGGGAAGAGATCAAAGCACATTTTTGGTGCTATTTTGGACAGACTACCTTTCTTAGAGATGAAATAATGCCTTTTTGTTGCTGTGTAGCCTGTGTGACTTTTAGTGCAGTTGTTCCATCATGACTCTATTAGCCTGCCACAAGCTCCCCCATCATGAAGCCTCCCACTTCATGCACAACTGCTCCTACCTCCCATTTAGGTTCACAGCCAGGTTGCTCAATTTAGAATTATGGTGTGGAACCTGGGGACTAGCAAGTTTTCAGCCTTGATGGAAGAGCAGCAGTGCTGTGAGGTCAAGGCAAACAGCAGACTCTGCAGTGGCCTGCCATGATCAGTCAAAGGCCTGAGCTGCACACAATTGTTCCTTGCAATTTCCCCTCTTGACTGCAATCCCATGAGGGCTCGTGTGGGCACTTCTAATATTGCTCAAGTTTTATGAAATCAAAGGATTACATTGTGTTTAGATCAGCTGTGTCATCTTGAACTTCTCAGAGCAAAAAGAATGCATTGTCAGAAGCAGAGAGAAGTACAGTCCTAGAGGTTTAACCTGGAGGGGATGTGATCTATAAAAACAATGTGTTTTTAAAGAACATAAGACCTTGAAATGTGATTGCAATAGAATATGAAGAGGCACAAAGCACTGACAGACCAGCAGCTGGCAAAGAACTGCTCACTGCAAGTGCTGAGAGGGAGGCCTGAAAGAAACACAATGGTGACTTTCCTCTCCAAAGCACCCCAGACCAGGTGCATCAGGGTTACCATGCCTTTAGGACAGATTACATCTTCTGGCCCTCAGGTCCTGCCAAGCAGCAAACTCAGTGAAAAGTAAGGAATAGAGAATTTAGAAATTAAATGCTATCACTGGCTTCCCTCTCTTTTGTAGAGGACCCTCTCAGAGATGACAGCTCACATCCTCTCTTCCACTCCTCTGACTTCAAGAACTGATTTTGAGTTCCTGCTTCAGCAACATGCACTGAAATGTTACCCTGAAGACTGTTCAGGAGACTCCAGACCCTGTTGCTCATCTTTCCTGTGAGAACAGTGGTTGCCTAGTTAAACCACTTTTTTCCATTCCTAATTTTAAAAGCAGTATCAGTAAAGTAGCCCAGAGCCTGCCCAAATCTCCCCATCCCACTGCCTTTTTATTGCATTAAATGAGGATGTCTTGCTCTCTTCCTCTTGTTTTGGTGGTTTTATTTTTTACACGTGCAGCAGATATGAACATTCATTCTATTTTGATTGAGGATGAAGGTTAATTGGAACCCAATGATGAAGCACCTTCACTGCCATCCCTAGCAGCACAGCAAGAGTAGCACTGCTGCCCTGTCACTACACACTGCCTAAACAGGGCTTAAACAGCCTCCTGTGTTCATTATATCCTTCAAATTTCCTCCATGTCTTCTACACATTTCCCCTAGAAAGCCTTCTTTCATCATGAATAATTTTTAGTCCTTGACATCCATCAGTAAACATCAAAATTGGAAAGGATGTATTCTTCATTTTGAAACAAAGAAAATATATCAGAAAACTCTATTTTATATCACTGAATATTAGAGAATATTTTATCTCAGAATTCTGAAGTGATAATATTTTAATGAAATGCACTCTTAATTCCCCATTGGGATTCCCATTGTATTAATAAAGTGTAATTGCAAATGAGATAGACAATAACTACTGTTCTGTTTTCATCTGTTAACTCCACTAGGCAAGTTTTAAAATACGTGAAAGCCCAGATTTTTAAGGAGCAGTGACTAATAATCCTAAAAATCATTCTTGCTTTAACTTGTGCTCCACTTAATTTGGAGATTTTAGAGTCATCCTATATGTGGGCTTTTCACTCCACTTTTCTCTCCAGAAATGGTGCCAGATGGAATTAGAAGACTTTGGTCATTTGCCCAAGTTTCCTGAGTTGTCAAGAGTGAACTGAGAGCAGGAGTGAGTTCTGATGGGGCTGCAGAAATCCCAGAAAAATGGCCAATGATCACAGGAAGAGCAAAACCATATGGCATTAATTAAAAATATTACTATGACATTTATATACTATGCCACACCATACACAGACTTTTATTATTCTGATCTTAAAAATTAAAAAAAATCCAACATACACCCTGCAAAATAGAAAAAAACCAAAAGACAAGAACCTGGCAGTAGCAAAGACTTTGCAGTGAGGATCACCATGCTCTGGTCTGGCTGTTCATTCACTTTTTATTCTATCTCAATGAAAAACCCTAGCTATAAGGTACTGATAATATTTGTAGAATATCTCATAATTTCCTATAGTATTTTGCAAAAATTATGATCAACTTAATTTTGCTGTTGTCTGTTATGAATAAACAGAGATAATTCAGAAATTAATAACTTATTATCAAACAGCTTGTACAGGCTTGACAATTCTTTTTTGGACTTAAAAGTGAATGTATTAGCCTAAAAAGGAACAAGCCAAATACACTCATTGTCGTTGAAAGCACTTCCCATTTGTTTTCCTCTAGTAAAAATGATCTCTGGTTGTCCTATAACCCCCTAAATTCTCCTACCTGTATTCTCAGCTCATGTAGTGTGCATGAAAGCAATTATAAAGTGGCTTCTCTCAGCAGGTTATCTGCCTATCAAACTGTCAAGGTCAGAGGTAATTTCCAAGGACATACTGATTTTCCCACACTTGAATGTGCCCTTTTTTAGGATACTGATATGATGGGTGGGTGCATGGAAGATTAATTGCCCAGTGACAGCCTAAGTGGCTGCAGTTCAGTGATGTGTGAAGGGATCCTGCTATAAAATCTGCTCCAGCAGAACAGAGGGCTCAGGTGACCTAAGGGGTCATTCCTATTTCCCATGTCCAGAACTGTGTTACAGAGCTGGTAAATCAAAGCAGTATCCTTTTACAAGGGAGATTTTCTAGGTGTGAATGCTATTAATTATGTGGAAGTCTGCAATTCATTTGTAGAACTTAAGGCAGTACTACTGCCTGTAACTAGATGTGTCTAAATGCCAGTATTTTCATTTGCTGCAAAGTATAATCTGAATTGCAAATCCAATGGCTTTCAAATGAATTTGTTATTTATTTAACTGGAGATATAGAAGATACTGGTAGGAGCTGAGGGTCATAATTTCATCACCCTTTATTAAGTGGTTTAGATAATGGTCTGTTATGCACTGGAGGTGTATCTAAAGTATATCATCGTGTTTTTATTTCCCTGGGCTCTGGCATAGTGCATTTCTGTGTCCACTTCTGAAGAGTCATTTCCCTTCTTGTTACTCAGCGGACCATCACAGAATATGATGCCTTGCCCTTTATAATGTGAGAGGACCAGGCACTTGTAGCCCAATTGCCAGGGGCAAAGGAAGTTCAAAAACCTGTTTCCACTCTGGTCTTCTGTGTATTACAGTGTGGTAGCACAAGAGACAACGACAGAAATCTCATCTCTTCCATTTGTTATGTTCCCATAAGAAACAAATCACTACAAAAAAAAAACCCAAAATCAAACTCCTAAGAAAACCACTGTTTTCTGTTTTGAAATTTAAGAAGCAAAGATCAGAACATGATGGTTGTGGCTGGCATATATTTATGGAAGAAGGATAATGATGACATTCCATAAAAAGAGCTGCTACTGCTCTGAAGCTGTGGGTCAGTCACACACCAAGTTGTTGCCTTGTGCATGTGATAAAAATTGTTTGCTATTTTCATGTGCAGCTCAAGGAAGTGGCAAATGCAACTAATCCTCAACCCTGCAATGAAAGAGCATAAATAAAACAGGAAAGTGGCATGAGTTTTCAGCTTTAGCCAAAGCCCTCCAATGTGATTTTCTGCATCTTCTTGGTAATAAGCCACTGCAGCCACCCCAAGTGCCTCCAGGGTGCAGATGGTGACAGCAAGGGCCATGTTTAGAAAATTCATTAACATAATCTAGCCAGAGGAAGAAAAATGACCCATCTCCACAATAAAGAGCCAAGTCATGGAAGATGTGAATGTCACTCTCTGTCACAATAACAGAAAAGTTTTGGGAAGTGACCAGAGGGTGTTTCAGCACACAGAGAGCCCTCACAAATAGAAATTAATTCTTGGATCAGAGTAAGCACTAGATTGGTTTGAAGGAGTTATTAACTCTCCTGTACCATCAGCCTGCCATCTGCTTGCCAAAAATACAAAGGAGTGCAACAGCTGCCTTCAATAGAGAGAGCTCCAATTGATCACATGGGGTCACTGGAGGGAGAAACTAATCTCTGAACCTCATGAGATAGGACCCAGATAGCATGCAAAGATTCAGGAGTTTAGGAAGATAGTACACAGGAAAGCTTTGTGTAAATTTGTATGATCTTACTGTGTGTTAATTTCCAGCAATACACAAACCCTCACACTCCAGCCAGCAGAGTTCAGC